>NC_060147.1:60660326-60972826 GCF_021461385.2 Schistocerca piceifrons | reverse complement strand
CGATTGCGAAGTTATTTTTTCTTTAAGCGATTATATTTAAGAATCTTAACGTAAATGTTTTTGTTTTTGAATAATGTACTAATAAATAAATTCAATTTGTAACATCTAAAAATATAATGAAATTGGAAGGGATATTATTTTTCCAACACGACACTGAAGAAATAAAATAAGTCAAAAACAAAGAAAGACAGCTGTCATGGTACCAAACTTCGTAAAAAAAAACACCACAATAGGCGAAAAATAACACCACAATTGGCGAAAAACACCACAATTGGCAAAAAACACCAAAATTGGCAAAGAACACCAAAATTGGCAAAAAACATCAAAATTGGCAAAAAACACCTCCAAATTTGGCAAAAAGTAACACCAAAATTGGCAAAAAATAACACCACAATTGGCAAAAAAATAACACCACAATTGGCAAAAAATAACACCACAATTGGCAAAAAATAACACCACAATTGGCAAAAAATAACACCACAATTGGCAAAAAATAACACCACAATTGGTAAAAAATAACACCACAATTGGCAAAAAATAACACCACAATTGTCAAATAATTACACGACAATTCGCAAAAAATTACAGGACAATTGGTAAAAAAAGTAACACAATTGGCAAAAAAAGTAACACAATTGGCAAAAAAGTAGCACAATTGGCAGAAAAAGTTCAAAAAATGGTTCAAATGGCTCTGAGCACAATGGGGCATAGTTTCTGAGGTCATCAGTCCTCCAGGACTTAGAACTACTTAAACCTAACTAGCCTAAGGACATCACACAAATCCATGCCCGAGGCAGGATTCGAACCTGCGACCGTAGCGGTCGCGCGGTTCCAGACTGTAGCGCCTAGAACCGCTCGGCCTCTACGGGGGAAAAAAAAGTAACACCTAGCACCACAATTGGCACATTGTCATTTCATTACGAAGTCCGATGTCCAACTAAGAGCGAATAAGGTTGGCACACCTCTAATAATTAATATTCAGTCGCGAATTAGGAACTGTGAGCCTATTATTCCGGCAACGGAATAGTAGTCTACGTATTGTCATTCTCAAAATAAAAATAATTTTCTTTGTCAACGCAATTCTTCTTCTTCTTGGTCGGAGAGCGAGAGTTGTTATGCGGATAACTTTCTGGGGCACCAGCGCATACTTGAGAGCGTATGGGAACGGCTGGTTCGGGGATGACATCAGAGGACCCGTTGGCGAGTTTAAGGAAAGTATGCAGCCCCCAGTTCTGATCTCTGACTTTTCGTTTCAACTGACGCAGAATCGGGCGTAATTTGGTGACTGGGCAGGAAGACCGCGAGAGTCGACTATTAGCTGATGAGCCGTTGGCATGCGTTGTGAAAGACGGCGGCCTCGGACAGCGGCGATAAGGAAGTAGGCGCCTACCTGACCACACAGGTCGATAGGAGGCGACTTAGCTGGCGACAGAAACTCGACTCAACCCGCCTGCAAAATTTCTGTCTCTTGCAGCCATCATTACTTCGTCAACCAAACCATCTTACGCGTTATAGCAGGCGGCTGACGTCATACAAACGCACAGATAAGCGTATGCGACCGAGGAAAGTTGTCACCTGTACGTTTGCACAAATCACGATGGTTCGGTGAGCCTCCTGCTTTTTTTCGCAAGTAGCCACTTTGCGGGATGTTTGTGGGCGGCAGAAATACGTTGTTCGACCCTTTCGACGCTTTCTGATTTTTAAGAATAAGCCTCTCTGCGATGCACAACGTCTCGCTTGCAGTCTGCGACTGGACTTTATTGACCATCTCCTTAACCCTCTTGCGCTTACTAAACTATGTTCTGACGAAACGCGCAGCTCTGCGTTAGATATTTTCTATTTGTGCCGTAAATCCTAGGCGCTACAGTCTGGAACCGCGCGACCGCTACGGTCGTAGGTTCGAATCCTGCCTCGGGCATGGATGTGTGTGATGTCCTTAGGTTAGTTAGGTGTAAGTAGTTCTAGGTTCTAGGGGACTGATGACCTCAGAAGTTAAGCCCCATAGTTCTCAGAGCCATTTGAACCATTTTTGTAAATCCTACTTGGTAAGGGCCACAGCAAGATGAACAATAATGGCTCTGAGCACTATGGGACTTAACTTCTAAGGTCATCCGTCCCCTAGAACTTTGAACTACTTAAACCTAACTAACCTAAGGACAGCACACACATCCATGCCCGAGGCAGGATTCGAACCTGCGGCCGTAGCGGTCACGCGGTTTCAGTCTGTAGCGCCTAGGACCACTCGGCCACAGCGGCCGGCGATGAACAATACCGCAGAATCTGTCGAATAAGTGTACTGTAAGAAATTTAATTAATGGATGAATTATTAGGTTGGTACATGCGTCCGTAGAGTTTTTCCTTTTGCCTGTTGGTATTCCGGTGGCTATGGGTTTATTTGCCGATTATATTTTTTTATTTGTAGTTCACTGTTGGTATTTATGGAGTGTCACGTGGAGAATTCGGAACATTTTCGACATATTCTTCTGTTTCGATTCAGAAGAGGTGTAACAGTAGCGGATGCAGCCAAAAATATTTGCGCTGTGTATGGACGTAATGCCACTGGACAGCGCACACCAAGAAAATGGCTTCCTCGTTTTAAGTAGGATCGTTTTGAGATCAGTGACTCTCCACGCTCAGGAAGATTGTCGCGGTTTGATGAAAATCGTTTAAATGCGTTAATCCACAACTATCCGCGTCAGCGTACGCGAGAACTGGCAAATGTGATGAACTGTGAACATACCACCATCGGGCGACATTTGCATGCGATGGGGAAGATTAAAAAATCGGGTGTACGTGTACCGTATGCTTTAAGCCAAAATCACACAAAGCAGCGGCTTGTCATATATGCATCTCTGCTTGCTCGTCATCAATCACAAGCTGTGAACTACCAACCATTCCTATCCTGTATCGGTATTGGTGACGATAAATGGTGTCTTTATGCTAAGTAAAAGAAAGGAATGGTTGAGCCCAAACAAAGCAGCAGCTCCCTGTACAAAGACTGAGTGCATCCACAGGAGATAATGTTATGCATCTGGTGGAACAGCGACGGTGTGGTGGACTACAAAGTACTTCCCCGATGTGTAGCCATCACTGCTGAGATTCATTGGCTACAACTATGACGTCTTGCAGGCGCAATCCGAGAACGACGATCAGGAAGGCTGCGTCAAGTGATACCACTCCACGATAACGCACGCCCTCATTCTGCTAGACTGACAAGAAACACTATACAAGAGTTGGGTTGGCAAGTCATTCCTCACCCACCTCGTTCACCTGATCTAGCGCCCTCAGATTTTCACCTTTTCTGCTCTCTACCGAACAAACTTCAAGGGACTTCACTTCCGGAAGAAGATGTGTTCCGAACACGGCTCGACGAGTTCTTCGCCTCAAAACCACGTGATTGCTACAGTCGCGGAATCGAAAAGTTACCCCAGGGTTGGCAAGCTGTTGTATATAGTGAAGAATATACTATTGAGACTTAAAATCTCTGTCTGTATATCTGTTGTATTTATTAAACTTACGGAAAGACGCTACGAGATTCTGCAGCAACGTAATACATTCCCTTAACGTCATTCGAATGGATTTCAGCCTGGCATCTGCTTTTCCTACAATGCATTTTGCGTGGTTCCTCCTACGCATTTTACGGTAGTTACTTTTCCCAGTGGTTTATTGCCAGTTAGAGAAAAGAGCAGTACTGTGTTACCTCGCCGCACAACATTACATTCTGTGACAACTAGGGTTGGCGATTGTCGTTGAAACAACCGGCTCTCGGATCCAACTTTTTTTTTTTTTAATCTCCAGTTTAATCTGACTGTTACAACCGCTCAAAATAGCCGGTTTCTGAAATAACCGATTTTAGGATTTTTTTATTACTGTTATTTCGGATAATTAACGTAGCTTTCCGACGAAGGCGAAAAATTGTACGATTCCTTGTGTGTTTTAAGATACATAGAATCAAAACATCAAATAAAAAAGGTACATAAAAGAAATGTTAGTTCGTCTACTGTTAAATCCCCTTGTTGGAAAGTAATGAGGGTACGAAGAGCATAAAAGATTCTGCAATATACTCCAACTGATTTTTTTTAATCTGTTAAAAAATCGTGTTGTACTTGAGGATCATACCACTATTTCGACACACGAATAGTCAGAGCTAAATGGTACAAACTAAGATTGGCGAACTATTTTTCGTGTTAAGTTCTTCGTTCCTAAGGCCTGCAAGTAGGTAAAGGCATATTATATAGACATAAGCAGCAGACCCGCTAACTACTATTTTTGTTATGAACTACAAATTAATTGTATGGTTTTTAATTTATTATTGTTGTTGTAATTTCCTTTCTCTTTTCTTATTTTATAAGAATGACAGACAAATAATAAGCTTTTCTGTCAAATTTGTGGCGCCCTTTTCCTTTAAATGACTGGGTGTTGTGTGATGTCCTTAGGTTAGTTAGGTTTAAGTAGTTTTAAGTTCTAGGGGACTGATGACCATAGATGTTAAGTCCAAAAATGGTTCAAATGGCTCTGAGCACTATGGGACTTAACATCTGTGGTCATCAGTCCCCTAGAACTTAGAACTACTTAAACCTAACCAACCTAAGGACGTCACACACATCCATGCCCGAGGCAGGATTCGAACCTGCGACCGTAGCAGTCGCGCGGTTCCGGACGGAGCTCCTAGAACCGCTAGACCACCGCGGCCGGCCATGTTAAGTCCCATAGTGCTCAGTGCCATTTGAACCATTTTCCTTTAAAAGTTGTTTTTTAGTCAAATACCTGTTTTTTGTGTGAAACTAGTAGCGTCCTTTTCCTTTGAAAGCCGCTTTATAGTCAAATACATATCTTAACTTTTTAATGGAAATTTGAATACAATTGATTTTCTTGCCGACAAAACCAAAAACGCTCTTTCAAAATCTTCAAATTAAAAATTCAGCTACAGGGCAAACAATAACTTTTACGAGGAACAATTACTTGTCAATATTTAAAATTTTTATAATGAATTAATCCAATACGGAATATTTATTGCGCAACCTGTCCGTAAATACTAGTACTATAACGTAACTTGACTTCCTTTATAAGAACAATATCATTCAAAGACGTCATCGATCTTTCAGAAGCGGCAGAACACGCTACCAGATCTGTTTTCTTTTAAGGTTTATCTGAAACCAAAGACTTTAGCACTACTGCTACGCCAACTTCACACATCGGATACACATTGAGCTGAAAAAAAAAATCCCTCATGAGACACCGATATCCACATATACAGATGGCAGAAGTATCGCGTACACAAGGTATAAAATGGCTGTGCATGACGCAGCTGTCATTGGTACTCAAGTGATTCATGTGACAAAGTTTCCGACGTGATTGTGGAAGCGCGACGTGAATTAACAGATTCTTAACGCGGAATGGTTGTTGGAGCTTGACGCATGGGACATTCCAACTCTGAAACGGACAGCCAGGGTGCCAGATTCGACAGTCAACGCTCTCAATACGTGCCACATATCGTCCTGTGTTACCCAGTTTTTAAGCCTCCATCAAGCTTGTTCAGCAATAAAAATTATCTTATCATACCGGCTGATTCTCAGCAACATATTGTTTCCGACAATAATAATAATAATAATAATACATTTGTAGTGGGTAGATCTGCTTTCGACCCGCCAGGGTAGCCGAGAGCGCTAACGCGCTGCTTCCTGGACTCGGATGGTCGCGTCGGCCCCGGATCTAATCTACCCGGCGGATTACCGACGAGGGCCGGTGTGCCGGCCAGCCTGGATGTGGTTTTTAGGCGGTTTTCCACATGCCGCTAGGAGAATACTGGGCTGGTCCCCACGTTCCGCCTCAGTTACACGCGTCGTAGAAATTTGAATCACGTTCGCACTATTTCACGATTTATACTAGACGCAGACAGTTGGGGTACACTGATTCCATCCCTGGGGGTACGGGGTGGCGGCAGGAAGGGGTATCCGGCCACCCCTAAAACCTTGCCAAATCCGTTCTAACCACGCCAACCGTGCGATTGCTGCGGGACTATGGCGTAAGCGAAAGAAAGAAAGAAAGAAAGTGGGTAGATTTGCTTTCCTATAGCTGCAGCATCGGCTGATTTGTATTTGGGTTCGAGAATGTCAGGACATCAGACACAAAACATGATTCTGAGCAAGAGGTAAGTCACTTATTTCAGGCCAGGTCTCACCTTGCATTCTTGAGCAAACAGGGTGCAGTCGGGAATGTCAGGTGCGCTAGCAAGCAGATAAATTTTCAGCGGCAGCACTGGTATTTTCAACAATTTTCTTCCGATCAGAGAGGCAATTTATTTTTGTGGATATTCCACGCCAAACATTGCACTTCATTATCAAGCAATATTCATGATGTACTACGGTACTGAATTTTGGTTACGTAATTTTCACTGAGCACACAATCACTTTTTTTGGCATTTCATTACATTCATTTTCTTTATTTCATAATTTACATTTCATGAAGCTTAGAGTTTTATTTCACGACACTGTTCACATGCGCAACACAGGGCCACCCAACAATCAGTTTTGCTCAGCAGCTGAATACGACACCTGCAGTACACGTTACACGAGGAGGAACTTTTTGAAATAAATGTATCTCATGCAGACAATTTTCAATAGAAAGCTCACAGCAGAGACAGTGGTTACCTCGGTGACTCAGCGCAAAGCGGTTGCCTGCCGTGTGTGGAGCTCTCGCAGTCCTGAGGATATACCCGCGAACCTGTGGATTGCAGGCGTCCTGGGCTGGCACTGCTGAAAGCCGTGGCTTTACGAAGCGCTAGCCGAGTCAGCTGACCCGATACCAAAGCCGGTTGGCCTCCAAGCGCTATCTTTTGAGGAGCGAAACTTGCACCTAGAAGTAATACACACGTCGCCGTGGAGTTGAGCGTCAGGAACACGCGGAAGTAGCGGCTCACCGCGTATGGGGACAGTTGTTTTAAGGTCTCGTACCTCAACCGGTAAAAGCGGAATCCTCATAGGGTTACGTTGCCGTCCGTCTATCTGTCAGAAATCCTTTTTTTTCTCATGGACGGATATACACATCAAGTTGAAATTTGTGTCACATACTACGGTATACAGCCCCCTGGCGGTTTAAAAAATTAAAGTTTCTAAGATGCTGCAATCAAAAGGTACGGCCTATTTTTGTCACATATTTCTATACTCTAAAACTTACTCATCAAATCCTATAGGGTACTTCCCATTGACCTAGAATTCTGAAATTTGGGAAGAAGCAGGGTTTCACAGTACAATAAAATGAAAAAAATCTGAAAATTGTTTAATTTGTAATTATATTACACGAAAAAAATTTGTTATTTTCAATCTGACTGGCTGTCCGGCCGTCTGCTAGGACCATTTTTTTCTCAGGAATGGGTGAACGTATCAACTTGTAACTCATGCTCATACATTAAGGATAATTGCTGAATGTGGTGCCACGCAACGTGGCACTACACAAAACTGGCGCTAATAGCATAGGTACATAGGGAACACGCACCACACAGGTCTGTAAGTGCTCGGTGTTGGTGATACGTTGAGAAAACCATCCCGAAACACATGTGCTACAAAACGCCACTGTTTCCTGCACTGTTTCCCGACATCAGTATGGGATATGATCACCATGCACACGTACACAGGCCGCACAACGGGTCGGCATACTCTGGGTCAAATGGGTGAGCAGCTGCTGAGGTATAGCCTCCCATTCTTGCACCAGTGCCTGTCGGAGCTCCTGAAGTGTCGTAGGCGTTTGAAGACGTGCAGCGATACGTCGACCGAGAGCATCCCAGACGTGCTCGATGGGGCTTAGGACTGGAGAACAGGCAGGCCACTCCATTCGCCTGATATCTTCTGTTTCAAGGTACTCCTCCAGGATGGCAGCTCGGTGGGGCCGTGCGTTATCATCCATCAGGAGGAAGGTGGGACCCACTGCACACCTGAAAAGGCGGACATACTGGTGCAAAATGTCGTCCCGATACACCTGACCTGTTACAGTTCCTCTGTCAAAGACATGGAGAGGTGTACGTGTACCAATCATAATCCCACCCCACACCATCAAACCACGACCTCCATACAGGTCTCTTTCAAGGACACTGACGGGTTGGTATCTGCTTCCTGGTTCACGCTAGATGAAAACCCGGTGAGATTCACTGTTCAGACTACACCTGGACTCGTCCGTGAACATAACCTGGGACCGCTGTTCCAATGACCATGTACTGTGTTCTTGACACCAGGCTTTACTGGCTATCCTGTGACCAGGGGTCAGTGAAATGCACCTTGCACGTCTCCAGGCGAATAAACCATGTCTGTTCAGTCGTCTGTAGACTGTGTGTCTGGAGAAAACTGTTCCAGTGGCTGCGGTAAGGTCCCGGGCAAGGCTGTCTGCGGGCACTGATGGTGAGATATCGGTCTTCTTGTGGTGCTGTACACTGTGGACGTCCCGCACTGTAGCGCCTGGACATGTTTCCTGTCTGCTGGAATCGTTGCCATAATCTTGAGATCACACTTCGTGGCACACGGAGGGCCCGTGCTACGACCTGCTGTGTTTGACCAGACTCCAGTCGCCCTAGTATTCTACCCCTCCTAACGTCATCCATATGTGTTCTTTGGGTCATTTTCAACACACCGTCACCATTAGCACGTCTGAAAACGTCTGCACACTTACTCGCTGCACCGTACTCTGACATGCACCAACACACCTCTGCGTATGTGGATTGCTGCCAGCGCCGCCGTGCGACGACCTCAGGTCAAATGCACAGCACGGTCATACCCCGAGATGATTTAAACCCGCAAACGGCCTACCAGAGCGGCCTTTCACCATGTATCAGCATTATTCTTAATATATGAGCGTGAGTGTAGGATACGTCCCGTTGACCTAGAATCATGAAATTTGACAGGAAGCAAGGTTTTACAGTATACCTAAGTAAAAAATTTAGAAACTTGTTGACCTGTAATTACATCAAATAAAAATATCTTTTGCCATTTGAACATGTTTTATTAAATCTTCTCTGTCTGAACATATAAAACTGAAGTCCCTTCCTCGCTTCTTTCTGTAGGTCTGGGCTTTGTCTGAGGTTTAGGAATTCCTTTCCAGTATCAGTACCGATAACATGCAAAAATCATTGAGGTTCTCCATTGCGAGGATGGTTGAACTATGTGTAGGTAAGTTTATACGGAACGCTCAATGCAAGAGTCCTACTTGCACTTTGCCAATTTTTTTATTTTCGTCATACATCTCCGAAGTCACGTATGACAAATGCCAGGATGGTTCCGTTGAAATGAACGCAGCCAGTTTCCTGCACAATCCCAACTCACACAAGTAGCTGGGTGTAGCAATTGTTACGGCGTCTCATCGCAGTAAGTGAAAACGTTCGTGCACTGGTGACGTCACACCGTCGAACTCCACGCAGATATTCCACTACTTGGAAAGCGTTAAAGGAAGAATCTGCCTCTCGTGGAGAACATGGCCAATGAGATGTAGCACCGGCTTTACGTCACAAGCAGAGCTTAAGAGACGCCCTATTGCATTAAGTAATATGGAATGGAACCCTGTGTTTGGCGGTTTTTATATTGTAAGGTGCATAGTATCAATATAAGCTGTTTCAAACCAGCAGTACACTGAGGACTTCTCGAAAACGCACCGTTTTTTTGTACAGTTTGTTGTAATAGAATGACAGGAAACTACATATTGGTAGGTAAAAGTTTATCGTATTTCATGCTTTTCGTATTTTAACTCCTGTAGTATGAGAGAAAGGTTCAGGAGTGGAATTAAAATACGAGGTGAAAGGATATCAATGATACGATTCGCTGATGACATTGCTATCCTGAGTGAAAGTGAAGAAGAATTAAATGATCTGCTGAACGGAATGAACAGTCTAATGAGTACACAGTATGGTTTGAGACTGAATCGGAGAAAGACGGAGGTAATGAGAAGTAGTAGAAATGAGAACAGCGAGAAACTTAACATCAGGATTGATGGTCACGAAGTCAATGAAGTTAAGGAATTCTGCTACCTAGGTAGTAAAATAACCAATGACGGACGGAGCAAGGAGGACATCAAAAGCAGACTCGCTATGGCAAAAAAGGCATTTCTGGCCAACAGAAGTCTACTAATATCAAATACCGGCCTTAATTTGAGGAAGAAATTTCTGAGGATGTACGTCTGGAGTACAGCATTGTATGGTAGTGAAACATGGACTGTGGGAAAACCGGAACAGAAGAGAATCGAAGCATTTGAGATGTGGTGCTATAGACGAATGTTGAAAATTAGATGGACTGATAAGGTAAGGAATGAGGAGGTTCTACGCAGAATCGGAGAGGGAAGGAATATGTGGAAAACACTGATAAGGAGAAGGGACAGGATGATAGGACATCTGCTAAGACATGAGGGAATGACTTCCATGGTACTAGAGGGAGCTGTAGAGGGCAAAAACTGTAGAGGAAAACAGAGATTGGAATACGTCAAGCAAATAATTGAGGACGTAGGTTGCAAGTGCTACTCTGAGATGAAGAGGTTAGCACAGGAAAGGAATTCGTGGCGGGCCGCATCAAACCAGTCAGTAGACTGATGACAAAAAAAAAAAAAAAAGTATGAGAGCATACCATTTCAATGCTACAGCGCAATCATGATTTATGAAAAGCCACTCGTTTTTGGTACAAATTGTCATTATTAAAAAATAAAGACATCTGTGGTTACAACCTATAAACTTTTGTATATATACCACGTAACGTAGATACTGCAATTGTGTTCGAACTGTGGCTTGATCAGTAGTTTCGTAACCTAAGAATCGAAAGGTAGCAGGCTGCGTCTGGCTACCTGCAATTTTTTTCACTTTATGTTTTCCAGATGATTTTGGAGCTTTATTATTTTGATAGAAGTATGATCTGCAGTACCCGATGTTAACTATTATAAATAATATGTCTGCTGCAGTTTTTGTTGCATAGGGCAGTAACTGGAATGTTTCTCCTATTGGCCAGAAATCTTAACAAACTAATTCGAAATAATAAATTTGCTGAATGCGATTATGTTAGACATCAGCCGTGTTAGCTATGGAGGTATTACAGACTAGTGGCATGTGAAAATTTGTGCTGCACCGGTGCTCGAACCCAGATTTCCCACTTCCCGCAAGCGGTCACGTTAACCGTTTCGGCTATCCGGAATATAACCTGACTGTTAGCGGTTTGTCAATTAACCGAGTTTCGGTTTTTTTTAATTTCTTGTAATAAACACTGACATCTAACTAAGATGGGAAATTTTTACACTCTCAGTTTCCAGATTCGTACTATCAAGATATTAAATCAAATAGGTAAATAAAAGAAAGCTCATTCCGACCGCTGTTCGCTGCTTTTCTCGAAAAGCGCCAAGTTGCTGAATACTACAAAATATCACCGGAATTCTACTACTGAACCTAATTTTTTGAAACTGCTCGCAAACCATGTTGTGATCGGGGATCATGTCACAATTTGGGCGTTACGAATAGTCAGTGTTACAGGGTGAAAACCGAGGCCGAACACTCTGGTTTTCGTGTTAATTTGTCCGTTTTCAAGAGCTACAAGCAAGTAAAAGCATATTATGTAGACACCGGCAGCAGATCACCTACTTTCTGTTTTCACCGAAAACTATGAATGAATTATTGTTGAGTTTTTAATTTATAATTTTATTATATGTGATCGGAGGCTTTCCCGGCGTATGTGATGTTTCCAGGGCTCTCGGGTGTCCAGCCGGATGCGGTCGTTGAAGTCCCACGATATTTCGGCGATAACCTTTCCGCCATTATTTTCTTCCCCTTATTATCTCATAGATATCGCAGGCTCTTAACTTTTTAAAGCAAACAAAACACTGTACTGCATTGCCCCGTGACTCATTTCCAGACTAGGTTTGGTGGCATTCTGCAATACAACGGATGTCCGGCGACGACGGGAGGAAACTGCCGTATAGACCGGGTGGGGCCAAGTCCTGCATACTGCACGTACACGCTTGCCTTAAATCACGACACACTGCAACAGGGACACTACTGTCCCACCAATGGCCTGCCAATTTTTATGCCATGTTTTTTTTTTTTTTTTTTTTTTTTTCCCGTTCGTGTCGGCACTGTTATTAGAACAGAAATGATCGGTTTTCCCATTTTATACAGGGTGTTACAAAAAGGTACGGCCAAACTTTCAGGAAACATTCCTCACACACAAAGAAAGAAAATATGTAATGTGGACATGTGACCGGAAACGCTTACTTTCCATGTTAGAGCTCGTTTTATTACTTCTCTTCAAATCACATTAATCATGGAATGGAAACACACAGGAACAGAACGTACCAGCGTGACTTCAAACACTTTGTTACAGGAAATGTTCAAAATGTCCTCCGTTAGCGAGGATTCATGCATCCACCCTCCGTCGCATGGAATCCCTGATGCGCTGATGCAGCCCTCGAGAATGGCGTATTGTATCACAGCCGTCCACAATACGAGCACGAAGAGTCTCTACATTTGGTACCGGGATTGCGTAGACAAGAGCTTTCTAATGCCCCCATAAATGAAAGTCAAGAGGGTTGAGGTCAGGAGAGCGTGGAGGCCATGGAATTGGTCCGCCTCTACCAATCCATCGGTCACCGAATCTGTTGTTGAGAGGCGTACGAACACTCCTACTGAAATGTGCAGGAGCTCCATCGTGCATGAACCACATGCTGTGTCGTACTTGTAAAGGCACATGTTCTGGCAGCACAGGTAGAGTATCCCGTATGAAATCATGGCGGTAAATCGAGGAATTACAGTACATACTGACGAAACTAAAATGAGCTATAACATGGAAATTAAGCGTTTCCGGACACATGTCCACAAAACATCTTTTCTTTATTTGTGTGTGAGGAGTGTTTCCTGAAAGTTTGGCCATACCTTTTTGTAACACCCTGTATAATGATGCAATAATTCAAACGAATGCAATTTTTACGAATAAAAATTACTCCTTTTTTAAAAAAAGGTTTATTTAAAAACGAATTTCAGCACTGAGGCTATGGCTAATTGATATTTCGGTTTTTTAGTCAGTTATTCGTAAAAAAATAAAACACAGCTGTTATAATCGAAACCAAACAAACTCCAAGAAATATCGGTTATTCAGAACTAAAATACCGGTATCGGTTTTAGCCGTTCAGTTTTTCCCATCCCTAGTCCAGCTGGATACGACAGGTCCATGCGAGTCTTCTCTGATCGAAATTTTCTCGGCCTCTTACAACCTATGAATGCCGGATTGCTCTACGCTCCACTATAATCAGAGGCTTGTGACCGTACGATACCTTTGCTGCTTCTTGGTGGGAGCCTTCGGTGTGCGGCGATGTGAGGGCTTCCCGAGATCTGAAACAGAAAGATAAGTGCGTGGAAGTTACTGTCGCCAAGTTCATCTCCTGCGATATCAGATGTCCCCAAGAGAATTCATCATAATTTTATCAGAAAGCCTTCTGGCAGATATTTTTACATCTGATGTAACTATCATGCATTTGCGAACAATTTCCAGGCTTTCTTCTCTACAGGCAGCGCGGGGTAGCCGCGCGGCCTGCGGCGCCTTGTCACGGTCAGTGCGGCTCCCCCCCCCCCCCCCGTCCCCCCCCCCCCCCGTCGGAGGTTCGAGTCCTCCCTCGGGCGCATGTGTGTATGTTTGCGCGTTTAGTGTGTGTGTGTGTGTGTGTGTTCCATAGCGTCCATAGCGTAAGTTAATTTAAGTAGTGTGTAGGCTTAGGGGCCGATGACCTAAGTAGTTTGGTCACATAAGACCTTACCACAAATTTCCAATTTTTCTTCTCGACAGCATCCCGAAACCACATCCGAAAACGGCGAAGAACTTTCCAACAGCGCATGAGCGCACGACCGCTTCACTTGTACAGTAAATGCAAGGTCGTTATAAATTATTGAAACGATTCCATAAATTCACCTTAGCTACGTTAATTGACGTATTATCGCAAAACAACAATCTCAGGAAAATTCAAAAAGTTTTCTTCAGATTTCTTGATTAAAGTAATAACGTTTAAATCTAAAATTTTATTGATATATTTTGAGTCCATCTCAAAAGAAATGTGTGTGAAATCTTATGGGACTTAACTGCTAAGGTCATCAGTCCCTAAGGTTACACACTACTTAACCTAAATTATTCTAAGGGCAAACACACACACCCATGCCCGAGGCAGGACTCGAACCTCCGCCGGGACCAGCCGTACAGTCCATGACTGCAGCGCCTGAGACCGCTTTGCTAATCCGCGCGGCTGAGTACATCTCACATGTGATTCGATTTTACTATGTACGACGTTTAACTTGAGACTTGTTTTAACATCTTCGTCACTACCTGTAATTAATAGCAAGGTAAACGAGAAGAATGCTTTTGGGATTTACAGAAAAAACACCAGTACCGAGAGTATCATGAATTACAGTTCATACTACCCCAGCCAGCACAGGAAAGCATACTTTAATTTCACCATCAGTCGGTTGTTAAAAAGTTAACTTTCAAGTGCAAGGAATGATGCTGAGCCGAATACAATAGAATATATTGCTAAGATCAATAGCTACCCACTTAATTACGTCGTGTAAAGCAACGTAATGAAAAGTTTCACTAAACCGGTGTCAGTACGATCTCAGCCTCTGACATTACTAGTCCAGTTAGGAGTACGTGCATATACAAGAAAATGGTTTCAGTGTAGCTGAAGATAGCAGTAAGTACATTTGTTTACCATACTATGGTAAAATTAGTGACAGAGTTGCCTCAGTTTTTAGAAAACTGAAAGTAAATGTGGCGTTTTTTGCTGCGAGTAACTTGGGTAGAATTTCAAAAAATAGTATTGAAAAAAGAAATCTTTTCTATTGGTCGGGTATCTATAGACTTGCAAGTCCCGGCTGCAATGGTTGCTATGTGGGGTAAACTAGTAAAGCCAGTTTCAGCGAACATGTCACATCAGATCGTAAAGATGAGGCACGAAAATCAATCTTTGCTGCGAACCGTCTTGAAAGTGGGCGCAGTGGATCAGTATTGTCCCCACATACGAAGATAGAAGTGAGGACGCAGCGATTTGTTGGAGGAGTCTGAAATCGTCTGACACTGCTTAGTGTCTCTCAGTTTAGGGAACTGTTCAAAAATCATTGCTACGCTCCGATCCCAACAGTCGCCTGATACGACAGTGACTTAGTTAGGATTACACTACTCCTAGATCGCATATGAGTACAAACTTTCTAAAAAATTTAATGTATTTCTCACCTTATTACATGATTCAGTTGGCAGTTTATTATTTCTAACACCAAACCGTGTAAATTATAATGGAATTTTATGCGAAATGTGTAAGACAAGACACCTGAAAGATTTCTGGAATTTCGATGTACTGCAGACGTTATGACAATTAACAGCACAACTCTCGTCTGATCCAATTGCTTTAATTGTACTTAGTATGTAGCACGACTTTAGTACCATTTTATTAACTTATGTATTTCAACAAGACATTTGTATTCAAATGGGACTTAACATCTGAGGTCATCTGTCCCCTAGACATAGAACTACTTAAACCTAACTAACCTAATGACATCACACACATCCATGCCCGAGGCAGGATTCGAACCGTAGCTACAGCGCGGTTCCGAACTGAAGCGCCTAGAACCGCTCGGCCACAACGGCCGGCCGTTTGTATTTTTTAAATTATGTACGATTGTATAATGTGCAAAAGTAACCGACGCCACTGGCTAGTTCACACAATTACCACCACGTATAACTGTGGTTTTAGTTACGACCACCCTATTTTTTTATGTACATACGTTTTTAAAAAGTATAAAATAATAAATACAAAATTTATGATTGACATAAAAAGATGCTCCTTCTGATCTCAAAATTGGTAATAATTACATCTCTCGAGTAAAAGAATTTAAATATTTAGGTGAATGGATTGCAGATAATTGTAATGAAATCTGTCAGCTCAAGAGTCCAGAAAATGAAGACGGCGTTTCAGTTAACAAAAAACGTTTACAACAAAAAGAGTCTCTCGTGGAACTGCAAAATACGACACTACACAACAGTGATTAAACCCGAAGCTCTCTACTCATCTGAGACACTAACACTAAAAGGGGAATTAGAAGTGAAAGAACATAAAATACTGAGGTAAACTCTAGGAACAAAAACAAAAGATGGTGTGCATTATCCAAAACCCAATGCAGAAATATATAAAAATGTCTCCAAAACAACAGGCACCATGCACATGAGAAGAATCCAATTCATGGGGCATTTAGAAAGAACGGACTGAAACAGGTTAATGCACAAAATCCATACATTTTTAAAGAACAAAAAAATGGTACAAATGGCTCTGAGCACTATGGGACTCAACTGCTGAGGTCATAAGTCCCCTAGAACTTAGAACTACTTAAACCTAACTAACCTAACGACATCACACACATCCATGCCCGAGGCAGGATTCGAACCTGCGACCGTAGCGGTAGCGCGGTTCCAGACTGTAGCGCCTAGAACCGCTCGGCCACTTCGGCCGGCATTAAAGAACGAACTACAGACGGAAAAAGATCTGAGAGAATTACGGTCTCCAAATCGGCATGACTGAAATAAAATCAGAAAAATCACAAACACACGGTGTTTTGAGGAAGAAGAGAGAAAAACTAACCGACATACGTGGTCTGCGCAACGAAAACAAGCCCATTTGTTGCGTATGAAGGAGTACTGGGGAAAAGGAACGCCAACAAATGTTGATTACGCGTGGTCATAGGTGAACGATCCGCCAAGGAGAAGAGTAAATACAAATTATAAAATGAAGTTGATGCACGTTGTCAATGCATCGTGCGCTGCAGAGGCGCTGTGAATTGGTGTGACGTACACTGAACACGGCTGTGTTGTAATTGTAAGGCCGCCCGTTGAGGCCGAGCAGTTCTAGGCGCTTCAGTCCGGAACCACGTGGCTTCTACGGTCGCAGGTTCGAATCCTGCCTCAGGCATGGACCTGTGTGATGTCCTTAGGTTAATTAGGTTTAAGTAGTTCCAAGTCTAGGGGACTGATGACCTTAGATGTTAAGTCCCATAGTGCTCAGAGCCATTTGATTTGAAATTGTAAACAGTGCCCTCCATGCGGACTAAACATCTGACATGAATAGTCCACTTGGAAGAATGTGCATATGCAAGTGATTTTAATGTTTTAACTTACATTTACTGGTATGTTTTATATGACTGACTACGCTTCTATCTTATGCAACTCTACATTTCATAAGACATGCATGCTTCATATTGTCACTGGTTCTTTCTTTTTTTTTAGAACTGAAGATGGCTACACAGTGATCGAAATCTAGATAGGCAACAAACATCATTTGCGACTGATTGCTCTTCCGTTTACTAATTGTACTTGACTAATTCATCACAATTGAGACAATTTGTACGAAATATTTATAAATTATATACAGAAACCTTCCTCATGAGTCAGTGTATACACTAGCGAAAAGCGGATCAAACCATTACAGCGTTCCCTGCCTGCAGTTACATACAGATGCAAATCAGGTGGCTTAAGTTTATATCTGGAGATACATGACAAAGTGTGTCCCCAGAATTATGTTGCTCAGCGTGATATCACAACAGAAAATTTCAGATCAGCGGAGCTCCTGCCAGCTGCCATGTGCTTCAGTGTTTCTGTAAGTCTTTCGAAACAACTTATCGAGTTGCTCACGGCAGTTTCATTTCTTCTTTTATACAGTACTGTTTAACATTCTGCAAGAAAACAAAGAATGTCTCTTCGCCCTCGGTAGTTGAACTAGTTCCCGTTTTCAATTTCTAGCTCCTTCAAAAGATTAACATACGAAAACGTTACACTTTTAGAGGCCACTCTTTTCTCCATCATCTCCGTATTTTTCTTTTTATATAACTTCTTAAATAATACTAGGAGGGGAGGATATCATGTGTGGCCCACCGCAGATGGCGGATATGGGGGCGGGGAGGTTCATCAACGGCTTCCCGGCGGACGTGAGGAAAATAAAATAGCCCTCGCGAATCAAACACATCGTCAGCGGTTAACAGTCGAGTTGTAAATCCAGCTAACGTTAATTACCTTTCAAAGTCAAATACGGAAAGATCTTTTAGAAAAAAAAATAGCACCGTCCAAAAAGGCGGATAAAGGCTACATCGGATTCGGTGGGTAGCCAACTACAAGACAACAACGAATCGGATCGTTTGCAATCACCAAAATGCACACTAACACAAAAAAGGAGAGTCAACATAAGTAAATAAATAATATAGCAATACACAACACAAACTCACTATTTAAGACCGAAAAACTCAAGATCTCATAGGTCAATAAAATAATCAAAAAATTTTAATAGTGAGGCTCACTCCAAGAAATGAGAAACACGTTAGAGGACCCGTTCGAACCACAAGGATATAGTATTGACAACGGGAAACCAGTTCAGAAGGTTGTGAAGCAACGTCCTGAATTTGGAGCGGGACTTATAGTGAATATAAAAATAATAAATTCGGTAACTGATTTTCAAGCAATATCATCAAGAACTGCAACTCTTACTTTTGAATCAATAAACAAAACTTACACAATTATAAATGCTCATGTTCCAACAAATGAAAAAAATTCCAACAGCAACAAAGAGAGCGGCAGATAAATATTGGGATCTTCTCGAACAAACTGTGAACGTAATAAATAAAAGGAATGTAAAAATCTTATTCGGAGGCTTCAACGCCCAGCCCACAAGAAAACCTAAATCGGGTAAGGTAGAAGAATCTTTTTACCCATTCGCCAAGTGTGCAAGTTAGGTGGGTCGACAATATATTCCTGTCATGTGACGCACATGCCGCCACCAGTGTCGTATAGAATATATTAGACGTGTTTTCCTGTGGAGGAATCGGTTGACCTATGACTCTGCGATCAAATGTTTTCGGTTCCCATTGGAGAGGCAGGTCCTTTCGTCTACTAATCGCACGGTTTTGCAGTGCGGTTGCAAAACACAGACACTACACTTATTACAGTGAACAGAGACGTCAATGAACAAACGGACAGATCATAACTTTGCGAAAATAAATAAACTTTTCACCCGAGGGAGGACTTGAACCAAGGACCTCTCGTTCCACAGCTGCTCACGCTAACCACGGGACCACGGCGCTCCTGAGCTCACATTATCCTTGATGTTGCTTATCTTGCGCATGGACTACTCAGTTTGTATATTTTGCTTATTTTTTCATAGTTTCACACAACTTCTTCCTGTTTTCTCGATTGATTTGTGTTCAGTTTTTCAAGGCCTATCCACTGTGCCAACTTATAACTAAATCTGAGGGGGGTGCGATGGGGAGGTTTCCTTGTAAGTAGGCTGCCTACACTACGCTTGTGCGTCCTCTTTTAGAATACTGTTGCGCGGTGTGGGATCCTTACCAGATAGGACTGACGGAGTACATCGAAAAAGTTCAAAGAAAAGCAGCACGTTTTGTATTACCGCGAAATATGGGAGAGAGTGTCACAGAAATGATACAGGATTTGGGCTGGAAATCATAAAAACAAAGGCGTTTTTCGTTGCTACGGAATCTTCTCACGAAATTCCAATCACCAACTTTCTCCTCCGAATGCGAAAATATTTTGTTGCCACCGACCTACATGGGGAGGAACGATCACCACGATAAAAGAAAGGAAATCAGAGCTCGCACGGAAAGAACACGTGTTCATTCCTTCCGCGCGCTATGCGAGATAGGAATAACAGAGAATTGTGAAGGTGGTTCGATGAACCTTCTGCCAGGCACTTAAATGTGATTTGCAGAGAATGCATGTAGATTTAGAAATAAGTTAGATGCCGTACAAATGAGTTGGTTAGTGAAGGGAGACCTTCCCAACTAACACATACATAAGAAAAGAAATAAAGTCAGTCTAAAAACAAATTACGTAAGATATACATAACTGAAACAGACCTGTATATGTGCATACAGAGCACGCACTTGATAACGTAAATAATAATGCATCACAGTAATAAAACAATAGGCAATACATAAATTATCTTCAAAGAAAAAAGAAAAAAAAATGCTGAGGCGATTCTGTGACACAGTAAATTTCCTTTTACACAAAAGCTTCAATTACGTAAAAATTATGCAATACATTGATACAGCACTATCACCTCACCATGGCACTGTGCAAAATCTCCATGATTATTCTGTACGTTGGTAATTTTCTACTGCGGTGGTAGTAACAGTTGGACTCTAATGTTCCAGTTTACATAGTCTTTTGCACATAATAATTTGTTGGGCGCGATACTGCTCACACGACAAGGGTAAACTATTTAAGTCGCACTATCACATTGAGTCGCATGAACATATTGTTTAGCATTGTGTGGAAATCAGTTGGGAAATTCCCGCGATTGCAACCACGTTTGTATAACACACGTTCTGTCTCGTGCGGCTTTCCCCTGTGCAATCCCTAAACCACCACCTTGTCACGTGGAACAGCAGACAGCAAGTAACTCACTATTTTGCAAGCATGAGTTATTACGCTGATAATTCGCTAATATGCACACCTGTCAGCACCTGCCCGTTTTTGAATTGAAATCATTATATTCTTCTTCAAGTTTGAGGCTATTTCGCTTATCTCATACATCTTACACACCAGGTGGAAGAAGCGTATCATGGCTGGCTCTCCAAAGGCTATCAGTAGTTTTGAAGGAAAGTCGTCTACTCCAGGGGCCATGTTACTGCTTAGATCTTCCAGCGTTCTGTCAAAGTCTTCTTGCAGTGCCATACCGCCCAAGTCACATTCATTTACTTACTCTTTCCCACCCACAATGTTCCATTCAAATTCATTTCCCTTGTGCTGCCCATCAACATACTCCTTCCATCTTTCAGCATTCCCTTCTTTCCTTAGTACTGGTTTTCCATTTGGACTCTTCATATTCATACGGCTGCTTCTGTTTTCTCCAAAGGCCTCTTTAATTTTCCATTAGGTGGATCCTGTCTTTCTCCAAGTTACATATCTTTCCAAGTCCCTGCATTTGTCCTCCAGCCATATTTACTTAGCCATTTTGACTCTTCTCTCAGTCTCATTTTTTAGACATACGTATTCCCTTTCGCCTGCTTCATCTTTTTTTTATATTTTCTCCTTTCATCAATTAAATTCAACATCTCCTGTGATATCGAAGGACTTCTGCTAGGCCTTTTATTTTTTACCTACGCGTATTTGATCCACTGCTGCCTTCACGCTTTCCTCTCTCAAAGCTGTTCATTCGTCTTCTGTTGTGTTTCTTTGCTCTGTTCTAGTCAATCGTTCCCGAATGATTGCCTCTGAACTCACAAAAACCTCTGGATCTTGCAACTTATCCAACTTGCATCTCCTCAACTTCCTATCTGTTTACAATTTCCTCAGTTTTAAGCTTCAGTTCATAAACAATGAGTTTCTGGTCAGAGTCCACATCTGCCCCTGGGTAGGTCTTACAAATTAATATCTGGTTCTGGAATCTCCGTCTAACCATTATATAAGCATTCTGGAACATTCCAGTGTCTCCAGGTCTCTTCCACGTGCACAACCTTCTTTTATGATTCTTAAACCAAATTTAGCGATGATTAAATTATTTTCTGTCCTAAATTTTACCAGGTGGCTTACTTTTTCGTTCCTTTCCCCCAGTCCATATTCTCCTAATATTTTTCCTTCTCTATAAACGATAGAGCGCAGCAATCAGTCGTCCTTTTTGCCGGTTTTATTACGCAAATCCAGATTTCGTCTAGTGCCCAGCCATTATCAATGGACTATTTTTTAAATCTCGATGCATGTTAGTTCCCTGTTGTTCGGGCGCCCGAACAACAGGGAACTAACATGCATCGAGATTTAAAAAAATTGTGCATTGATAATGGCTAGGGACTTGCCGAAATCTGGATTTGCGTAACAAAACCGGCAAAAAGGACAACTGATTGCTGCGCTCTACCGTTTATATATTACATAACAGGCGCTGAGTGCACCCACTTACCTAATGGAAGGTAACTTGATTTTTCCTTCTCTTACTGAATTTCAGTCGCCGGCCGGTGTGGCTGAGTGGTTCTAGGCGCTTCAGACTGGAACCGCGCGACCGCTACGGTCGCAGGTTCGAATCGTGCCTCGGACACGGATGTGTGTGATGTCCTTAGGTTAGTTAGGTTTAAGTAGTTCTAAGTTCTAGGGAACTGATGACCTCAGATATTAAGTCCCATAGTGCTTACAGCCATTTTAACCATTTTTGAACATGCCCGCAACGCCAGAAGGCGTCGTCAAATGTCGTGATGAGCAGTGGTCATAATGTTTTTGCTTATAGTACATTTTGCACTCGATTAAAACTCAGACTGGTTCTCGGACCTTTGCTTTTGGGCAAGCGCTCTACCAACTGAGCTACCCAAGCACGACTCACGACCCACCCTCACAGCTTCAGTTCCGCAGTACCTCATCTTCTACCTTCCAAACTTCACACCAGTTCTCCTGCGAAACTTGCAGGAGAAGGAAGGAGTAGCGACTTGGTCCAGCGGTGCGCGTAAGCGCTGAAACAATCCACGCCGCTGTTTAGACTCGTAATTACTGGAGCTCGGCCTTCCCGTGCGGAGAAACAGCGTCACCAGTTCCAGCTAGGCTCCAGGGACTTACCCTGCCTGCCATGGCGCTAACAGGCCGCCCGCCCACCGCCTGCCAGCGTTTGCATCACTCAGTGATACGCGCGTGCCCAGCACGTGTTTCATTGCGACGCAGACTTGCAGGAGAATGTAACTTATGTTTATTGCAGGTGTTGTAACTGTACTTATTGATATGGCGCGCGCCGCTAACCTGTGATCTTGTTCGGAGCGCGCACTGTAATCGATTATAGTTCGCTGTCCTGGTGCGGGTGGCGCTCCGACGGCGCTTTGCTATGACGTCCTTGGCGTGTGTTTCCGGTGGCCGGCGGAAAGCGAGAGGGTAGTTGGTTTTCCGGGGATTGGACGGAACATGAAGTTTGCTCTGCCTCACCGGCTAGTGACTAGCGCTAAGGGTGTTGTGCCTCGCAATATGAGCAGAGTGGTCTGGGGCAGAGGCGACTAGCCGCTGTGCTGGCCGTGCGGTGATGATTAATTGGAGTCGGCGTACTTGTTCTGCCTGCCTGTCTGACGTGAAGGTCCGGTGGGGTCCTGTGATACTGTGGCCCGGAGAAAACCAGTTGCTGAATTTTGGAGTCGTCTGCCAGGTTAGGGTGTGGGCTCGGTTGGCTCTTCAGATTTTCCCCTGGAAGCTCCAGCAGCGGTTTCTGAACTTTTCTGATGTGGGACGGTGTTGTTGGAACTATTTGCTGTGTGTGTGGCTCGTTACGATATTTGTTGGTACTAATTTATTTGCTCAACTGGAGTCCTGCCCGGAGCTGCGTTCATGTATGGTACATTTGGCTGTCGATGCGTTACGTAAAGTCTGCCTAAGGAGGGCGGTTTTGTACAGTAATTTTTTTTTTTTGGTCATCAGTCTACTGACTTATCAGAGTAGCACTTGCAACCTACGTCCTCAATTATTTGCTTGACGTATTCCAATCTCTGTCTTCCTCTACAGTTTTTGCCCTCTACAGCTCCCTCTAGTACCATGGAAGTCATTCCCTCATGTCTTAGCAGATATCCTATCATCCTGTCCCTTCTCCTTATCAGTGTTTTCCACATATTCCTTTCCTCTCCGATTCTGCATAGAACCTCCTCATTCCTTACCTTATCAGTCCACCTAATTTTCAACATTCGTCTATAGCACCACATCTCAAATGCTTCGATTCTCTTCTGTTCCGGTTTTACCACAGTCTATGTTTCACTACCATACAATGCTGTACTCCAGACGTACATCCTCAGAAATTTCTTCCTCAAATTAAGGCCGGTATTTGATATTAGTAGACTTCTCTTGGCCAGAAATGCCTTTTTTGCCATAGCGAGTCTGCTTTTGATGTCCTCCGTCATTGGTTATTTTACTGCCTAGGTAGCAGAATTCCTTAACTTCATTGACTTTGTGACCATCAATCCTGATGTTAAGTTTCTCTCTGTTCTCATTTCTACTACTTCTCATTACCTTCGTCTTCCTACAATTTACTCTCAAACCATACTGTGTACTCATTAGACTGTTCATTCCGTTCAGCAGATCATTTAATTCTTCTTCACTTTCACTCAGGATAGCAATGTCATCAGCGAATCGTATCATTGATATCCTTTCACCTTCTACTTTAATTCCACTCCTGAACCTTTCTTTTACTTCCATCATTGCTTCCCCGATGTACAGATTGAAGAGTAGGGGCGAAAGGCTACAGCCTTGTCTTACACTCTTCTTAATACGAGCACTTCGTTCTTGATCGTCCACTCTTATTATTCCCTCTTGGTTGTTGTACATATTGTATATGACCTGTCTCTCCCTATAGCTTACCCCTACTTTTTTCAGAATCTCGAACAGCTTGCACCATTTTATATTGTCGAACGCTTTTTCCAGGTCGACAAATCCTATGAAAGTGTCTTGATTTTTCTTTAGCCTTGCTTCCATTATTAGCCGTAACGTCAGAATTGCCTCTCTCGTCCCTTTACTTTTCCTAAAGCCAAACTGATCGTCACCTAGCGCATTCTCAATTTTCTTTTCCATTCTTCTGTATATTATTCTTGTAAGCAGCTTCGATGCGTGAGCTGTTAAGCTGATTGTGCGATAATTCTCGCACTTGTCAGCTCTTGCCGTCTTCGGAATTGTGTGGATGATGCTTTTCCGAAAGTCAGATGGTATATCGCCAGACTCATATATTCTATACACCTACGTGTACAGTATATACATAGTGAATTACTGCTGCTTGGTATATGTGGTCTTCTGGGACCTGAACAACACGATCTAGTCAATTTGGTTTTGTAACAGCATTCAGTGGCATGTTCTGTATTTTTTATCTCACTGTGTTATTATTAACTTGGTGGAATAGTCGCGTTTGGTGTCGTTACGGCACTTCTAAGACTGTGGTTTGACTATTCATCTGCGTTTGGCTTTTATTGTTTCGTTTTAGGAAGCGAGAATTGTTTGAGATTTGTGTGTGTTGACTTCCGGCACTTATTAAGAGCGCCCGAGTTAAAGGCACTGTGGTTATCATGTGCTGTCGGGATATTATACTGTATTTTTGAGTTTTATCTTGTGTTGATATTATATGTCGTGTGTTACAGAACATAACCAAGGTGCGTAAGTGATGGGCAGTTGTGGGAGGCATGTCGGGGAGCTCTCAGCAGTTTATTTCGGGGACCATTTCCAGTGGGAAGGCTCCGAGGTGTTGAGAGCTCGCTCGTCTATGATTGCGTTGGGAGTTGCCCTCGCCCTTTGCTTGTATCAAATTCTTATTTTGTTATTATATTTATTGGTTGTCTCTTGCGCTTCTTTCATTTTATGGTGCCAAGCGCCATTATCTTTCTCAAAGTTTTTTTTATATAAATCATTTTAAATTGTAATGCCAAGTTAACTTATTATTGGACTTTGTCTTGATTTTTCTTTAGCCTTGCTTCCATTATTAGCCGTAACGTCAGAATTGCCTCTAAAAGCGCTATTGTAAAAGGTTCTTGATTTTATGGTGGCAAGCCGTCGGTATTTTTTTTAAAGCTCACTCTTTAACCATTTGTTAAGTTTTGTAAGTTATATGAATTTGTTGTTATTTAAAAGATTTTAGTATTGGCAGTATAATAAATTGTCTACAGAGTGTGCTGTTTGGATATTATTGGGTGGAACTCCTTGGATAGTTGTCCTATAAGAAAACACATTTCACGTATCTTACGCTAAAGATACATATTATAAACTGCAGGCAGACGGACACTCAGTGAAACCTGGTAATTAAAGAAGGCAGGACTGAGTTACGATTGTAGACCGGGCCCGAATCAATTACTACTGGTTTGCTTTGCAATTTCACTCATTTATTTTGATAAATAATTTTTTAAAACTAGCCAATGAGGTCGCAATCAGACTTAAGTCACATAACCACAATCACGGCTGAAGGACTTCAACGCGAAAAATGGCAAATATTTAAAATTTAACAAATACATCAAATACAGACAGCCAATAATTTCGAAGGCAAGCCAATGTGGTCAGAATTTTAAGGCAAGTAACCACATCCACGGCTGAAGGCCTTTAACGCCAAAATGGCAATTACAATAAAATTTAACAAATATACTGTCAAATGGCGAATGGCATAGCAAAAGTTAATTTAAAAAAACAAACAACAGATCACCAAACAGGTGACACAGATGATGCTAACTTAATAATACAATAATAAAATAAAACACAAGGGCCAGTGACACACGGTGCACTAGCAACCGACCTCTGAGTAGGTCACACCAAAAACACTTTCGCGAGCGAAGAGAAAGGTAGCCAAGAGTTGCACTGAGATCACATGGTGGTAACTCGGACTAGTGGCAGTCTAACGAGCGACTAACGATAATCTTGGTGAGGCTACCTGACATCCAACAAAACAAATGCAAGATGTAAAATTACGCCAAAGCCGGAACCAGGGGTCTGGGGTCCGCCCGCAGAATACTGTGCTTAGAACGCCCGGAACAAGAAGGAATGACTCCCACTAAGGAAGGAGAACGCCACCCAACCTACAGTCAAGAAGCTGTCAAACTTACACGCCTCACTGTACAGTGGCGGTGGGGAAATGTACACTGCCGTTACACACACTAACCCCCAGGGCAGGTAACTGGGGCGTTAGCTGCCACAAGACAGAAAAATACGGCAGGTTGAACTTAACATGTCAGAAACTGAATAGTAATTAGAAGCTCAGGAAGGCTAATCAGATCCGCCTTCCCCAAGCACTCCACTCGCTGCTC
Source organism: Schistocerca piceifrons (assembly GCF_021461385.2). Taxonomy (NCBI): domain Eukaryota; kingdom Metazoa; phylum Arthropoda; class Insecta; order Orthoptera; family Acrididae; genus Schistocerca; species Schistocerca piceifrons. Next base: position 60,946,062 of record NC_060147.1, on the reverse strand, counting down.
TTCGTCTTGGCGACACTACGAGCAGCAACAAGAACCCAAGTCACTGGACAATCGCAAATTATCACAATGGTGAAGGTTTCTCTACTTGAATTCAATGTGCACTCATCTTAAGGCTTGCTGGATCCGGTTTACTATGAGGTCGTGCACCCTCGTGACCACTGCCTTCGATCCGGCAGTCCATGCGCGCCGCCAGCGGTCCCGGCGTGTTGTCGCTCTGTGCGGACCTCACTGCTCCTGCGTCCCCAACCGAACTCCGCACTCACACCACACGCAAGAAGAACGAGGTCGCCCCAAAGATAGGGCAACAGAATTACATATGGATAAGCGCCGCTGCTGCCACTAGTGGACAGGCAAGGCTTACGAAACCGAATGGCGCCAGTGAACACACGAAGAAGACAAACACCTCAAACACGCCAACTAAACGATACGGTCTGGCAGAAACCTACACACGGCACCACCGCGAACTGCAGCACGGCTCACTCACCCAGAAAATGTAGCCAACAAAGAACAAATGAAAATCATTCCAACGAAATTTCACGAAAAAAGTGTCCCTGCAAATAGAGAAATGTTTCAAAAAGTCTAACGTTAGATGTGACTTTCAGGTTAACAACACCCTAAAATTGCGAATAAAACAAACTGAAAGGGACGTAAGACAAATTTTATAGCTCTGGAGTGTATAGGATTGATTCTAGTAACTGTGATAAATATTATATCGGACAAACCGGCCGCCCTTTTATCGTAAGTTTTAGTGAGTATTCACAGCCGCCTGACAACTGCTTGGGGATTGCATTTATCAGAAACTGGTCGTTCTATAGGGAGCACTGCGAATGATATGTGGCAGCGAGGAATGACGCGCGGTTAGAGGCGCCATATCACGGATTATACGGGCCCTCCCTCGGGCGTGGGTGTGTCTCTCGCTCTGAGCATATGTTAGTTGAAGTAGCGTGTAAGCCTAGGGATCGATGACCTCAGCAGCTTGGTTCCTTAGGAATTCACACGCATTTGAACTGTGTGTATGCTCTCCAGGGTAAAAGAGGACGTGCTAGCAGACCTTTAAGTTTATAAAGCGAAAAAACAAGAACCAACAAAAGTGCTCAATGGGCTGTGTGATTTTGTATCCAGTGGCCAGTTTTTTTTCTTTGACAATGTTCTACTTAAATCACTGAACGCCTATTGCTTGTTTTATTTACCTAGTACAGACTGCTTTACATATACAGGGTGGTCCATTGGTAGTGACCGGGCCAAATATCTCACGAAATAAGCATCAAACGAAAAAACTACGAAGAACGAAACTCGTCTAGCTTGAAGGGGGAAACCAGATGGCGCTATGGTTGGCCCACTAGATGGCGCTGCCATAGCTCAAACGGATATCAACTGCGTTTTATTTAACTAGGAACCCCCAATTTTTATTACATATTCGTGTAGTATGTAAAGAAATATGAATGTTTTAGTTGGACCACTTTTTTCGCTTTGTGATAGGTGGCGCTGTAATAGTCACAAACGTATAAATACGTGGTATCACGTAACATTCCGCCAGTGCGGACGGTATTTGCTTCGTGATACATTACGGGTGTTAAAATGGACCGTTTACCAATTGCGGAAAAGGTCGATATTGTGTTGATGTATGGCTATTGTGGTCAAAATGCCCAACGGGCGTGTGCTGTGTATGCTGCTCGGTATCCTGGACGACATCATCCAAGTGTCTAGACTATTCGCCGGATAGTTACGTTATTTAAGGAAACAGGAACTGTTCAGCCACATGTGAAGCGTCAACCACGACCTGCAATAAATGATGATGCCCAAGTAGGTGTTTTAGCTGTTGTCGCGGCTAATCCGCACGTCAGAATCGGGAATCTCAAAAACGTCGGTGTTGAGAATGCTACATCAACATCGACTGCACCCATACCATATTTCTATGCACCAGTAATTTCATGGCGACGACTTTGAACGTTGTGTGCAGTTCTGCCACTTGGCACAAGAGAAATTACGGGACGATGACAAATTTTTTGCACGCGTTTTATTTAGCTACGGAGCGCCATTCACCAACAGCGGTGACGTAAACTGGCATAATATGCACTATTAGGCAACGGAAGATCCACGATGGCTGTGACAAGTGAAACATCAGCGACCTCGGCGGGTTAATGTATGGTGCGGCATTATGGGAGGAAGGATAATTGGCCCCCATTTTATAGATGTCAATCGAAATGGTGCAATGTATGCTGATTTCCTACGTAATGTTCTACCGATGTTACTAAAAGATGTTTGACTGCATGACAGAATGGCGATGTACTTCCACCATGATGAATGTACGGCAAATGGCTCGCGTGCGGTTGTAGCGGTATTGAATAGCATATTTCATGACAGGTGGATTGGTCGTCGAAACACCATACCATGGCCCGCACGTTCACCGGATCTGATGTCCCCGGATTTCTTTCTGTGGGGAAAGTTGAAGGATATTTGCCATCGTGATCCACCGAAAACGCCTGACAACATGCATCAGCGCACTGTCAGTGCATGTGCGAACATTACGGAAGGCGAACTACTCGCTGTTGAGAGGAATGTCGTTACACGTATTGCCAAATGCATTGAGGTTGACGGACATCATTTTGAGCACTTATTGCATTAATGTGGTATTTGCAGGTAATCACGTTGTAACAGCATGCGTTCTCAGAAATGATAAGTTCACAAAGGTACATGAGTCACGTTGGTACAACTGAAATAAAATGTTCAAACGTACCTAAGTCTGTATTTTAATTTAAAAAACCTACCTGTTACCAACTGTTCGTCTAAAATTGTGAGCCATATGTTTGTGACTATTACAGCGCCATCTATCACAAAGGGAAAAAAGTGGTCCAACTATAACATTCATATTTGTTTACGTACTACACGAATATGTAATAAAAAATGGGGTTCCTATTTAAAAGAACGCAGTTGAAATCCGTTTGACCTATGGTAGCGCCATCTAGCGGGCCAACCATAGCGTCATCTGGCTTCCCCCTTCAAGCTAGACAAATTTCGTTCTTTTTAGTTTTTTGGTTTGACGCTTATTTCGTGAAATATTTGGCCCGATCACCACCCTGTATACTTCGTCTTCTCGCGTTGAGCGTATTACTTCCGTGTTCTCTTGTCCTTTCTTTGTTTGTGCGATATATATCATTAACTAGATATCTTGTTAACTGACTTACAATGTTCTTTTATTCTTTTCTTGGAACGGCATACCGCAGGGTCGAAGGGCCTTCTGGCGGTCACGCCAACAGATGGAGCTGATTTCTTACTACTGTCTGTTTTCATTCATTTGGCTTCTACCGCTATTTGTTTTATCATTTTTATGTTATTCTGTGAACTCCGTATGCTTGTTATTATGTATGTCATATTTTTGTCTAAAATTCGCCCCAAGACCGTATCAGAATAACTGTCACTTAAATACCTTATTTAACAATGTAACTATGATCGCGTTTTAATTTGTTGCATTTTATTACTGTAATGACTTATACACGTGGTAAGCCTTCTACATACTTTACCGACTGTACTCTTTTTATTCCGTATCGTACAATTATATCGATGAAGAATGTGTGTATGGCAACAGTAGCGACATCTGGTGAGCTAGCGACGCAAACATTTTGTGGCTACTGTACGGCAGTTTGTTTTGAACAATCTTTTAATAGAGTGTACGGCTCCATTACACTGGGACACGTTTTTAGAACAGGTATGCCTCGTCATATTTGAAGGGCATAATTTTAACATACACTCCTGGAAATTGAAATAAGAACACCGTGAATTCATTGTCCCAGGAAGGGGAAACTTTATTGACACATTCCTGGGGTCAGATACATCACATGATCACACTGACAGAACCACAGGCATATAGACACAGGCAACAGAGCATGCACAATGTCGGCACTAGTACAGTGTATATCCACCTTTCGCAGCAATGCAGGCTGCTATTCTCCCATGGAGACGATCGTAGAGATGCTGGATGTAGTCCTGTGGAACGGCTTGCCATGCCATTTCCACCTGGCACCTCAGTTGGACCAGCGTTCGTGCTGGACGTGCAGACCGCGTGAGGCGACGCTTCATCCAGTCCCAAACATGCTCAATGGGGGACAGATCCGGAGATCTTGCTGGCCAGGTTGGTTGACTTACACCTTCTAGAGCACGTTGGGTGGCACGGGATACATGCGGACGTGCATTGTCCTGTTGGAACAGCAAGTTCCCTTGCCGGTCTAGGAATGGTAGGACGATGGGTTCGACGACGGTTTGGATGTACCGTGCACTATTCAGTGCCCCCTCGACGATCACCAGTGGTGTACGGCCAGTGTAGGAGATCGCTCCCCACACCATGATGCCGGGTGTTGGCCCTGTGTGCCTCGGTCGTATGCAGTCCTGATTGTGGCGCTCACCTGCACGGCGCCAAACACGCATACGACCATCATTGGCACCAAGGCAGAAGTGACTCTCATCGCTGAAGACGACACGTCTCCATTCGTCCCTCCATTCACGCCTGTCGCGACACCACTGGAGGCGGGCTGCACGATGTTGGGGAGTGAGCGGAAGACGGCCTAACGGTGTGCGGGACCGTAGCCCAGCTTCATGGAGACGGTTGCGAATGGTCCTCGCCGATACCCCAGGAGCAACAGTGTCCCTAATTTGCTGGGAAGTGGCGGTGCGGTCCCCTACGGCACTGCGTAGGATCCTACGGTCTTGGCGTGCATCCGTGCGTCGCTGCGGTCCGGTCCCAGGTCGACGGGCACGTGCACCTTCCGCCGACCACTGGCGACAACATCGATGTACTGTGGAGACCTCACGCCCCACGTGTTGAGCAATTCGGCGGTACGTCCACCCGGCCTCCCGCATGCCCACTATACGCCCTCGCTCAAAGTCCGTCAACTGCACATACGGTTCACGTCCACGCTGTCGCGGCATGCTACCAGTGTTAAAGACTGCGATGGAGCTCCGTATGCCACGGCAAACTGGCTGACACTGACGGCGGCGGTGCACAAATGCTGCGCAGCTAGCGCCATTCGACGGGCAACACCGCGGTTCCTGGTGTGTCCGCCGTGCCGTGCGTGTGATCATTGCTTGTACATCCCTCTCGCAGTGTCCGGAGCAAGTATGGTGGGTCTGACACACCGGTGTCAATGTGTTCTTTTTTCCATTTCCAGGAGTGTACATGTAGAACATTTTATGGTGGAATGTTGCCCAGAAGTCCCCTTTTAGATCATAAAGTATGCACATTTCAAAAAAACATCGTCAGAATATGAATGGTGTCGGGCGGTTCATTTTTAACAGATGTATCGTCATCTGCTTGTGAACAGGCGTTACAAAGATTAGATTAGTTTCAATAGGGAGACCTAGATGTGAGTACACTAATCAGATTCAGTTCCACGTTGGCCACAGAGGCCTACACAGGACAGAACAGCGTTCACGGCTGCATCAAACCAGTCTTCGGACTGAAGACCACAACAGCAATATAACGAGTCCTCATTTCTCTTATCGTGTCTTCGCGATTCTTACGTAAAATGACGTTCTCCAGTCTAACCTTTCTCAGTAGTGTTCCGTGCAAAGATCGTAGTCTTCTCTCCAGGGATTTCCATTTGAGTTCACGGAGCATTTACATAATACTTGCGTTGTCACGTCTCGGCACAGATCCTGCCACTGGCTTTGGACGGAGGTGTGGCCTGCATTGCGCAATCAGTAGGCCTCATCCCACAGTGTCGTCCAGGTACTAAGGTAGAATGATAGGGATAAAATGTCTCCTAGGATGGTTAACGCAGGTGGTTTTGAAATGGAGAAGTCGTGAATAAAGGTCAGATAGTTACGGATTCAATTGAACATCAATTGCTTTTTCCAATACTTCAACCTTACTCACAGAGGTCTCTTTCTGTGGTTTTATATCTTCGCAAATCAATGAATACACCCTCCGACTGTACAGTGATCAGCCAGAACCTCATGGCCACCTACCTAATATCCGGTACGTGCACCTTTATCGCGCATAACAGCGGCGACGCGTCGTGGCGTGGAAACAATGACATCTCGGTAGGTCGCTGGAGGGAATTGGCACCGCATCTCCACACACGTCACCTAATTCTCGTAAGTTTCGGAGAGGGAACTCTGACGCGACGCTCAGTCACATCCCAGATGAGTTCGATCGGGTGCAGATCTAGCGAGTAGCGGAGGCCAGCACATCAAATGGAACTCTCCACTGCGTTCCTAGAACCACTCCGCCACACTTCTGGGTTTGTGATAGGACGCATAATCTTTTTGAAGAATGCCACTGCTGTGTGGAAACATGATCGTCATGCAGGGGTGTACGAGGTCTGCAACCTCCGCCGGTCGCTGTGGTCGAGCGGTTCTAGGCGCTTCAGTCCGGAACCACGCGGCTGCTACGGTCGCAGGTTCGAATCCTGCCTTGGGCATGGATGTGTGTGATGTCCTTAGGTTGGTTAGGTTTAAGCAGTTGTAAGTCTAGGGGACTGATGGCCTCAGATGTTAAGTCCCATAGTGCTTGGAGCCATTTGATTTTGCATCCTCCTCCGATACTCCTTGGCCGTCATGGTGTCTTTCACGAGCTCCACTGGACCCATGGATCCCAACTTGAATGTTCCCCAGAGCATAACGGAGCCGCCGCCAGCTTGTCTCCATCCCACAGTACAGGCGTCAAGGAGCTGTTCCCATGGAAGACGACGGATTCTCGTCCTCCCATCGAAATAATGTAGCCGGTATCGGGACTGATCAAACCATGCAGCGCTCTTCCACTGCGCCACCGTCCAGTTCCGATGATCACGTGCCCATTTCGGTCGTAGTTGCCATTGTCGTCGTGTTAACATTGGCACATGCACAGGGTCGTCAGCTTTGGAGGTCCATCGTTAGGAGTGTTAGGTGCACTGTGTGTTCAGACACACTTATACTCTGACCAGCATTAAAGTCTGATGTTAGTTCCACCACTGTTCGCCGCCTGTCATGTTTTACCAGTCTGCCCAGCCTACGACGTCGGGCATCTGTAATGAGGGCTCGCTGCCCAACCCCCCGATCTGGACGTGGTTTCACCTTGGTTGTTGAAGACACCTGTGGTGTGCGTACTGTAAGACCTTCAGTACACACACCATCAGATTATTTGACTTGTCGCTCTAATGAAGTAGGCGAGTGTCAGCTGTATGTCTCGTGGTCTTATCATGGCGTGTTTATCTTCTGCCGTTAGGTCAGACGATAGAAATGCCACCTGCACGCTTAGAGTAGCAAACTGACGGTAACTAACTTTAAACAGAACTTGATTAATTTTCACACACATTTATTAAAATAATAACAAGCATAAAAATTACTTAACTGGGTTCTGGATGCTATTTACAATTGACAATCTGAAGTTCCTTTGGTATTGGTACGTTAATCTTATTCTCACATATTTTTCTGATACTCGACAAAAGTGTCTATACATTTATCTTCATGGCTATGTACAGGAATATGGTAATCTTATTATGCGCAGACTACAGACAAATGCAGACTGGTACAGACAAATGCAGACTGACTAATCGGAGGTCTGTACACTCGTTATAATACCTCACGCGTTCATGTATGACTGCGCGAGTGTGATCCGCGAGGAGAAAAGGTTCTACGTTAGCAGCAGTCTCATTGGCTGCATTACATATTAATATCCGGATCGGCGGAAGCAGAATTTGGTCCGTTTCTATGGCAGCGCCATCTCGTAGTGCGGAGACGGACGAGCGCTGCGCCTGCGCTGTTGTGCTTAGAGGGGCGCGCTCTAGTGGGAAAGTTGTGTACGCGCTGACTACGCAGAACTATGTACACAACAACACCACAGGACTCCTCGAACACCCGACAAATCGTGCAGTTTCCGAAATGCTCCTGCCTAGCCTCAGGGCCATCACATTCCGCCCTCGGTCGAACTCAGATAAATCGCGCGCCTTTGCCATCTCATACACAGAGAACACGGTCACTGATACTACAAGCACTGTCCGTGTGTCTGACTAACACTCATTCCCCGCCAGTGGTCACAATGTTGTAGCTGATCTGTGAATGTCTCAATCCTTTCCAGCAAGCCGCACTTCCTCAATTCCACCTCTTGCTGTCGGAGAAGAGCGCTCTGCTTGCGGGTCATTCCAACATTACACAGTCAAATACTTTAACCACAATGGAAGACAAGTGGTAGACAGCGCTTGTTGCCCTTTAGATTCTGACACACAGAAAATACAAGTAAATTGCGCCTAGCTCGTGACGTATGAAGTCGCAGAGTGATCCTGCACTCTCTGTAGCTGTATCCAGTACATCACACACATCCATGCCCGAGGCAGGATTCGAACCTGCGACCGTAGCGGTCACGCGGTTCCAGACTGTAGCGCCTAGAACCGCTCGGCCACTCTGGCCGGCCTCAAGGTAATAGCTGTTGCTGGATACTTATCGGAAACTCAGTTGTCCTCTCTCGAACGTGTACAGTCTTCTCGTAGTTTTACTACGGCAGCATCGAAATGTCACTCTGTAGCAGCTCTGAGGCTTGGCTGTAGTACGGCTTCTTATGTTTCCTATCTAAATGACTTTCTTGGCTCTCAGCATTGGCCGTTTCTATACTCGTTTCTCACGAGATATTGTCCGAGTTTCTCGCGGAGAGATTTTTTTCCCTGACTCTTCCGAATGTCTTCGTAAAGGTTCTTCCAGAACCCCGCAAAAGCTTTCCGAACATTCTGCTTGTATGCCAGCGTCTGCTAGCCACCTCGGACTGCCTCAGGATGTTGCCCTCTCGCAGCCATCACAGAGTAGCCGCGTCCCCCGCACAGGCTGTCAACAAGTCTGACGTCATACAGATCGCTGGCCCACTTTGTGATGTCCGCCGGACACCACTCCTTGTTCGCTGTCCCCAATATTACTCTCAAAAAAGTATCATTTCCTTGCAGCCATTCCACTCCTTACATTAATAAAATTCCACAGCTAAGACAGCGTGTAACAAATACTGCAACACTACTCTAAACTGCTTCGAAGGCTTCCTTTTATCGGTCCTAGTGGGGCTCCCAAATAAGCGAGCAGTACTGAAGAATGGGCCACACAAGTGTTGTGTACGCAGTCTCCTTTGTAGATGAGCTGCGCTTCCTCAGATTTCTCCAAACAAACTGAAATCGCCCATTCGTCTTCCCTACTACTGTGATTACGTGCCCTGACATCTGACGTCGCTTTGCAGCGTTACGGCCAGATATTTCCTAGACCTGATTGTGTTAAGCAGCGCACTACTTGCGCCGCTTTCGAACATAACAGGTGTGTTTTTCCTACTCATCTGCATTAACTTACATTTTTCTACACTTAGAGCAAGCTGTCATTCAGAGAAGGAACGTTACTGTTTGGAAGGTATTTTCTGTTATATTGTGCAACCCTCTTTTTTTTTTACATTTCCGCTTTATCTCTGAAAACGTTAATTATCCAATGAAACCAGGTTTGTTTCTTTTGCCAGTTATCGGCATATTATCTTGCTTTTGGCTATACGCAAATTACTGAAAACCTGATACAGAAATTATATTTGCGAAATTTTAATCACTCATTCGCTACAAAATATGGTAATGTTCTGAATAACATTTTCTGTTCGAAGATTATCCCAGTCTTGCTGCAGTCTCATCTAACAAACTTATTCTCTTTGTCTGGAACTGTGCCTCATCTTCAGCTATGTATTATGTGCTTGTTGAAATTCAACTGCGAACAAATACGTATACAGAGTTAACATCAATAAAATCAACGAACTTCAGGGACCGATTCCCCACTGGAAATGAAGGAAAAGCTGGTCCTATGAACATGTGTCCGGAAATGCATCATTGCCATGGCAGACGGCGCTGACGAATGAGTGTTTCTCGGACCACGTGCCGTGTCTTTCTTGCGTGTTGCAGGCTGTCCGAGGCCTACGAGAAGACAGACTGCGGCGAAGGTAGGCCGAGTTCGCACACTCGCTCGCTTAACACAGCATAACAACTGCGTTTCTACACCTCTTAACTCGTAACTGAGTGTGTACGTACAAACGAGAATTGCATCTTCTACTGGAATACACTACTATGGAATATTACTGCTATTAGTCCTACAATGGTAGAAAGTGCACAGACCTGCTAATAATTTGTTACAGGTGTACTGGGGTACAATAAAATTAAAATCATGTCAAAGTGATTATCAGTTGCATAAGGTATCGTGTCTTGCGTGAAATGAGGACTGTTACGGCGGCCGATCCTGGCGGAAGTTCGAGTCCTCCTTCGGGCATGAGTGTGTGTGTGTTTGTCCATAGGATAGTGCTCAAATGGCTCTGAGCACTATGGGACTTAACATCTGTGGTCATCAGTCCCTTAGAACTTAGAACTACTTAAACCTAACTAACCTAAGGACATCACACACATCCACGCCCGAGGCAGGATTCGAACTTGCGACCGTAGCAGTCGCGCGGTTCCGGACCGAGCGCCTAGAACCGCTAGACCACCGCGGCCGGCTACACTCTACAAAGTTTGCCCTCCACACTTACTGCCATTACCAAATTCACTATTTCTTGATGACTGAGAATGCTCCCTGTCAACCGATGCCTTCTTTTAGTAAGTTTGGGGCACATTTTCTACAGTAATTCAATTCAGCACCTCTTCATTAATTACTCAGACTGCCCATCTAATGCTCATCATTCTTCTGTGAGCCGTGCGTGGCTCGTGTTCCCGCCATCATGTATTTTACACTCTGTTTTTTTTAACGTACTTCCACCTCACTACGTTAATTTAAATTACTACTGTTGCTGAGTTGCTACTTTGCCTGACCGTGACCAGCGCTAGCAGCACGTATCGATATATCTCCTCTCGTAGTATCTTTGCTCGACTGCTATTACTTCCCGGTCGTTGTCTGTCGTAATCCAGTTGGGGTTGCGAGTTCAGGCTGCCCGTCAGTTGGAACGCGTCTAGAGCACAGGCCGGACCTGCCAGTCGGGGAGTTGCAATGCGGCACTAGTGCAGTCGGGTTGGAGCAGCAGTGAGGTCTGCGTCGACATGGATCGCCCGACCACTGCCGCCACGCATCACTTGAGCCGGGCCACGGTCTTGGTGGATCGTCGGTCGGCCGTCCTACCGGACGACGCGTTTTGGCTCGCCGATCGTTCATGAGTCGGCTGTGTATGTGTGCATTGACTTCCGATTTGTCTTCGCGTGTGCTTAGTTAGTGTTGGGTATCGTTCAGGTCTTCGTGCAAGTGTTTGTCAGGTTGTGTGTAGTTGGCGTTCTTTCCACTGAAGACTATTTTAGATGTTATTGGCGTTTTGAGAGGAGTCGGTCGGTTGCTGCGAACTAGGGAAGTTATCTCCGCGCGCTGCAGTCGGCTGGGTCCGCTGGCGGTCCCTGCGCAGTGTCGGAGCGTGTGTGGAGCTGTCCGATCGCTGCGAGCTTCGTGGCTCACCGACCCAGGGCGTCAAAGTCGAGTAGTGGTTTCAAGTATCCAAGCCCCGTCCATTCATATTGTGTGGTTCGTTTCAGTGGTTCGCTGTTGAAGAGGTTCCCCTGTGAGCAACATCGAGTGCTTCTATTGCTGAAATTTAGCCGCCATGCGGTGGAATTAACTACACTCCTGGAAATGGAAAAAAGAACACATTGACACCGGTGTGTCAGACCCACCATACTTGCTCCGGACACTGCCAGAGGGCTGTACAAGCAATGATCACACGCACGGCACAGCGGACACACCAGGAACCGCGGTGTTGGCCGTCGAATGGCGCTAGCTGCGCAGCATTTGTGCACCGCCGCCGTCAGTGTCAGCCAGTTTGCCGTGGCATACGGAGCTCCATCGCAGTCTTTAACACTGGTAGCATGCCGCGACAGCGTGGACGTGAACCGTATGTGCAGTTGACGGACTTTGAGCGAGGGCGTATAGTGGGCATGCGGGAGGCCGGGTGGACGTACCGCCGAATTGCTCAACACGTGGGGCGTGAGGTCTCCACAGTACATTGATGTTGTCGCCAGTGGTCGGCGGAAGGTGCACGTGCCCGTCGACCTGGGGCCGGATCGCAGCGACGCACGGATGCACGCCAAGACCGTAGGATCCTACGCAGTGCCGTAGGGGACCGCACCGCCACTTCCCAGCAAATTAGGGACACTGTTGCTCCTGGGGTATCGGCGAGGACCATTCGCAACCGTCTCCATGAAGCTGGGCTACGGTCCCGCACACCGTTAGGCCGTCTTCCGCTCACGCCCCAACATCGTGCAGCCCGCCTCCAGTGGTGTCGCGACAGGCGTGAATGGAGGGACGAATGGAGACGTGTCGTCTTCAGGGATGAGAGTCGCTTCTGCCTTGGTGCCAATGATGGTCGTATGCGTGTTTGGCGCCGTGCAGGTGAGCGCCACAGTCAGGACTGCATACGACCGAGGCACACAGGGCCAACACCTGGCATCATGGTGTGGGGAGCGATCTCCTACACTGGCCGTACACCACTGGTGATCGTCGAGGGGACACTGAATAGTGCACGGTACATCCAAACCGTCATCGAACCCATCGTTCTACCATTCCTAGACCGGCAAGGGAACTTGCTGTTCCAACAGGACAATGCACGTCCGCATGTATCCCGTGCCACCCAACGTGCTCTAGAAGGTGTGAGTCAACTACCCTGGCCAGCAAGATCTCCGGATCTGTCCCCCATTGAGCATGTTTGGGACTGGATGAAGCGTCGTCTCACGCGGTCTGCACGTCCAGCACGAACGCTGGTCCAACTGAGGCGCCAGGTGGAAATGGCATGGCAAGCCGTTCCACAGGACTACATCCAGCATCTCTACGATCGTCTCCATGGGAGAATAGCAGCCTGCATTGCTGCGAAAGGTGGATATACACTGTACTAGTGCCGACATTGTGCATGCTCTGTTGCCTGTGTCTATGTGCCTGTGGTTCTGTCAGTGTGATCATGTGATGTATCTGACCCCAGGAATGTGTCAATAAAGTTTCCCCTTCCTGGGACAATGAATTCACGGTGTTCTTATTTCAATTTCCAGGAGTGTATATTGGTCGATTACAAAAACTGCACCAGCGAAATTTCTGCCTTGTGGCCGTTAGCGTTCCGGTTACCTGCCCCGGGCACTAACGTAATTTCTGGCAGCGTCCTTTCCTCACCTGTTGTTACTGTCCAACACGGTGTGTAGTTTTGACAGGTTAATAAATACATATATTTCATTGTAGAAAATCACGCCCGTAGCGTTTTGTACCGATTGGTCGCAATGAAGTCGTTGTATCGGTCGATCATTGGCTGTCCCTTGTTGGGATCCGACGGATCAAGTGTAGTTGGGCTCACCACCTGTCTCACCTAAGTGAACGAGGGCAGACCGACCCCCTGGAGGCTTCTGAGTGCCGTTGTCTTTACTGTCTTTCTCACTGGTGTTTAATTGTGTGTTTATAATCTGTCACAGCCAACGATAAAAGAAAAATACTTGGTTTTACTGTATTTTATGTATTTAAGTTTGAATTCCGGCAAGTGGATATTTGCTGAAAGGTTATTGGCGTTGTGTTGTCTTTTCTTTTAGTCCCGCTTCAGCTACTTAAAACTTAAAGCTTATGGTTATATTCTTTTTAATTTTGGAAAAATAATTGTGGGCCATCAGCCCTGGGAACGTTATTCTTAAAATTACCTTTCAAGCCTAAACATTGCGGCCTTCTGCCTTTTAAAGGTTATGGTAATTTATTTTAAAATCATCAAAATTTTACTGTGAGCCTTCAGCCGTTGGTATTGCATCTCGTTTATGTCTGTCAATCAACTTTTGCCTTGAGGCTTTCGGCCTAGCTGTGATATTAAAATATATTTTAATTATTTTTATTTGCTATTTTAACTGCATTTTTATCTTGTTGGTTTTTAAGATTTCTTGTTTGGAGGCCTGTAGCCGTGAAAGAATTGCATTTTTAAACTCGTGGTTGTAAAAGTTCCGCTATGTGCCGCTTTGGTTGTAAATGTGTTATTAAATTACGATAAATTACAATTTTAAGGTGAAACTAACCCTACCTTATTTTGTCCTTTCTACAACCCTAATCACCTGTTCTGCCCAGCGGGTTTAGCGGGCGTATCATTCTGCAGCACCACATAGCTTCCCTTCTTGTCTGAAGTCCTCGTACGGGGGCATACAGACAGTCGCCTTCCCCTCGCTTCATTTTCGAGTGGAACAGGACATGAAATCAGTGCCAGTACTACGAAGTACCTTCCCCCATGCTCCGTACCAGAGCTTAAGGAGCATCTATGTAGATGGAGACGTAGACTGAGGTGACCTTTTTCTCGGCATAGTCCAGGAACTCGACGTGGAATGGACTCAAGTCCCCTGCAGAAATACTGAGCCATGGTGCCCCTATAGCCGTCCGTAATTTCGAAAGCATTGCAGATGCAGGATTTTGTGCATGGACTGATCTGTCGATTATGTTACATAAATGATCGATGGGATTCATGTGGGGCAATTTGGACGGCCAAATCGTCCGCTCGAAATGTCCAGAATGTTCTTCGAAACAGCTGCCAACAACTGTGATCCAGTGACATGGCATCGTTGTTTTGGAAAGTGAAGTCCATGAATGGCTGTTAATGGGGTCAAAGTAGCCGAACTTAAGTTTTCCAGTCAATGATCAGTTCAGTTGGACCAGAGGACCCAGTCTAAAGAAAGCCCACACCATTATGGAGCCACCACCAACATGCACAATGCCTTGTTGAAAATCTGTGTCCCGGCGGAGGTTCGAGTCCTCCTTCGGGCATGGGTGTGTGTGTTTGTCCTTAGGATAATTTAGTTTAAGTAGTGTGTAAGCTTAGGGACTGATGACATTAGCAGTTAAGTCCCATAAGATTTCACACACACTTGAACGTTTTTGAACCTGTGTCTATGACTTTGTGGGAAGTACTCACACTCCAACCCTACGACAAGCTTTTACGAACTGAAATCAGGAATAAACTGACCATGCCACGGTTGTCTAAGGTCGAACCGATATGGTCACGAGCTCAGGACAGGCGCTGCCGAAGATATTGTGCTGTTGGCAAAGGAAGTCGAGTCGGTCGTCTGCTGCCAAAGCCCATTAACGCCAAATTTCGCCGCACTGTCGTAAAGGATAGGTTCTCCGTACGTCCCACATTGATTTCTGCGGTTACTTCGCGCAGTGTTGTTTGTTTCTTAGCACTGACGAATCCATGCAAATACCGCTCTCTGGGTCGTTAAGTGAAGGTCGTCGGGCACTGCGTTGTCCACGGTGAGAGGTAATGCATGAAATTTGGTATTCTGTGCACATTCTTGACACTGTCGATCTCGGAATATTGAATTGCGTAACGATTCCCCGTTCAAATTATGAAAATTTCCAACGTGCGGCCATAATCGGCCATAATCACGTCGGGCACCTTTTCATATGTATCAACTGGGTACAAATGACAGCTCCGCCGATCCACTACATTTTTATACCTAGTGTACGCGATACTGCTGCCGTCTGCATATGTGCATATCGTTATCCTGTGACTTTTACTACCACATTGTAGATGTAAATTCAGATACAGCTCACCATAAAAACACACACTGTGGCAGTTTCCTTTAAACATTACACATCGACCTCCGACTGTTTTTTCTCACTTTACACCACGTCACACACAATAATTAATTCCTCACATCCTTTGATGTGACTACATCTTCTGTTTCTCACGCATTACACCGCTAATTACCCCAACACGTACCGTTAATTGTTTCTCTGCGCTCAACTGTCTCCGTCTCCCTCTTTCTCTCAATTTACATTCATTTTAATTTCTCTGGCCAAAGTACTTGCAAGTCCAAACGTTGATCGATTCTACGAGTCCTATGAAGCCTATGCAACTTAACTTTGTTCATTGAAGGAAAGCAAAAAGAAAAGGAAAGGAAAGGAAAAAAGGAAAAAGAATAAGAAAAAGAAAGGAAAAAAGGAAAAAGAAAATGAAAAGAAAAAGAACAGGAAGGGAAAAAAGTTAAAAGGGAAGAAGATAAAAGGGAAGAAGATAAAAGGGAAGAAGATAAAAGGGAAGAAGATAAAAGGTGCAAACGAAAGAAAAAGGTGCAAACGAAAGAAAAAGGTGCAAACGAAAAAAGGTGCAAACGAGAAATGGGAAAACGAGAAGGAATTACTCATTTCATCTGCTTGGAGACTTTGTGTGGATTGGTGACAACGAGCTAAAATGCGTGCCGGACCGAAACCTCCTGCCTGCTAGGCTGTTGTGTAAACTACTGCTCCGGCCGGAGTGGCCGGAACCGCGAGACCGCTACGGTCGCAGGTTCGAATCCTGCCTCGGGCATGGATGTGTGTGATGTCTTTAGGTTGGTTAGCTTTAAGTAGTTCTAAGTTCTAGGGGACTGATGATCTCTGAAGTTGAGTTCCATAGTGCTCAGAGCCGTTTGAATCATTTTTTAAACCACTGCGCCACGCAGACACAGTGTTTATCGCAAGCGCGTTGACTACCTAGCGCCACCTATCCTCAGTCCTCGTCCACGTGCTCCGTGCTCGCTGCTTTGAGATTCCCGCTCGAGGTCGTACGTAAATGTGCAGCCGCGCTGAAGACTGGGATTCATTGCCCATCATACGAGTCTGCGCGACGGCTGTCTAGCCGATCTGCTCTCTCCGTCAGCAGCGTTCCAGACGCATGGCTAGCTGGCGGTCCCGGTGCAGCTAGCGCCAGTTTCCGCCTGGCTGGTGACGCTGGCGCCAGTCACGCCGCCAGCGGCCGCAGGCGAGGTGCCAGTCACGAACAGCCTTGTCAAGGCCTCGCGCCACCGTGCCAACCAGCCGCGCGCACGTGGGCGGACAGACAGATCGGCGGAGTCCGGCAGATTCCTTGGCCAACGTTGCCGCCGTATCACAGTTCGTTTTCCTATTCCGTCAGTTCTTATGTGCAATTCCAATTTTCCTCTTTCATCCACGACGTCATGTACGATGCGAAGGGTGTAAGCAACTTTTCCTTCAATGTTATCTGTAGCTGTCTAAACAACTCGCGTAATCTATGCTGTTAATCGGTATGCATACGACAGCATGCGTACCTAATATGTTCCAAAACGCCACGCACAAAAAGGGGATTTTCCGGTACTCATATCTGGTTCAAATGGTTAAAATGGCTCTGAGCACTATGGGACTTAACTTCTGAGGTCATCAGTCCCCTATAACTTAGAACTACTTAAACCTAACTAACCTAAGGACATAACACACATCCTTGCCCGAGGCAGGATTCGAACCTGCGACCGTAGGGGTCGCGCGGTTCCAGACTGAAGCGCCTAGAACCGCTCGACCACTCCGGCCGGCACTCATATCTGGGTTTCTGTTGGTGATAAACGGTAAGGTCAACTGTTCTGGATAATCCTTGGACTAGGAACTATTTGTATACCTAACAGAAGGATTTTCGTAGTGCCACTATAGTACAGGGTCGAAGCACGAATATTACACACTTCCGCCTACTTAGGAAAATGAAACAAATCGGTCGGTTCTTTTTGCATTTGATGTGGTCTATAGTCGACTTGATGGGACGTACTGAGGCACTATTAGTTCATCGATGATTCCTTGGAAAACACCACTGTACTATATTTTCGCAGTAACCAGCAGACCACAACCCTGCCAAGGATTCCAAGACGGCTGTGCACAGAAAATAGCTGAAATCTTTATGATATGTTACTAAAATCCCGGTCTCTAACAACTTTCAAAATGTTCTTGATATCTTCTTCCGTTTCCAAAATACAGAGGTTCAAAGTTACCATATTTATACACCTAAAATGTGGTATGAGGAGATATCTAAATATTAAATAACCGCAGCAGACTGTTCAGATTTTAACGATATATTCTATATCTAGAAGAGTAGTCTTCCCGTTTTCAAAAATCTTTATCCATCATCGATAAACATCCCAACAACGTGTTTTTTGCGTACCAAAACATAACCTCTGATTCAGAGTCGGCTTTGCACAGCAAATGCCTGAAATTTTTACGATGTATTCCTCAGAGACCGATCTCCAACAACCTTGAAAATCTTGATATCGCCATCCGTTTCTGAGATACAGAGATTCAAACTTGCCTTACTTGCACACGCAAAATACGCACGTAAAATCCGATAGTTTAAGCTGCAAAGTGTGTGTTATTATCTGAGAACCGCATGTTGTAATATTGAAACATATACTTTTTGCTTTTTTTTTTTTGCCAGATAAAACCTGGTCTGAGGAGCAAAATTAGTTTTGCGTTTCTTCAGTTTCACGTAAGGAAACTATCTTAAGTTTGTATGACCAATACATTTCTTTTGGTATGAGTTACATGCCCTGGTGCAGCAGGGAAAAGGAACCAGCGGAAAAATGCTACTATCGGAGCACAAATAATGCGAATATGTTCGTGTTTATGTAAAAGATCCTGAATGAAAAGTGGGCACCAGCTGACTCGTTCTATTTTCCTGAGTACCTTAAAAATTTACCGGCAAATTTTGACGTGTGAACACATTTGCGCTTTTATGCTCAGAGAGAAGGCGGCAGTGACAGAGAGATGGAAAAGTAATAAGCAGTGGAAAGCAGCTACAGAGTGGTTGTGTGATAAAAAGAGCGAAGGAGACAATGGCAGTGTGAAAGAAAGAGAGGGACACAGTGGCAGTAGTACGTAGTTGACAGTGGCAGAACAGTGCTAGGAAAAGAGTGAAGGAGACAACGTCAGGGCGACGAGCGAGAATAAAGAGAAAGAGAAAGAGAAAATGGAAATGGGTGAGTGTGGGTGAGTGTGTGTGAGAGAGAGAGAGAGAGAGAGAGAGAGAGAGAGAGAGAGGGGGGGGGGGGGGGGACAGTGAGCCTCAGTACGAAGGAATGAGATATTAACAGTAAGAGAGGATAAGAGGGAGAGAGAGAGGATACAGTAGGAGGAGGACATAACGAAGGAGACTGTGGCTGTGACACAGAAGACTATGACACAGAGAGACACAAAGAGATAATGACAATGAGTTCGGCTGAATGAGTGAGCGAGAAAGGGCAACTGGGAGTGGATGTGTATGTGGAACTTACAGCGATATACGTGACAGTTGGGAGAGCTTATACGAGTTTGAGGTGAGCTGCATGTTAAAAAAAGCGTGAATATGTTCGCATGCCAAACTTTTTGGGAAACTTTGTAAAAGTGCTGAGGAAGATAGAATGAGACATTGTGTACCCCACTTTTCAGTCAGAGTCTTAAAATAAACACAAACATATTTGCTTTTTTTGTGCTCCGACAGGAGCATCTTTCCACTGGTTCCGAATATGTCGCGATTTCCCAGGGTGTGACTAGTTGGATCCCAAAAGCACAAATTTTATGATGTTGGTTCTCATAAATATTTGGCAGTTTCTTATCGAGTGTGGCACCATTTCTTTTAGGATTCATTTCTTTTGTATCGCTCTGTCTGCTTCAGCTACATAGCACAATTATGGGTGTTCATTCTACGTTTTGTTATTTTTCTTGTTGATGGTTCTGTACCTCAACGGTATTCGCATCACACAGGACTAACGGAGGACATCGAAAAAGTTCGAAGAACTGAAACTCGTTTTCTGTTATGGAGAAATAGAGGAGAGATTTCCACTGATGTGATACGCGAATTGGGGTGCTAAACATTAAAACAAAGGCGTTTCTCCCTGCAGCAGGATCTTCTCATGAAATTCCAATCACCAACTTTCTCCTCAGTGTGGTAAAATATTTGTTGGTGTCCATCTACATAGGAGGTACACGACTCGTGTTGTCTGTAGTTCAACCATGCCTAGACGATAAATACTTGTTACTTTGTGCCAAAAAGAGCTCTCAACAAGGGAATTGTCCAGACGCCTCCGAGTGAACCAAAGCGATGTTGTTCGGACATGGAGGAGAGACAGGAACTGTCGATGACATGCCTCGCCCAGTCCACCCCAGTGAATGACCGCAGTTTATGACCGCTACCTACGGATTATGACTCGGAGAAACCCTGACAGTCATGCCACCATGTTCAATAATACTTTTCGTGCAGCCACAGGACGTCGTGTTAAGACTCAAACTGTGCGCAATAGACTGCATGATGCGCAACTTCACTCCCGACGTCCATGACGAGGTGCATCTTTGCAACCACGACACCATGCAGCGCGGTACAGATGGGCCCAACAACATGCCGAATGAGCCGCTCATGACTGGCATCACATTCTCTTCACCGATGATATGCTTTCAACCAGACAATCGTCGACAACCTGTTTGGAGGCAACTCGGCCAGGCTGAACGCCTTGGATACACTGTCCAACAATTGCAGCAAGGTGGGGGTTCCCTGCTATTTGGGGTGGCATTATGTGGGGACGACGTACGCCGCTGGTGGTCGCGGAAGGCGCCGTAACGGCTGTAGGATACGTGAATGCTATTCTCCGACCGATAGTGCAACCATATCGGCAGCACATTGGCGAGGCATTCGCGCCCCCATCGTGCACATCTTGTGAATGACTTCCTTCAGGAGAACGACATCGCTCGACTAAAGTGGCCAGCATGTTCTCCAGACATGAATCCTATCGAAAATGCCAGGGGTGAATTGAAAACGGGTGTTTATGGACGACATGACCCACCAACGACTCTGGGTAATCTACGCCGAATCGCCGTTGAGAACTGGGACAATCTGGACCAACAGAGCCTTGATGAACTTGTAGACTGAATGCCACGACGAATACAGGCATGCATCAATGCAAGAGGACGTGCTACTGGGTATTAGAGGTACCGGTGTGTACAGCGATCTGTACCGCGCTGCATGGTGTCGTGGTTGCAAAGATGCACATCGCCATGGATGTCGGTAGTGAAGTTGCGCATCATGCAGTCTATTGCGCAGTTTGAGTCTTAACACGACGTCCTGTGGCTGCACGAAAAGTATTATTGAACATGGTGGCATTACTGTCAGGGTTTCTCCGAGTCATAATCCGTAGGTAGCGGTCATCCACTGCGGTCATCCACTGGGGCGGACTGGGCGATGCATGTCATCGACAGTTCCTGTCTCTCCTCCATGTCCGAACAACATCGCTTTGGTCTCGCTGTATGGTGGTAACACATGCAATGTGTGGATTCCTTGAGCAATAAAAAGGACGGAAATGATGTTTATGTTGATCTCTATTCCAATTTTCTGTACAGGTTCCGGAACTCTCGGAACCGAGACGATGCAAAATCTTTTTTTAGAAAATTCTAGGACAAGACGGTTACAGGCTACAATCAATTAAAACAACAGAAAAATTTTCGAACATCGAAATTGTTATCAGGAAAAGGCGAATGAAACTCTTTGGCCATCTCAGCCGCCTACCAGAAAGTCGACTGGCGAAGAGAATTATACATTATGTAACCACACTTAAGAATTCCACACCTTGGCTAGATGAAATTCGAAAGGACGTAAATAAATCAAACATAAGACTAGCCGACGTTCTAGAAAGAGACAGCTTCAGACACAAAGTAGACGAATGGGAATGTATATCAGAACAACCAGAAGATAAACAGTACAGACAAAAGTGGTCGGATGAGCGTAAACAAGCCTTTTCGGAAAATTCAAATGGTTCAAATGGCTCTGAGCACTATAGGACTGAACATCTGAGGTCATCAGTGCCCTACAACTTAGAACTACTTAAACCTAAATAACCTAAGGAGATCACACACATCCATGCCCGAGGCAGGATTCGATCCTGCGACCGTAGCGGTCGCACGGTTCCAGACTGTAGCGCCTAGAACCGCTCGGCTACACCGGGTGGCTTTTCCGGAAAGAATGGAAGCCTCTTGGAAGAACAAGAAGAACTCAATGAAAAAATTGATCGAGTTAATTGCTTAACGCCTTGCATTTCTGGGGAGATTTCCCCAACTGGCCATTGCTACACGTAGAGGAAATGCAGATTATAAACGGGTATTCATTGGACAAATACCATACTAGAACTGATATATGATTACATTTTCACGCAATTTGGGTGCATAGATCCTGAGAATTCAGTACCCAGAACAACAACCTCTGGCCGTAATAACGGCCTTGATACGCCTGGGCATTGAGTCAAACGGAGCTTGGATGGCGTGTACAGGTACAGCTGCCCATGCAGCTTCAACACGGTACCACAGTTCATCAAGAGTAGTGACTGGCGTATTGTGACGAGCCAGTTGCTCGGCCACCAATGACCAGCTGGTATAAATTTTTGAGAGATCTGGAGAATGTGCTGGTCAGGACAGCAGTCGAACATTTTCTGCATACCAAAAGGCTCGTACGGGACCTGCAAAATGCGGTCGTGCATCATCCTGCTGAAATGTAGCGTTTCTCAGGGATCGAATGAAGGGTAGAGCCACGGGTCGTAACACATCTGAAATGTAACGTCCACTCTTCAAATTGCCGTCAATGCGAACAAGAGGTGACCGAGACGTGTAACCAATGGCACCCCATACCATGACGCCGGGTGATACGCCAGTAAGGCGATGACGAATACACGCTTCGAATGTGTCACCGCGATGTCGCCAAACACGCATGCGACCGTCATGATGCTGTAAACAAAACCTGGATTCATCCGAAAAAATTACGTTTTGCAATTCGTGCACCCAGGTTCGTCGTTGAGTACACCATAGTAGGCGCTCTTGTCTGTGAAGCAGCGTCAAGGGTAATCGCAGCAATGGTCTCAGAGCTGATAGTCCGTGCTGCTGCAAACGTCGTCGAACTGTTCGTGCAGATGGCTGTTGTCTTGCAAACGTCCCCATCTGTTGACTCAGGGATCGAGACGTGGCTGCACGATCCGTTACAGCTATGTGGATAAGTACCTGTCATCTCGACTGCTAGTGATACGAGGCCGTTAGGATCCAGCACGGCGTTCTGTATTACCCCTCTGAACCCACCGATTCCATATTCTGCGAACAGTCATTGGATCTCGACCAACGCGAGGAGCAATGTCGCGATCGCGATAGGCTACAATCCGACCTTTATCAAAGTCGGAAACGTGGTGGTACGCATTTGTCCTCCTTACACGAGGCATCATAACAACGTTTCACCAGGCAACGCCGGTCAACTGCTGTTTGTGTATGAGAAATCGGTTGGAAACTTTCCTCGTATAAGCACGTTGTAGGTGTCGCCACCGGCGCCAATCTTGTGTGAATGCTCTGAAAAGCGGATCATTTGCGTATCACAGTGTCTTCTTCCTGTCGGTTAAATTTCGCGTTTGTAGCACGTCATCTTCGTGGTGTAGCAATTTTGATGGCCAGTAGTAATATATATATATATATATATATATATATATATATATATATATATATGCACGAGGGAGATTTAAAAATGGCTTTCCCAGCTCGCAGTCCGACACCGTGACCACACTTCCAAGATGCTTTGTTTTTACAATGCGCTCTATGTTGCACGTTTTATGATTGGACCATTCCTGTTTCCATTTTGCTTGCTGTTTCACAGTTCAGTACACCTTCTTCCAGTTTCCATGCTCGATCCGTGTCCAGTTTTCGACCAACTGTTCACTGGACCATTTTGCTATTAAATTTGAAGGGGGAGCGATGGGGAGTTTCCCCTGTCAGTTGAGGATCCACGGTGCCACCAGCCCGGTCGAGGTCGTCCACAGATTTTCCATTGGGTTTAAATCTCGGGAGTCTGGTGGTCAGAGGAGAACGGTGTACTCGCCCTGGTGCTCTTCGAACCACGCACGTACACTGATATGTGTGACACGTTGCACTCGCTGCTGGTAGATGCCATCGTGCATGTAGGGGTGGACGTAGTGCTCAAGGATAGATGTACACTTTTCTTGATTCATTACGCCTTTCAGAAGATACCTTTCCTGGGCGACGAGTATTAGATTCCGATACACCACTACAGGTTTACTGTAGCCTTACTCAACGAACTACACGCCGTGCCAGACATCATCAACATGACGAGGAAAGACATACTGCCAGAAAACGACGTTACGGCCATAAGGCAGAAAATACCGCTGGTGCACTTCACTGATAAGTAACAACCAATTTAATAGTGAAAGACCACACAGGAAGACGGCTGCAAAATTGCGCTGACTCCAACACACCATACGTTGCTGCTTGTGGGAAGGGCCCGGGAAGCAACAACTGGCAATGAATGAAGAGATGTCACAGTAGTTGAGGTCTCGTAACAGGTTAATTGATCACTCAACTTCAGTGTCCAGGTTCGGCGGGCAACGAACTTTGTAGCTCTCGCAGCTAGCACCTCACAATCCGACCGCGCGTGCACGCCGCCAGCGGTCTCGGCTTGACCTCGCGCCGTGGAGACTTCCTCCCTGCTCTGTCCCAACTGACCGACTGCCACACACACACATACACACCCCACCTCCACCACCACCACCACCACCACCACCACCACCACACGGAAATATAGCGGTCACACCAAAGATGATACAGCAGTCCTAGAATCGATAAGCGCTGCTGCTGCCACTGACAGAGGCAAGTCAGCAACTCGTTATGGTCGTAACTCAGGGAGAAATAAGACGCCACAAGATTGTGACAAAATGCCAAAGAACAAACGGCATGAAGGCGATCCGGCCACGGCTCAACCTCCCCCCCCCCCCCTCAAACACCAACCTGGGGTGGGGGGTTACAAAACAATAGGACGAACCAAATTTCACTTGGCTAAGGTAGAACCGGTACTGCTTACCAATGCAGTTATCCTTAACCAGCAGATTCATTGGGCGTAAAATACGCACAATGGTGCAAGGGCCCAAGAAACGAGGAGTGAATTTACTAAGATTCCCGACATGCACCTACCTCCCGGGGAAATTACGGGCATAGACCTGATCTCCTGGCCTCCCCCTAAAGGCTCGCCGATTACGATTGTATCGCCAAGTTTGTTTATTATGGACCCTGAGTATATTATGTCTGGTACGGTTCCAGTTTTCCTTGACTTGAGGGGTAAAATCCGCCGGAATTAGATCTTCAATTCCCCACAAGTTCGAAAGAGGGGGATTAACAGGATAGGCAAGGATCAAGGAGGCGGAGGTCGCTTTTAAGGCCTCATGATTGGCGGTATTGCCGGCCGGAGTGGCCGAGCGGTTCTAGGCGCTACAGTCTGGAACCGCGCGACCGCTACGGTCGCAGGTTCGAATCCGGCTTCGGGCATGGATGTGTATGATGTCCTTAGTTAGGTTTAAGTACTAACTTCTAGGGGACTGATGACCTCAGAAGTTAAGTCCCATAGTGCTCAGAGCCATTTGAAGCATTTGATTGGCGGTATTGAAAGCAAAACTTACTAGGCGTCTTCTGATGGTAAATAATCAAAGCGGATTTAGGATTTCGATTGACCCTCTCCGCACAGATCCCTGCGGATAATACGGCGTAGTAGTGATATGCTTAACACCGCTCCGAAAACAGAAGGCCTTGATGGGAACGGATGGAAGGCGGGCGCATTATCGCTAACGATTTGTTTGCGGGGTTAAAAAACACTGAAAACATTAATTAAACGGGAAATAGTAGCCAGCATCGGAACATGAACCAGGCACCTCTTGCAGAAGCCCATACGCAGGAACGTTCGCTAAACGCTCGTTGAGGAGACATTGTTCGTAGAACTTGGTTCATATTGGCGATCTGCCACAGCCGTCAGACACCCCTGTCATCTGTGGCCCATAGTTCACAACAGTTGCCCCGGCGCAGCTTTTGGCCAGCGCCATCTTGCCATGCATGATATACTTTAACCACAGAGGCGCGCGAACAGTTTACAAACACAGCTGCTTTTGAGATGCTTCCACACTTGGCCCGAAAGCCAATGGTCGCGTCCTTCTGGACGTCAGATAAATCTCTCCATTGCCGCATTACGACAACGACAGCACCGTTTACCGTCTCTCCTCGACATGCTTTGTAACCCTTCACTGGTAGTGCTGCCACCATCTGTCTGTCTGTGGTTATTGCCCGTTGACGTCAAACATAGGAGTGAGTTGTCACGTTAATGTGTATTACTGACCGAATTTAAAAATTTAAACTGGTCATAATTTTCTCACTAAGGGGTATAATCTCACGTTTAAAGTTTAATACTTTAACACAAGTAGTACAGTTAAAATTGTGTATACGTCTTGGGAAAGCGTAACTCACGGCGCGCTAATTACCCACACTAAACTAATCCAGTAATTTAAAATGAGTGCACTTAGCAACTTCCAACACACTGTACGCATAGTTTCAAAGCTTTATTATAGTCCAGCATTTGTGTTCGTCCGCTGTTTTAAAACTCCCCCTCCCCCTCCCCCTCCATACACACAACAGCACTTCATTCCACTACCGTATCGAACATATCCTAACGTTCGCCTTCCTTTCCTAAATCCACTCTGTAATCATTCACATATTTTTCTATATGATTTGTACCCCCATTTCGTACTGATTTCGTTCAGATATTATACAGGATGGTCCATTGATAGTGACCGGGCCAAATATCTCACGAAATAAGTATCAAACGCAAAAACTACAAAGAACGAAACCTGTCTAGCTTGAAGGAGGAAACCAGATGGTGCTATGGTTGGCCCGCTAGATGGCGCTGCCATAGGCCAAACGGATATCAGCTGCGTTTTTTTAAATAGGAACCCCCATTTTTATTACATATTCGTGTAGTACGTAAAGAAATATGAATGTTTTAGTTGGACCACTGTTTTCCTTTTCTGTTAGATGGCGCTGTAATAGTAAAAAAAGTATAAGTACGTGGTAACACGTAACATTCCGACAGTGCGGACGGTATTTGCTTCGTGATACAATACCCGTGTTAAAATGGACCGTTTACCAATTGCGGAAAAGGCCGATATCGTGTTGATGTATGGCTATTGTGATCAAAATCCCCAACGGGTGTGCTATGTATGCTGCTCGGTATTCTGGAAGACATCATTCAAGTGTCCGGACCGTTCGCCGGATAGTTACGTTATTTAAGTAAACAGGAAGTGTTCAGCCACAGAAATTACGGGAAGATGATAGATTTTTTTGAGAGCGTTATATTTAGCGACGAAGCGTCATTCACGAACAGCCGTAACGTAAACCGGCGTAATATGCACTATTGGGCAACGGAAAATCCACGATGGCTGCGACAAGTGGAACATCAGCGACCTTGGCGGGTTAATGTATGGTGCGGCATTAGGGGAGGAAGGATAATTGGCCCCCATTTTATCGATGGCAATCTAAATGGTGCAATGTATGCTGATTTCCTACGTAATGTTCTACCTATGTTACTACAAGATGTTTCACTGCATGACAGAATGGCGATGTACTTCCAACATGATGGATGTCCGGCACATAGCTTGCGTGCGGTTGAAGCGGTATTGAATAGCATATTTCATGACAGGTGGATTGGTCGTCGAAGCACCATACCATGGCCCGCACGTTCACCGGATCTGACGTCCCCGGATTTCTTTCTGTGGACAAAGTTGAAGGATATTTGCCATCGTGATCCACCGAAAACGCCTGACAACATGCGTCAGCGCATTGTCAATGTATGTGCGAACATTACGGAAGGCGAACTACTCGCTGTTGAGAGGAATGTCGTTACACGTATTGCCAAATGCATTGAGGTTGACGGACATAATTTTGAGCATTTACTGCATTAATGTGGTACTTACAGGTAATCATGCTGTAGCAGCATGCGTTCTCAGAAATGATAAGTTCACAAAGGTACATGTATCACATTGGAACAGCCGAAATAATATGTTCAAACGTACCTGCGTCCTGTAATTTAATTTAAAAAACCTACCTGTTACCAACTGTTCGTCTAAAATTGTGAGCCATATGTTTGTGACTATTACAGCGGCATCTATCACAAAGCGAAAGAAAGTGGTCCAACTATAACACGAATATGTAATAAAAAATGAGGGTTACCATTTTCAAAAACGCAGTTGATATCCGTTTGACAAATGGCAGCGCCATCTAGCGGGCCAACCATAGCGCCATCTGGTTTCCCCCTTGAAGCTAGACAAGTTTCGTACTTTGTAGTTTTTTCGTTTGACGCTTATTTCGTGAGATATTTGGCCCGGTCACTATCAATGGACCACCCGGTATGGTGTATTCTTTTGCTATCACTTGCCCACATAACAAAACTCATCTACTACTTCTAATGTTTCGTCTCCTAATCTCATGACTTCAACATCAGACGATTTCGCTGCACATACTCAACCACGGTCTGCTTTCCTATTATCGCTATGCATCCGATAACCTCTTTTCAAGGCGCTATCTATTTCTTTCAACTGCTGTTACAAGCCCTTTGCTGTCTCTAACAGAAATAAAACGTCAACTGCAAACCTTAAAGTTTCTATTTCTCTTACATCAACTTAATTTTGCAGAAGCCTATTTACTTTCCCTTATTGTTGGCTCAATGTACAGATTGAATAACATCGGGGATAGGCTACAACCCTGTCACATTCCATTCCCAACCACCGCTTGCCTTTCATGCCCCTCAACTCTTAACTAACGCCTGGTTTTTGTACAAGTTGTAAATAGCCTTTCTGTCCCTATATTTTACACCTGCCACCTTCACAATTTGGAGTATTCTAGTCACCACTGTCCCAGGCTTTCGCTACATCTACAAATGCTATACATTTAGGTTTGCCTTTCCTCAGCCTATCTTTTAAGAAAAATCGTAGGGTCAGCATTACCTCGCGTGTTTCTACAGTTCTCAAACCCAAACTGATCTTTCACTATATCGGCTTCTACCACTTTTCCCATTCTTCTGTAAAGAATTCGTGCTAGTAATATTTACACCTGTCAGTTCCTGCCGTCTTTGAAATAGGAATTATTACATTCGTGTTGAAGGCTGAGGGTATTTCGTCTGTGGAATAGTTTCATCACGGCTGGTTCCAAACGATTTCAATAATTCTGTTGGAATGTTGTCTGCTCTAGGGGTATTATTGTGACTTAGGTCCTTCAGTACTCTGCCAAATGCAATCTTCACTCATTTGCTCTTCTGCTACCATAATATTTCCTTCCCTTACATTGTCTCATATATTCTTATAAGATTCCACACTTCAGCTTTCACTTCTTTCCTGAACACTGGTTTTTACATGTGTGCTCTTGATATTCATACAGCTTGTTCCCTTTTCTGTAACTTTCATATACACGTTATCCTTTGCCGTCGTGATGCCTACTTCTACTAATTTGCATTTCTGTTTTAGCCAGCCATTCTCTGCCATTTTCGACTTCCTTCCAGTTTCATTTTCTCTAGAGGTCGTCTACTCTCTTTCTTCAGAAGAACTTTCCAAGTCCAGCTCCTCCCCTTAAAATGGCACAACATATTTTCAAATGAATGAAATAACATCCCAAGTCCATGGATTTGGCTAGTTTTTCCATTCAGTAAAACGCTGGAAGCCACATTCAGTTTTCAGTGGCCCATGGCAGCTGCAACTACCAATAAAAAATAATTTTGTTCAGTAATGGACCGGATTACTACATACGGCATTGCTGATATTTTATATACTTTACTATCCACCCAGTTTCTATGAAGCCTGGTAGTCAATGCATCATTTGTGAAAGTTGACATTTTTTTCTATTCTAATATGAACGTGGTTTCAAGTGATGGCGATTCAGAAGTTTCTGGTAAAAAACGTAAAATGCCTGACCAGTGGAAAAAATGTGGCGAAACAGAAACTCGATGTGGGAGAAGAATATACCACACATACAGGAGAAATACATCCGGGTCAAACAGGCCCTAACTGCAAGCGCAGAAGAAAATGATGTGATTTGTTCACTGTAGAAGAAAAGCCAGCAGGTTTACGTAAATTTAATGATTTAGCTGTGAAAAAAAGCAAGATGTACATCTCTGTGGGCTGATGTCTCTTACAGTTGTTTCTCCTCGAAGACCCCGCACAGACGAACGTTCCCAGAAAACCTTTCCAATGAAATATAAGGTAAGTAAAACGTTAGTGCTTTTTTTATATTTACGCCCATGGTCATACATGGTTCTCTGTTTCTGAATTTCTGAACTCTTATGTAAGATACTATTATAATTTATCTTTCTCCCCCCCTTTTGCATCTCTCTGTGCTCCCTCTCTCTTATGTCTCTCTTTCTCGTATTCTTAGCCAGATTTTTTTCCCCTAAAATAAATCATTACTACGCATATAACAGTATGTATTGTTTTAGGTAATCATGGCAACAACTAGTCATCTTGTATGCAGAAAGGCATAGGAGAAAGGAGAGTGAAACGCCTGGAAACTCTGATTGCACTGAGGGAATCCCCTACTGATGAAAGAGGTGTATACATTAACAGACCCCATAAAATGTCTTTTTTCTTCGGATTATTAATTTTCATAGAATGAGATTTTCACTCTGCAATGAAGTGTGCGCTGATATGAAACTTCCTGGCAGATTAAAACTGTGTGCCGGACCGAGACTCGAAACCGGGACCTTTGCCTTTCGCGGGCAAGTGCTCTACCAACTTGCCCGCGAAAGGCAAGGGTCCCTAGTTCGAGTCTCGGTCCGGCACACAGTTTTAAACTGCCACGAAGTTTCATTAATTTTCATGATTTCATCACATCGTCAGTGCGGGTCTGCATGTAGTAATTTTTGTCCTTTGTCAAAATGTAACAGGTGGATGAACACATACTATCTTTTCCTTACAAAGTGAGACACTATGGGAGGAATAAAAGTGATATTTGTCGTCAGATCTGAGTATTATGAAAATCTGCACTCTGTATCTGGAGAAACATGTGCCGGAAAATTACTTAAAAAATCAAAAGCGGTACTTCACCCGGAAAAGTAAATTGAAGAATTGAAATACCGGTGGTTTCATAAATACTGCACAGAAAATTTTAATTATGAGTTTGATTGTCCTGCTAAAGACGTATGTAATTCATGTGCCGAGTTACAGAACAAGTGGAAATTTTACGCAAATGATGGATTAAAGAGACAAATGACACTAAAATTAGCAATTCACAAACGAAAAGCTTCTGTCTTCTACGACAGCAAGAAAAATTTCACAAATCTTGCGAGGGAAAAGAATAATGTGGATATTCTTTATTTTGACTTCCAACAGTATCTGCCAAGCCTTTTACTCCCCGTAACGAAATGTTGTACCTGCGTCAGCTTGGGAATTTAACTTTTCTATTCACAGTGGAAAAACAACAAGAAGTACAATGTTTTTGCGGGACGAAACACAGGGTCACAAGGATGCTAATAAAGTTATTTCATGTCTAAACAGCTGTATTAAACGTACATTATCACCACAGGTTGACGCACCACAGGTTGTACTCCGATGGCTCCACTGGCCAGAACAAAAATATCGCAATGGCTCATAATGCAACAACTTTAGTTGTTCCGGAAGATTGAAGTACATCACTCATTACTTTCCCACGAAAGGCCACAGCTTTCTTAAATGTGATCTCCACTTTGCAAAAAATAGAAAATAATTAAAAGAAAGAAAGAAAAGGTAGACGCTCCGAGAGAGTGGGAAGATATTGTCAAGAATAAGGCAACTTTCCAACGTGGTACGGATGACAGGTGGTGATTTCCAGGAATACAAACGACATTTAACTCAGTATTACATAGTGCCAGTGAGAAATCTTCTGTTTCAAAGTATAAAATATTTAAATACACACACAAATATCCGGTAAAAGTTGCAGTTGCAGAAACAATGGGAGGAACAGACTTCGTAATATATTCCTTGATGAAAGATCCTTCTCAGCAGATCACTTCCAGCACTCCGCCATTTTTTCTTAAAGCATGCACTGGAAGTGTCTGAATGCAGGGAATATAAAAGAGAGCAATTCTTAAGTCACAACCAAAAATTACGTTTCCAGAATGGAGACGAAATACTGGCAGAAGTAAAGCTGTGAGGACGTGGCGTGAGTCGTGCTTGGGTAGCTCTTTTGGTAGAGCACTTGCCGGCGAAAGGCAAAGGTCCTAAGTTCGAGTCTCGGTCCGGCACACAGTTTTAATCTGCCAGGAAGTTTCATAAAAATTACGTTGATACAGCAAAACCATCTCCAGTTATAACGTTTTTGTCTCCCCTCAAATATTTTGTTCAATGGAGTTAGGATGTTTTCCCATTCTGGTCAATACATTATACTGAAGACAGACAAAAATAAAGGTAGATGTATATTGTTCTTTTATTATTTTAATCGTGCATGTATATAACTGAGCACGATGTTACGCGCCTGAATCTCGACAACAGGGGTCTTACACAACAAGGATGTTCCAACGCCAAGCGGATTCCATTGGAGGTCACTGGTAAGGTAATTATCAGGCACTGAAGAAGAGGCTAAGAATAAATTGAAAAATATAAAACAACCAGTTGCTCGAGAGGACAGGAAAGGACACGATCATAATGTGGACAGGAGGTGGGGGGGGGGGGGGGGGGGAGCGAAGGGGGGGTTACGAGGTGCTGTGCGGAAAATACGAGTTCTGTGTATCGCAGGTATAGAACTAGTTAGCAACCAGAAAGTCAATTGCTGGTAACAACGGACTTCATGTTTCATCACGTGAAATGCACTCCGAGATACAGTCCTCCGTCACAGCAGTCTTCATCCAAACGCCATTTTTAGTACGTTT
Source organism: Schistocerca piceifrons (assembly GCF_021461385.2). Lineage (NCBI taxonomy): Eukaryota > Metazoa > Arthropoda > Insecta > Orthoptera > Acrididae > Schistocerca > Schistocerca piceifrons. The sequence goes on along the minus strand of NC_060147.1, from coordinate 60,913,646 downwards.
TTTGTAAAAAAACAAATTTTTTGCATGTCACTGAGGAATAGCCATGAGACTTGAATACAAAACCAGAAGTTAAAGAGATAAGCTTTTATATGCACTAAGCAAAACAAACTACTTACAACAAAAGAATTAAGCGAATGGGATGGAAATCGGTAGATGTGATGTACATGTACAGACAAACCAATGATCAAAATTTCAGAAAAACTGGATGAGCTTCAAGTCAATAACGCGTTGGTCAGCCTCTGGCCTTTTATGCAAGCAGTTGTTTGGCTTGACATTGATTGACAGAGTTCTTGAATGTCCTTCTGAGGTATATCGTGTCAAATTCTGTCCAATTGGCAGGTTAGATGAATCTCGAGACGGTTGGAGGGCGCCGCACTTGATGCTCCAAACGTTCTCGATTGGGGAGAGATCCGGCGACCTCGCTGGCCAAGGTAGGGTGTGGCAAGCACGAAGACAAGCATGCGGCTGGGCATTATCTTGCTGAAACGTAAGGCCCGGCTTGCCATGAAGGGCAACAAAACGGACGTAGAGCATCTTCGACATTCTGGCTTGTTACAAGGGCGATGCAGATGACAACCAAAGGGGTCCTGCTATCAAATGACCATCACTCCTGGTTGTCGGGCCAGATGGAGGGTCAGGTCGGTATTCCACTGTTGTCCAGGGCGTCTCAAGATACGTCTTCGCTGATCATTCGGGCTCAATTCGAAACATCGCTGAAGACAGTTCTATTCCAGTCAGTGAGATTCGAGGCCGAAGACGAGTCTGGAGACGCAGTGAACAGCGGTGCAATACCAACCCATTCGGATAATTCCTTCGTGGTGCTTTATTTTTTCTGTCTTAGAGTGTATATTTCACGCTACAGTTTCATACGAAATCTGAGTAACTTTGTAATTTTGTCAGAAACTGTCGTTTCCAGAAAGAGAACTGTCGCCGGCGATTGTCCTATTCTCCGTCGTTTTGCACTGTGCGTCTCTAGAGACGACATTGAATGTTGTCTGTGGTAATCGGTTAGACCGTCAGCGAGAACGCACGGCTAGTTCCTGCTACTAATACGGCGAGTACACCGTTCGCTTGTTACATATATTTACGAGCTTCAAATAGGAGCGGCTGCAGTAATGGTTAGGAACTGGGATTGTTGTGTACAGATGGGAGCTGAGTTGGCGACCATTCACTCACAGCTCCAGGCTGCTTTGGCTTCTGTCACACAGCTTGAGGCTGCTGCCAAGGGGCGTCACTGTGGGGGATCGGACGTGGGGATTCGAGGGACGTCGAGCACGTCCCACATGTCCTCCAATCGGTCCACTGCTGTGACCGCCCAGGGTACTGCCTGCACTGAGGTTGACCCCTCACCTGTGGTCGAGTGAGGGATCATTTTCAAAAGTCTGGCAGGTAGCAAAAAGCTTTCTGAGGGGCCGATCGTAGGGCCTCCCCAGTTTGTTTGATGAACGGGTTTCGGGCGTTATCTGTGGCTGACGATGTCTCTGAGCTGTATGCAATCGTCCACCCTGTTGCAGAGGAAGCTTCTCAGCCCGCAAGGTCTGGGCATCCAGAGGGTGGGTATGCTGGTAGTGGGGAACTACAACGTTAGGCGCGTAATGGGGCCCCTTAAGCCGTCGGCACACGGACCGTGCTGTCGAACGTTAACGTTGAGCGTGCCAAGTTCAACGTGCTGCTGAACGCTTAGGAACGATGCGACTTGTGCATACGGTACGTGGGCCCCCAACGTGGTATACGCGATCGCAACGCACTCCAGCAGCAGTTTGAGGGATGTTTCTACTCGTAGTTCGTAAATCACACTGTTTACTCAATGGGCGCGCGTAAAATTCCCACGTTAGCTCTATTAAAACGCACATTTCCTCTATCGTCCACGAAAAGGAAAGTGCCATGTCCAATCAATAAGGACACAGGCTTATAAAAGTTCCATTACAAACAGTGCGGTACAAATTTAGAATACTTCTCCGAATAAGATAAACATTATTTCATCATTCCCACATTATAGTAAAACCCCAAGGTCAGTCTTACTTGATCACTGTTCCTACCCAGCAGCAGAATCTCTGCAACATGTGAATTACGAAGCGTAAAAGAAAAAGGAGCAAAATATCTTTATACAAGTAGCGCAAGCTGTCCTGTAGATTAAGCCAATCCAACAAAGTCACCCCTCATAAAAAGGTGAACTTATATTTACATAACATTGTAGCATATTCTCATATTAAACTAATAATAAAGTATCAGAACCTAATAAAAACGCAAATGTTGGCAAACAAAATTTGGAATTGTTCAGACGGGAACCACCGCCCAACAAAAATTCGTTACTGGACAGAGACGCTACTCATTACGCTAAACATACAACAGTTTTCGGTTTTCATCATAGCTTATTACCCCTTGCCAGAAACGTTAATAGTAGATAATTATGTTACTAATTGAAATTTAATTATAACAAATTGTACGAAGAACAATGCGTTTTGGATGGATCTTCAGTGTGTCGCTGCTTCAAATAGCCTACTCTCATAATACGCTCGTTACAATAATTCTTTTGCCACGACTATGATGTTTCTCATTATTTTATTGGAACGAATCACACAGTTAACAACGGGTTTCCCAGTGATTCTCACTTCGCTGGTGCTCAGAAACGGCATATACATGTATAGACTTGAAATGAATGCCAATATGGCGCCTCACAACTCTGTGCTGATGGGAGACGGCTTGCGTGTGACGTAGGTGGCGTTGTGCCATCTCATTGGTCAACGCTCAGACGCACGCTCAGAATATCTGACATGCTAGATATTGCTCTGCACGTTCAGAAAGACTCCCAAGCGTGCTATTCCACGCTATGACGTCAGAAACTGGGCACGCTCAACGCTCAACGTTGGGATGCACGGTGCGTGTGCCGACGGCTTTAGGAACATGGCTGCCAAGGAGGAGAAGGAAGCCAATGTGCACTCCGTGTGCATTGTGAGGGAAGTCATTCCAGACGTGGAAAGGGTGCTTCCAGATGCCATGAAGAGTACAGGGTGCAGCCAACTGCAGGTGGTGGCTCATGTCGGTCCAATGACGTGTGTCGCTTTGGATCGGAGCAGATTCTGTCTGGTTTTGCGCGGCTAGCGGAAATGGTAAAGACTGCTTGCTTCCGAGATTAAGGCGGAACTCACCATCTGCAGCATCGTCGATAGAACCGACTGTGGTCCTTTGGTACAGACAAGAGTTTTTCGTTTAAGTCCCAGATTCCTCGACCACGTTACTTTTAAGACAGATCATCATTTGTCTGGGCAACAGAAGTACTTATATCTTCAAGTCTGGCGCTTGGGTGGAGCTCGAGCTCGTCGGCATAGGAACGATATTTACAGGACGACAGGACCGAGGAAACGTCGTTTACATATAAGAAAAACAATACTGGGCCTATGACTGATCCCTGCCCTCTGGCACTCCTGGACGAAAATGTTTTCAGGACGATTTTTCATTCCCATAGACAAAACTTCGCTGTCTGCTTCTCAAGCAGCTTTCAAACCACTGCAGGGCACTATCTGGGAAATTTAGCTGTCGCATTTTTCTGAGCAGTATCTCATAATTGACAGCATCAAAACCTTTTCTGAAACCTGATAGTCAATATTGTGGGCTCACGATTGACATGGCGTATTTCAGGTGATCCGTTACCTTGATTGGTGCAGTGTGTATGTGCTATGGTATTTATGAAAGACGAATTGCTATTTGTCAAACAAACTAAATTCGCATTAATTTCGCCGTAAACTATATATTCCAGAGCTTTGAAAATAGCATATAAAATGCTGATTCGTGGACAGTCACAAGGCGATTGTGGGTTTTCGATTCTACGAATAGATCGGACTATGCTTCTTTATCATGAACTAGTAATCATTCCGTTCATGCTATTCACGAGAGAAAAATTAAATATATCTGTAAGACAGGTATTCAGTTATAGGCCATGTTCTTCATCATGGTTGTGCTAATACCGTCATTATCCATCGATTCAGAAGAAATTCTCATTTTTGCTGTTCTTGTTGTGTTTTTTGTTCCGTGGAGAGCCAAAGAAACTGGTGCACCTGGCTGATATCGTGTAGGGCCCCCGAGAGCACCCTGATGTGACGCAACACGACGTGGCAAGGACTCGACTAATGTGTGAAGTACTGCTGGAGGGAACTGACACCATGAATCCTGCAGGGCTGTCCATAAATCCATGAGAGTACGGCGGGGTGGAGATCTCTTCTGAACAGCACGTTGCAAGGCATCCCAGATATGCTCGATAATGTTCATGACTGGGGAGTCTGGTGACCAGCGGAAATGTTTAAACTCAGGAGAGTGTCCCTGGAGCTACTCTGGAGCAATTCTGGACGTGTAGGATGTCGCACTGTCCTCCTGGAATTGCCCAAGTCCATCGGAATGCACAATGGCCATGAATGGATTCAGATGATCAGACAGGATGCTTACGTATGTGTCACTTGTCGGAGTCGTATCTAGACGTATGAAGGGCCCCATGTCACTAACTGCACACGCCCCGCAGCATTACAGAGCTTCCACCAGCTTCAACAGTCCCCTGCTGACATGCAGAGTCCATCGATTCATGAGGTTTTCTCCACTATCGCTCGATGCAATTTGAAACGAGACTCGTCCGACTAGGCAACATGTTTCCAGTCACCAAGAGTCCAATGTCGGTGTTGACGGGCCCAGGCGATGTGTAAAGCTTTGTGTCGTGCAGCCATCAAGGGTACACGAGTGGGCCTTCGACTCTGAAAGCCTATGTCGATGATGTTTCGTCGAATGGTTCGCACACTGACACTTGTTCCACTTGTTCATGGCCCAGCACTGAAACCTGCAGCGATTTGCGGAAGGGTTGGACATCCGTCACCTTGAACGATTCTTTTAAGTCGTTGTTGGTCCAGTTCTTGCAGGATCTTTTTCCGGCCGCAGCGATGTCGGAGATTTGATATTTTAGCGGATTTCTGATATTCACGGTACGCTCGTGAAATGGTCGTACGGGAAAATGCCACCATCGTTACATCGGAGGTGCGGTGTTCCATCGCTCGTGCACTGACTATAACGCCACGTTCAAACTCACTTAAATCTTGATAACGTCCCATTACAGCAGCAGTAGCCAATTTAGCAACTGCGCCAAACACTTGTTGTCTTATATAGGCGTTGCCGACCGCAGCGCCGTATTCTGCCTGTTTTGATATCTTTCTATTTTAATACGCATGCCTATACCGTTAGTTTTTTTTGACGCTTCAGTTTAGTTAGGAGACACTTATTTCGCCTCTCATCCCAAACGTTCATCCATGGCGGTGCTAGGGGTGCCTTACTCTCACCCTATATTTTTCCAGTGATACGTATCCCAATTTTGACATAACTTCATTCAGACGTCATAGAGATATTCAGATGTGACTGCCTTTGCACCTCCCCCCTTTCCCCAACACTAGAAATGAAAAGTCATCGTGACTGTCACCAGTGACTGGCTACTCCGAGAAGTGTAGATTTCACACTAATATCAAATATTTTAAAGTGTGACTTCTCCTCCCACCTCCCCCCCCCCCTCCAAAGGAAGACACACACACACACACACACACACACACACACACACACACACACACACACACACACACACACACTCTCTCCGCAAGCAGTGGCTGGCGTACATTACACCGACAACATTTTTAATATGAAGAATTATACAAATAAAGGGTCATGTATACACAAGGTTTGATTGAAATCGGTGCAGGCGCTCCTGACGTACGCTTCTTTGTCACCCCCGTTTTCACCCTCATCCCTATGGGTGGTAATTGGTTCTTAGCCCCACAAACCCCCTCGCGTGCATGAGCATAACGCACCAAAGTTTCATCGTAATCGGATGAATGGTACAGGAACACAAAGAAGAAGAACAAACGAATATTCATTTTTATATATTGGATTTTAAAGGTCTTGAGATAAGTATAATGTAAATACAATTGGTGGATAAACGGTTTCGGTTAGCAAGCAACCATCCTCAAATCACGCTTACATATCACGTGGTATCAGTGAACAGTGTCAACCACAACAACATTGCTAGTGAAGATAAGACTGTATTAAAGGCTGATCAAAGCACGACTGTTAGCGTAATAAACCCACTTGATTTCAAGAGAGCACTACCAGGGTCGTTTAGCCAGGCGGTACACTGCTTAATGTGCATTTATAACAAGGAATTAACACGTGGATCACACGCCACTGCCCATTCAGTACATCGTACCGCTTGATACGGAGTACGGAATGATAAGATTGCCCAGGCAGCTATGAACACCGTAATTTCATACAGTTGGTAACACTGCTGATAATTTTTGATACGATTTTTTTGTCAGTTACTGCAGAAGTTTGAGAAACCGTATTGCCACGGGCCTACTTTGCTTTATTTGTAATTCGCTAGTTAAAATGTTTTTATGTTGTTTTTATGTAATGTTTGGAACTTAATACCTAAGAAAACTGTAAATCACAGTTAATTTGTAAGAAAGCGCAAGAAATAGCTCTTTGTATGGTGTTAGCACATAGTGGCGATTCTCTAAAACTCTACCCAGGAGAGCAAAATACGTAACGGCCACTCAACATCCTAATGAAGCTCCAACTGAATCTGCTGAACAACCAAAAAGTCAGCTAAAGGTGTATTTGACTCTTCTGACCAAAAAGCGGAAACTGACAAATTCTTAGACCGACAACAATATTATCCTTCAAGGAAACAAGAATTGGAATATCACCAGACCTGTTATTGATATACACATAATTTTTCAGCTTTCTCGAATTACGGTCAAGAAAGGAAGGTTCAAAAGGTTAGGAGACTGATACAAAAACCACAGAGTACGACCTCTTCCTCAGTAAAAAAAAAAGCAATGCCAAAACAACACCTACTGTATGCAAAATTGAAAATGATATGGTGCTGAAGTAAAAGGCGATAACTTACGGAAAAATAAAGAGAAAGAGAGAATTGAATGACCAAAATGTGATAAGTTTTGAAAATGTTCTCCCACAACCTTTACAAGTTTGGCCTGAAATAGCACACATGAAGATGTGGATTAGGACCCGAGAATGTTTGTTCAGGGTGTGTTAACTCATATTCCGAGGATTGCGTATGGTATGGAGTAGTTCAAGGAAAGAGAAATGCTCCGCTTTATTCGTAACAAATATAGTACGCACTCTTAACTTCCTACTAGGTCATGAGGATATTTTTATTTTATTTATACCAAAGCGAATTCTTAAAATTAATCACCATTTCACGATATTGCTCACTGATGAATGAAAATGTTTTTTTATAAAATTATTGAGTTAATACATTTTATTTTACTCAAAATACCACGAAAGGTGCACTATTGGTACTAAAAGAAATCCGATAAATTTTGGGTATACGATAAATCGCACAAATCTAAGGACTGTCAATTCGACTAAATACCTAGGAATTACAATTACGAGCAACTTAAATTGGAAAGACCACATAGATAAATTGTGGGGAAGGCGAAACAAAGACTGTCCTTTGTTGGCAGAACACTTAGAAGATGCGACAAACCCACTAAAGAGACAACCTACATTACACTTTTCCGTTCTCTGCTGGAATATTGCTGCGTGGTGTGGGATCCTTACCAGGTAGGATTGACGGAGGACATCGAAAAAAGTGCAAGAATGGCAGCTCGTTTCGTGTTATCGTGCAATAGGGGTGAGAGTGTTACTGACATGATACGCGAGTTGGGGTGGCAATCAATGAAACAAAGGAGGTTTTCTTTGCAGCGAGATCTATTTACGAAATTTCAATCACCAACTTTCTCTTCCGAATGCGAAAATATTTTATTGACACCCACCTACGTAGGGAAAAATGATCATCATAATAAAATAAGAGATTAACCATGTAGATGGAGACGTAGATATAGGTGCGTACTCTTTCCGTTTTTATTTTAGATCTTTGGTTCCTTACCTCATTTCAGTATTTTTGTCGTTATTATAAATCTGCTGTTAAAGTTTTGGGACTCCCTGTATCCAAGCCATAGTCCACTACTCTAAATCGAAATTACTTATCGCTACACGGTATTAGTATGCATCCATTGCTAAGAACCGGGAAACGTGTATTGTCAGTTGACAACCAAGTACTGCATATGTTATCTCTTTGTAAATTGCTGCACATAAGCAACAAAAATCACATCAACAGTCATTTCGCTCGACAATACGCAGCCCAGTTTATTACAACTTAAACTACGAACGTGTAGTTTTGCAATTCCTTAGGGTTACCTTTCTTTCCTGATTCTATACCCCAAATTTTACGAACTAGATAGCGTTGCTCTAAATTCTTCCGGGCTAAGCGTAAGTGTTTGTTCGTGATTTAACTGGTGGCCCATTCGTCGTGGCTTTAGCTCGTGTGCATTGCCAGCCCGCTGGGTTTCACTCTACGTATGTGGGGCAGCTGATAACCGATTACAATGCTAACGACTGCCCTGTTGCGACAGTCTGCCTGTTTTCCTCTTATCGTCTGTCACTTAGTTTGCTTACGGAGAATCCGTGTAACCCAGAAAACGCGTAGTTTCCTCCCCTCTTAATGGAAGTACTTGCGACACTAAACACTTGTTTTAATGTGTATTGAGCTGCACGTGCTTTCGTAGCATTATCATGGTACAGTTCGCTATGAAGTTTAATGCCCTTGGCCTGTGTTGCCATCCGTAAAACATTCTGTGATGATTAGTTGGGCAGACATATAGACATATGACAGTCGCAGATAGGGTTGCTTCTTACTATCGTGTTCGTCCATCTATGTAAAAGTCCGGCCTGTCCAGACTTTGTTAGGCTTTTTAGTGTTGAAGTAAAAAAGGACGTGAGCGTTTGGCGTCATTGGCCGGGAGGCCCCTTACGGGGCAGGTCCGGCCGCCTTGTTGCAGGCCTTATTACATTCGACGCCACATTGGGCGACCTGCGCACCAGATGGGGATGAATCGACGATAAAGACAGCACAATACCCAGTTCCTGAGCGAAGAAAATCCCCGAACCAGCCGAGAATCGAAGCCGGGCCCTTAGGACGGCAATCCGTCACGCTGACCTATTTTTTTTGGAATCTCGTTTTGTTCTTTTTCGTTCGTTGCATCTGCTATCTGCTCGGGGCGGACGTCGCAAGACACCCGTTTCAGTTCGTCGTTGATCCATTAACTCAGTTTCAGCTATCAGGGCGGACATGTGGCATAATGAAACATAAAAAAGGTAATGATATATTAGAAACCAACAACACGGCAACAATGTTAGGGACGGCGCTTAACATGACCGACATCGCATTGTCAGTAAATGAACGTACAGTCGTAAACAACGCGACTTAAGGGGACACACCCTGCCTATCTAACCCATGTTAATTTAAGCAAGTATTTGACCCATTTCTGAAAAAACTATTTGATGCAGGACCTTAATATTTTTACTGTATGTTACATGACGCTAGTCCGCAGCTCGTGGTCATGCGGAAGCGTTCTCACTTCCCGCGCCGAGGTTCGATTCCCGGCGGGGTCTGGGATTTTCTCTGCCTCGTCATGACTGGGTGTTGTGTGATGTCCTTAGGTTGGTTGGTTGGTTGTTTCGGGGAAGGAGACCAGACAGCGAGGTCATCGGTCTCATCGGATTAGGGAAGGACGGGGAAGGAAGTCGGCCGTGCCCTTTGAAAGGAACCGTCCCGGCATTTGGCTGGAGCGATTTAGGGAAATCACGGAAAACCTAAATCAGGATGGCCGGACGCGGGATGTCCTTAGGTTAGTTAGGTTTAAGTAGTTCTAAGTTCTAGGGGACTGATGACCACAGATGTTAAGTCCCATAGAGCTCAGAGCCATTTGAACCATTTTTACATGACGCTAATAGAGTCAACTGTACTAAAATCTACTTTATCCAATTTATAGTTTTTAAGAAACACCTTTTTAAATTTATTAACAAGATTTTTCTGCAGAAAATATTTTTTTGTGAACTTCCTATTGGGGGAATATTAATGAATGTAGTACCAGAGGTGGCTTTTTATGTTATGCAGAGTCTCTGAAAATTTCATTCATTTATCTATGATTCTGATATAATGGGGCATATGTACTGAAAAATTTAGTTTGCGGGAAATTCACTTTAAAGAAAAAATTTTGAAATTTGTTACTTACAATTAATTCAAACAACTGTCCTGCTGCATATGATGGCCCTTCTTTGGCCTCTAGCAGGTCTTCCAGCTTCTTTTTTTACCTTCCTGGATGTTTGTATTGCTTTCTTGGCCATGTTAGATGCAGACCTGTCTGCATCGGCTGTCCTCATTTTATCGCAATGTTGCAGCCCAGTGATCATATTTTCACTAGGATTAATTCCCAGCTTTTTCAGTACCCAACACTTTCCAATATTACCAAAACTAAATGTAATACCAGCATCATGAACTCGTAGTTTCATTTATGCATGCCTACAAAGACAGTTTTAGGAAGGCGGTTCCAAATTATGCTGTTGAAACATTCATTTGGGTTCTGCGTCTGCCCATGCAGACATTTGCTTAGAAGGTCAGGATGAGCCAAGTCTCTGAAAATAGGTTTAATTGCTGTAATAACAGGAGCAGGAAGAGAATGCTGGTGAGAATAAGATTCTCCAGTTGCCTGAGCCCTAATGTATTTGCACCACGAATTTTCTCCTGATGGACACAATCCATGACATGGCTTATCATCAGTAGAGGACTTACGGGAGAATATGGCCCAAACATCACTCTTCATTACCTTCAGATTTTCTTTATTTCTCCTAATTGCCTGCCCATAGTATACCTGCAAATTTTCTATAACAACTACTCGCAATCGCACTTGAACAAAACTAACCATGCGTTTGGAAGCGTGTTGTTTACAAACAGCAGAAACAAAAGAATATCGACCGTTGCATTCCAAGGATAGCCAACACACTGGGGAGTAAAAAAAAAAATTCCTAACGTGCAATGTAGGGGATATAGAGATCTAAAATATATGCAGAAAAGTGGGTGATAGAAAAATGGGCGTGGCACATAAACACACGTGGTAGGGAAATGTTTAAACGCTCGAAACAAATTTTTTTTCAGCAAAATCCTTTTCAGGGTACTTAAATAAAACCTTAATCTATCTAAATATGATGAGAACCGAAAATCGATTTTTTTCGACCTGAACCCCCGTGTGGTACCTTTAAGGCCCGTTCCAAGCTACAAAACGTAAGCGCGAGGAATAAATATTAAGATCAATACGAAGGTTTACCATAAGGGCGTGCAGATATCGCCACCAATGCTATTCTGTATGTCCGACAGAACAGATTCCGTTGGTGATCTTGCAGCTCTCGAAGAATGAAATTACAATGAAATCCAGACCATTATCTGCTTATAGGTGTTGTTAATACCAACGGGAACAGTTGAAAATGTGTGCAGCGCCTAGTACACCGCGACGCTCGGGGGACTACATCAGAGATGCGACACCTGAGGATGGGCTTATGAGAGCCCGAAACCGGTCGTGATGATAAAAGAAATTCACAACTGAAGAGGTATTTTCAACCTCTGGTATAATGCCCAGTTGCGGGTGTTCTTCCAACAGGATTATTTGCAGAACATTATGACCATCTACCAAATAGCCGGTATGTCCATCTTTGGCAGGGATAGCAGCGACGACGTGTCATAGCATGGAGACAATCAGACTAGGTAGGTCGCTGGAGGGACATCTGCACACGCAAATCACCTAATTCCCATAAATTCCGGTGAGGGGGGCGTTGATATCTACGCCACGTTCAATCACATACCAGATATGGTCGATCAATTTCAGGTCTGGCGAGCTGCGGGGTCAGCACAACTGGAACTCGCCGCTCTGTTCCTCGAACCATTCGATCACCCTCCTGACCTTCTGACATGGTGCCTTATTTCGTTGAAACATGCCACTGCCGTCGGGGAACATGATCATCATGAAGGGGTGTACGTAGTCCGCAAGCAGTGTACGATACTCCTCGGTCACGATCTCAACTTGACCGTGGCCATGTGAATGTTCCCCAGAGCATAATGGAGCCTCCGCCAGGTACCAAGGACCTGTTGCCCTGGAAGACGACGAATTCGCACCCTCCCACTGGGATGATGAATTTAAGGGGATTCTACAGACCATGCAACGCTCTGCCGCTGCGCCAACGTCCATGTCCCTATTTCAGTCGTAGTTGCCGATGTCGTGGTGTTAACATTGTCACATGCACGGGTCGGCGGCAGCGCAGGGCCATTGTTAGAAGTGTTCCGTACACTGTGTGTTCAGACAAACTTGTACTGTACCCTTTAATGAAGTCTGATGTTAGTTCCGCCACTGTTCGCCGCCTGTCCTGTTTTACCACTGTGCCCAGCCTACGACATCTGTAATGCGGAATGGCCGCCCAACTCCATGACGTCAGGACGTGGTTTCCACCTAGGTGTCGCCAGGTGTTGAAAACACTCACCACAGCATTCTTCGAACACCCGACAAGTCGCGCAGTTTCCGAAATGCTCGCGCCGAGCGTCCGTGCCATCACAATCTGCCCATGGTCAAACTCACTCTACACACGGACGCCACGGTGACTGATACTCACAAGGGAACCTCCCCATCGCACCCCCCTCAGATTTAGTTGTAAGTTGGCACAGTGGACAGGCCTTGAGAAACTGAACACAGATCAATCGAGAAAACAGGAAGAAGATGTGCGGAACAATGAAAAAAATAGGCAAAATATACAAACTGAGTAGTCCATGTGCAAGATATTCAACATCAAGGATAGTGTAAGCTCAGGAGCGCCGTGGTCCCGTGGTTAGCGTGAGCAGCTGCGGAACGAGAGGCCCTTGGTTCAAGTCTTCCATCGAGTTCAAATGGTTCAAATGGCTCTGAGCACTATGGGACTCAACTGCTGAGGTCATTAGTCCCCTAGAACTTAGAACTAGTTAAACCTAACTAACCTAAGGACATCACAAACGTCCATGCCCGAGGCAGGATTCGAACCTGCGACCGTAGTGGTCTTGCGGTTCCAGACTGCAGCGCCTTTAACCGCACGGCCACTTACGCCGGCCTTCCCTCGAGTGAAAAGTTTAATTTTTTTATTTTCAGACAATTATCAAAGTTCAGGCAGTCACACATAATCAACTTCGCTCTCCAAAATTCCAGGACATGTTCAGATTTGCTTGGACATATGCAGGATTTGACGGTCTACACACGGAAAAATTTGAAAACGTTAAGAACATATGTTTTTACAGAGCACGGGGCAAACTGTGTGACTGTGAAACTGTTGCATTCATTTGTTGCAGTTCATGTGACAAACTCTTATGTTTTCATCACTTTTTTGGGATTGATTATCACATCTACAAGAAAACCTAAATCGGGCAAGGTAGAAGAATCTTTTTACCCATTCGCCAAGTGTACAAGTTAGGTGGGTCGACAACATATTCCTGTCATGTGACGCACATGTCGTATAGAATATATCAGATGTGTTTTCCTGTGGAGGAATCGGTTGACCTATGACCTTGCGATCAAATGTTTTCGGTTCCCATTGGAGAGGCACGTCCTTTCGTCTACTAATCGCACGGTTTTGCGGTGCGGTCGCAAAACACAGACACTAAACTTATTACAGTGAAGAGAGACGTCAATGAACGAACGGACAGATCGTAACTTTGCGAAAATAAAGAAAGTAAAATTTTCACTGGAGGGAGAACTCGAACCAAGGACCTCTCGTTCCGCATTTGCTCACTCTAACCACGGGACCACGGCGCTCCTAAGCTCACACTATCCTTGATGTTGCTTATGTTGTGCATGGACTAATCAGTTTGTATATTTTGCTTATTTTTTTCATAGTTCCACACGACTTCTTCCTGTTTTCTTGATTGATCTGTGTTTAGTTTTTCAAGGCCTATCCACTGTGCCAACTTATAACTAAATCTGAGGGGGGTGCGATGGGGAGGTTCCCTTGTCAGTGACCTCTATACAATCTAGATGTAAAAGTCTGGTCTCTGAGTATTGCACTGAGGCGTGGATGCAGATCCATCTGCTTTGCGTCATCCGCCATGTTGTAATCTGCCTCACAAATTTTCACCGGTCTGTACGTGACAAAGAACTGCAACCTAATTTCTTGTTTTGAACTTCATGTCAACATGTAATGTAATAGGCTGATGGGGGAGCGGAATCGAAATGTATTTTCTTATCTTGTTATACACTACTGGCCATTAAAATTGCTACACCAAGAAGAAATGCAGATGATAAACGGGCATTCATTGGACAAATATACTAGAAATGACATGTGATTACATTTTCACATAATTTGGGTGCATAGATCCTGAGAAATCAGTACGCAGAACAACCACCTCTCGCGGTAATAACGGCCTTGATACGCTTGGGCATTGAGTCAAACAGAACTTGGATGGCGTGTACAGGTACAGCTGCCCATGCAGCTTCAGCACGATACCACAGTTCATCAAGAGTCGTGACTGGCGTATTGTGACGAGCCAGTTGCTCGGTCACCATTGACCAGACGTTTTCAATTGGTGAGAGATCTGGAGAATGTGCTGCCCAGGGCAGCAGTCGAACATTTTCTGTATCCAGAAAGGCCCGTACAGGACCTGCAACATGTGGTCGTGGATTATCCTGCTGAAATGTAGGGTTTCGCACGGATCGAATGTAGGAGTAGAGCCACGGGTCGTAACACATCTGAAATGTAACGTCCACTGTTCAAAGTGCCGTAATTGCGAACAAGAGGTGACCGAGACGTGTAAACAATGGCACCCCATACCATCAAGCCGGGTGATACGTCAGCACGGCGATGACGAATACACGCTTCCAATGTGCATTCACCGCGATGTCGCCAAACACGGATGCGACCATCATGATGCTGTAAACAAAACCTGTATTCATCCGAAAAAATGACGTTTTGCCATTCGTGCACCCAGGTTCGTCGTTGAATACACCATCGCAGCTGCTCCTGTCTGTGATGCAGCGTCAAGGGTAACCGCAGCCAGGGTCTCCGAACTGATAGTCCATGCTGCTGCAAACGTGTTCGAACTGTTCGTGGAGATGGTTGTTATCTTGCAAACGTCCCCATCTGTTGACTCAGGGATCGAGGCGTGGCTGCACGATCCGTTACAGCCATGCGGATAAGATGCCTGTCATCTCGACTGCTAGTGATATGAGGCCGTTGGGATCCAGCACGGCATTCCGTATTGCCCTCCTGAACCCACCGATTCCATATTCTGCTAATTGGATCTCGACCAACGCGAGCAGCAATGTCGCGATACGATAAACCGCAATCGCGATAGGCTACAATCCGACCTTTATCAAAGTCGGAAACGCGATGGTACGAATTTTCCTTACATGAGGCATCACAACAACGTTTCAGCAGGCAACGCCGATCAACTGCTGTTTGTGTATGAGAAATCTGTTGGAAACTTTCCTCATGTCAGCACGTTGTAGGTGTCGCCACCGGCGCCAACCTTGTGTGAATGCTCTGGAAAGCTGATCATTTGCATATCACAGCATCTTCTTCCTGTCGGTTAAATTTCGCGTCTGTAGCACGTCATCTTCGTGGTGTAGCAATTTTAATGGCCAGTAGGGTAGTAACGTTTCTAGCAGGCATGTTGTACTTTGGCAACAAACGAAATATGAGAATCTATGGCTGGCACGATCACAGAGCTGAAATTCAACGTCCACGTAGTATAGAGATCACTGCTGGTACTACATGCACTCATTCCTCCCCAGGCGACGCTGGTGTCGCCTGGACGCATTTTTATCGATTGTACGCTGGTGGTGAACATGTTCTGTCTGATCAGTGACTTTCCGATCGGTACAGGAACAGTCACGATAGCATACCTGGGTAATGCAAAAATTTTGTTGATCTGAGTATATAAAATAGGTAGTCCGGCGTTTAGGCTAAAATGTCCCGCTAAACATAACGTCGAGTTCGGCTTTACTAGCTGGCAACTCTAGTCGCATAGCATAATGTAATACACAGAGGAACGCCTAGTGAACTACTCAGAGGCAGTGTTGGAGGATATCTGGAATTTAGAGAACATTCCATAGCAACGAGAGGCGGATCTGTTTCACCTGTCGGACACAAACGGTGACAAGACAAATGTTAAGAACTAAAGCTAAGTTGGCCCGTGCAATCTAACGCACCGCTTTCCGGATTGGAAAGAAGCGCCTGGTCCCCGGCGCGAATCCGCCCAGCGGACTTGTGTCGAGGCCCGGTGAGCCGGCCAGTCTGTGGATGGTTTTTAGGCGGTTTTCCATCGGCCTCCGCGAATGCGGGCTGGTTCCCCTCATTCCGCCTCAGCTACACCATGTCGGCGATTGCTGCGCAAACCACCATTTCTCTACCAAGCAAACACAGGGGTTACACTCGTCTGGTGTGAGATGTTCCCCGGGGGGCGGGGGGAGGGCACCGGGGGCTGAACCGCACAATAACCCTGAAAGGTTAACATACAATACAATACAAAGCTAAGTGAAGGAGGGTACGAAATTAAGGAAATGGGAGAAACAACGGTTGTTGACAGTTTCAAAGGCAGCATTAGGCAACAGCGAAATATTGTAAGTAGCAAAAATACAAACGAAGATGAGTGAGTAGCTTCCGGACGGACACGAGTAGTGGCAACCGGTTCTGGACCGTGGCGAACACCAGCCATTCTTTTTTTCTACGAACACGCCATGACTTTTCCTGCAGCGGCCAAGTTGAAGGTCGATGGTGACGCAGCTGAAGGCACTAAAGCTAACTGACGCAACTCCTGTCATGAGTACCTGCACTCCTAAATCGTCTCGCTGCAGGAGATTACAGCACAGTGTGTGATGATCCTTTTCTTTCAGATCCCATTTATTTGCCATTTTTCGCATGTATTTGAACGGTACGAGTAAAGTGGATAAATTGGCATTATAAGCAATAATGTAAAGCTCTACTACAACGCACAGGGAGGCTTTTTTTATGGATAGCAAGCAGCCAGTGAGTGCAGTCGCTCCATTATGTCTCTGTAGGTGCGCGGAACCGACTGATGCGTGAGAGAGTATGTAGCAGATCAACCGTAGAGGCCGGCGATAACTCGGCATTCAGGCGCAAAACAGCTACTATTCCCGTGTCGATTATTAAATACTAGTATTGACTTCCAACATAATAAATGCTAGGGGCAGT
Organism: Schistocerca piceifrons; assembly: GCF_021461385.2. Classification (NCBI taxonomy): domain Eukaryota; kingdom Metazoa; phylum Arthropoda; class Insecta; order Orthoptera; family Acrididae; genus Schistocerca; species Schistocerca piceifrons. The sequence goes on along the minus strand of NC_060147.1, from coordinate 60,896,543 downwards.
GAAAGAGTCAAAGTTTCTTTACAATTATTACACAATGCACTACACTAACTGGAATATGAAACGAATGTACAAATCCTTTGCTAATAATTCTTGTTGGATGCCAAGTAAGTTGCTGTTAGGACACAGTCCTTCCTAGCTCTACGTCAGTCATGCTCTCAGTTTCTAACATTATACGTAATTCCGAAGGCATATAGAGAGTCGTTTTCCCTCCCTCTATCTGCGAGTGGAACAGGAAAGGAAACCGCTAGTTGTGTTACAGGGTACCTTCTCCCACACACCGCACGGTGGCTTGCGGAGTATCTGTGTAGACGTAGAGGCGGATGAGGTGTGCAGCTCCTGTGTGACCGCGTACAGACTCGTTGCTGTTCTGACACACAGATCTAGTTCACGAGGGGATCTTGTAGGTTCCTCACTTCAGCCATCACACCAATATTGAAATGACACACTGAGAACGAATAACCTTGCTCAAAAGAGGAAAGGTATTTATTCCTGACATGAAAACTGTACGTCTCAGTCCACATTACGCGAAAAAACTCGCTCGCCTTCTGGAGCTGTTTTTCGTTGATCGGTTATGCAACAAAGTTTTCCAAGCGACTGCAAAAGGAAGCATGTCACGACGCTTCCAAGAAGAATCGCCAGGCATATGCATGTAGTTCTAGGCCGGCACCGCTGACGACAAACTCTCGCTGAATTATGCAGAAGCTTTGGCAAATCTCTTAAATCAACACCTACACCCATTTTCTGCGAACCACTGATGTGTATGGGACAGGATACTTGGAATACAGTTCCTCCCCGTTCCAATCACTTACGGAGGGCGGTAGGGGTGTACGATTAAACACTTCCGTCTGTGGTGTAGTCGGACCTTGTCGTCAAGATAAGTAGCAGGCCGAAGAATAAAAAATGGTTCAAATAGCTCTAAGCACTGTGGGACTTAACATCTGAGATCATCAGTCCCCTAGAATTAGAACTATTTAAACCTAAGTAACTTAAGGACATCACACTCTTCCATGCCCGAGGCAGGATTCGAACCTGCGACCGTAGCAGCCGCGTGGTTCCGGACTGAAGCGCCTAGGACCTTTCGGCCACAGCGGCCGGCTGCCGAAGAATACCTCCGTACTACGCTACTGGCCATTAAAATTGCTACACCACGAAGATGACGTGCTACAGACGCTAAATTTAACCGACAGGAAGAAGATGCTGTGATATGCAAATGATTAGCTTCTCAGAGCATTCACACAAGGTTGGCGCCGGTGGCGACACCTACAACATGCTAAATGAGCAAAGTTTCCAACCGATTTCTCATACACAAACACCAGTTGACCGGTGTTGCTTGGTGAAACGTTGTTGTGATGCCTCGTGTAAGGAGGAGAAATGCGTATCATCACGTTTCCGACTTTGATAAAGGTCGGATTGTAGCCTATCGCGATTGCGGTTTATCGTATCGCGACATTGCTGCTCGCGTTGGTCGAGATCCAATGACTGTTAGCAGAATATGGAATCGGTGGGTTCAAGGCGGTAATACGGAACGCCGTGCTGGATCCCAACGGCCTCGCATCGCTAGCAGTCGAGATGACGACGACGATCGCAGCAGCATGGACTATCAGCTCGGACGCCATGGCTGCGGGTACGCTTGAAGCTGGATCACAGACAGGAGCGCCTCCGATGGTGTACTCAACGACGAACCTGGGTGCACGAATGGCAAAACGTCAGTTTTTCGGATGAATCTAGGTTCTGTTTAAAGGATCATGATGGTCGCATCCGAGTTTGGCGACATCGCGGTGAACGCACATTGGAAGCGTGTATTCGTCATCGCCATACTGGCGTATCACCCGGCGTGATGGTATGGGGTGCTATTGGTTACACGTCTCGGTCACCTCTTGTTCGCATTGACGGCACTTTCAATAGTGGACGTTACATTTCAGATGTGTTACGACCCGTGGCTCTACCCTTCATTCGATCCCTGCGAAACCCTACATTTCAGCAGGATAATGCACGACCGCATGTCGCAGGTCCTGTACGGGCCTTTCTGGACACAGAAAATGTTCGACTGCTGCCTTGGCCAGCACATTCTCCAGATCTCTCACCAATTGAAAACGTCTGGTCAATGGTGGCCGAGCAACTGGCTCGTCACAATACGCCAGTCACTACTCTTGATGAACTGTGGTATCGTGTTGAGAAGCTGCATGGGCAGCTGTACCTGTACACGCCATCCAAGCTCTGTTTGACTCAATGCCGAGGCGTATCAAGGTCGTTATTACGGCCAGAGGTGGTTGTTCTGGGTACTGATTTCTCAGTATCTATGCACCCAAATTGCGTGAAAATGTAATCACATGTCAGTTCTACTATAATATATCTGTCCAATGAATACACGTTTATCATCTGCATTTCTTCTTTGTGTAGCAGTATTCATGGCCAGTAGTGTAATTATCTACAGCTGCTTCTCGAAACTGTAAGTGGGTTTCCACGGTATAACTTGCTACTATCCTCAAGTGCTCACCCAGTTAAGTTTTTTTAGTGTCTCCGCCACGCACTCCATGGGTCAGACAAACCTATGACCATTCATTCTGCCATTCGTTCTAAAGGGCGTTTCTAAAATAAACGAATGAATGAAACCGAAAACATCGGCCGGCAGCTTGGTCACGGGGCATCCGACCACAAGTATCAGGCGGCGTCGAGGCGGTTAGGCTAGAATGTATTCCACGTATGAAGGAGGTTACTTTTAATTTCTTGTGGAGGGATGGTTACCACGACGCCTCTGTGCTTGAACATGAGTGGTGCAGTGCGGATGCTGCTATTCAAAAGATACCGAATGCATGTAAATGAGCTATATCTGTCTCGAAAAGAACGTGGCGAGTACTGTACATTCTGCCTCCAGTTACTGGAATTACCAGACACGTTTTACGAATATATGAGATGAAGGGAAAAATGCTATGCCACAAAAGTTGAAACCGCTTTAACTTTGTGACGCCACTTCCCTTCTCTCGTCACGATTAGCCTCGGAAGGGGCTGACACCTTTGAATCTAACATGCTGTCACTGATTTTTTTTGTATCTCTACGTGTGCATTACGAAAGTACGTAGTTTCGATGACTTTTCGTACTAAGGATCTCTCCAAAAAACGTTGTTCAGAGTATGGTTTATTATTTTATAATGGCAGAATGTGCGACTTCGGTGCACAAATCTTTTGCCAATGATAAGCCGAGTACATGATGATTAATCTGCGGGGTAAAAGTAGATGTTTCCGTTACTGATGCGTGGATAAAACTTTTATGTGAGTAAGCAAGTATTACACTACTGGCCATTAAAAATGCTACACTAAGAAGGAATGCAGATGATAAACGGGTATTGATTGGACAAATATATTATACTGTAACTGACATGAGATTACATGTTCACGCAATTTGGGTGCGTAGATCCTGAGAAATCAGTACCCAGAACAACCACCTCTGGCCGTAATAACGGCCTTGGTACGCCTGGACATTGAGTCAAACAGAGCTTGGATGATGTGTACAGGTACAGCTGCCCATGCGGCTTCAACACGATATCACATTTCACCAAGAGTACTGACTGGCGTAATGTGATGAGCCAGTTCCTCGCCCACCATTGACCAGACGTTTCCTATTGCTGAGAAATCTGGGGAATGTGCTGGCCAGGGCAGCAGCCGAAAATTTTCCGCATCCAGAAAGGCCCAAACAGGACCTGCGACATGCGGTCGTGCATTATCCTGCTGAAATGTAGGGTGTCGCAGGCATTGAATGAAAGGTAGAGCCACGGGTCGCAACACATCTGAAATGTAACGTCCACTGTTCAAAGTGCCGTCAATGCGAACAAGAGGTGACCGAGACGTGTAACCAATGGCACCCCATACCATCACGCCGGGTGATACGCCAGTATGGCGATCACGAGTACACGCTTCCAATGTGCGTTCACCGCGATGTCGCCAAACACGGATGCGACCATCATGATGCTATAAACAGAACCTGGATTCATCCGAAAAAATGTCGCCTAGAACTTAGAACTAATTAAACCTAACTAACCTAAGGACATCACACACATCCATGTCCGAGGCAGGATTCGAACCTGCGACCGTAGCGGTCGCTCGGTTCCAGACTGTAGCGCCTAGAACCGCACGGCCTCTCCGGCCGGGGATAACGAATATACGCTTCCATTGTGCGTTCACCGCGATGTCGCCAAACACGGATGCGACCATCATGATGCTTTAAACAGAACCTCTATTCATCCGAAGAAATGACGTTTTGCCATTCGTGCACACAGGTTCGTCGTTGAGTACACCATCGCAGGCGCTCCTGTCTGTGATGCAGCGTCAAGGGTAACCGCAGCCATGGTCTCCGAGCTATAGTCCATGCTACTGCAAACGTCGTCGAACTGTTCGTGGAGATGGTTGTTGTCTTGCAAACGTCCCCATCTGTTGACTTAGGGATCGGGACGTGGCTGCACGATCCGTTACAGCCATGCGGATAAGATGCCTGTGATCTCGACTCCTAGTGATACGAGACCGTTGGGATCCACTACGGCGTTCCTTATTACCCTCCTGAACCCACCGATTCCATACTCTGCTAACAGTCATTGGATCTCGACCAACGCGAGCAGCAGTGTCGCGATACGATAAACTGCAATCGCGATAGGATACAATCCTACCTTTATCAAAGTCGGAAACGTGATGGTACGCATTTCTCCTCCTTACACGAGGCATCACAACAACATTTCAGCAGGCAACGCCGGTCAACTGCTGTTTGTGTATGAGAAATGGGTTGAAAACTTCCCTCGCGTCAGCACGTTGTAGGTGTCGCCACGGGCGCCAACCTTGTGTGAATGCTCTGAAAAGCTAATCATTTGCATATCACAACAACTTCTTCCTGTCGATTAAATTTCGCGTCTGTAGTACGTCATCGTCGTGGTGTAGCAATTTTAATGGCCAGTAGTGTATTTAACTAATTCCAAGTAGATTTATGCTTTCACGGCAGCACAATTGATTTAAAAAAAAATCACGAAAATCAATGCAGTACTGGCAGTGTAATCAGATTCTGGAAGTGGAAACTTCAATGCTCTTTAAGCACTTGCCCATTGGATTTGAGAAAGGAAGTAACAACATTTCTGCTGACAGTAGTATTTCTGATTGAGTGTAGCTATTAATAAAGAAAATGAGCTATATTACAGTGTCCTTCAGTGCACCTGCACGAAGCATAGCTGCGATATTTCGTATAGAATACTTGTAAATTACAATTTTAGTAGTATTTGGGGTGCAATAGCGAAAATATTAGCTTTTAAATTAGTATTTAGGACATGGTAAATAGCAACCAACATATCACACAAAAAACTTTGAAACTGTACTTTTCAGAACGCGGTATAGGCCTAATGTTTGGAAATATGTGACCACCAGATGTCAAATATCGAAGTGTCACGTCTAGTTTACTTGGGCCACAACTGCATCTTTAATGTGAGTATCGGATTTTTTAATAGAGGTCGAAACACACCTCTACAAGTGCTCGAAATCTGTATTGCTGAATTTATTATAGTTGTGCAGACATGTGTCAATTAACTTTCAATGACTGTCATGCAGCATATGTATGAAAGACAATCATGAAGTTTGGAACAATGTAGTCTGCGCACCTAAGACACTCAGCAGTGAAAATACATATGTACACCTCATTTGCAAACAACTTCATGCAACAGAATCACCAGCTTACTGCTATAAGAACCCCAGTAAGCAGCAGCAATGATAATTTGTAGACTACTATTGTCCATCTACCACAATCCAGAAAGGTTCACTGCAGTAACTTAAAGACATGTTGACAGTTGAACAGATTATTTTTCGAGGTTTATAATCAAAACGTAAACTTTGCTATAAAGATTTTACCTCATTTTAGTTTCCAATAAACTTGCGATTTCAGTCCATAAATTCCGAACTATATCCTAATTATGATATTTTTCATCCTCAGAATGCCACAAACTCCTCCATCAGTTTCTCACAGTCCATTTTTCGTGTCGTGTCTGCGAGGATGCCCATAAAAACCAGATTTGAGTTTTACCGATGAAATCTATACGTTCGGGCGATGAGATCGGCTACATTGTGATCGCGCACGTAGTGGCGTACTGATGTGAAAAGTTCGGCCGTTTTCAGCCAATGTCGGTTGAGCCGTGGTAAAAATTGCTGTTTTGAAGAGCGCGCCGCAGCGCGTAGTGTGAAGCAGTCGCCTTCCGTTTCTGGCGGTGGCGCCGCTGTGGCAATCGCAGCTTTGGTGTCTCCCTCTGGTGGGAAAGGGGAAAGGTAGCCTGTTCACGTGGATTTAAGGAGCGCTATTGGCTCGCCAGTCGGTCAGTCTGCGTCAGTCTCTCGTCCGCATTTGTTAGGCAGGTAGTGTCTGTCTGTCGTTCGGAGTGCTACTATGTCTGTCGTTCGGATCAACCTTTAAAGCCGGCAAAATGAGAGTCTTTCCACTCCGCCAGTAAGAGAACTCAGCGAGTGGTCGCCCAGTGGGGGCCTAGTTCCTGCATCTGAGTCTGTGCGTTAGGTCGCCAGTCTGCTCGAGTTTGCTCAGGCAATGGTCATTGGCGGTTGGATCGACCGGTTGGTCGGTCGCGCACTGAGACACAAGATGACTTGTCGGTCTTGAGCGTCGGTGCATGTGAGGTCGCCACTTGAGTCCAGTGGGCCGCGGCGTATAGCGAGGGGTAGTGACTTCGCGGCCGACACGAGAGCAACAGGAGTCAACCCACGACCTCAGTCTGGCCGGTGCGAGCTGCGACGCCGTGAGACGGGAGATCGGAGCGCCTTCCTGCGTCCGTTGAACGGCTGGCAGCGGACGGTTCGGAAGAGCGATTTGGGGGTGCTGCGCCAGGTCTTCTCCAGAAATCGCAGTTTATTAGAAGTTAAGTGATTGGTGATACGTTGTTTCATTTACTTGTTAAATTCTACTTGTTTTCTTGATGAGGTCACCAGCCACTTTGTTTTGGGGTCGTCCCACCATTCTTCTCCATTTGCCCACCCGCGGGAAGGTGGTTATTTATGAATTAGGTGGTCCGTTTTTCCATTGTGGAGTAGGGGCGGGTTAGAGCAACCTGCGGTTCGGGTTGTTCGGTAATCGCCCTATCAATTTGCCCTACGTTAATGGCTGCCTCTGTCATGTTTGTCGGATTTGGTGAGTTAACGAATTTATTGCTTGTAGTGTAACGGCCTAGTACCTGAAATATGTTTCGATCTTTGGAAACTTTGATATTATTGCCTATGATCTTGAGAGGCGGTATCTGTGTACTGTAGAGCATCGTAACAATTGTTTGACTAGCCTTGTAGAATTTTATATAAGATTGCATTTCATGGGCTTTTATTCAAATGATCATTTTAGTATATAAAGTTGCCACCCTTTGACCATAAGACTTTTCTTAGAAGTTAAAATCAAGTTGCACCTTCGGTAGCAAGGTTAATATTTTAATTGTTAGTGTTTTGTACCATTTCCATCCCTCCTACGGGGGGGGGGGGGGGGGGTGCATAGTTTGTGTTTTCAAGAGCGCGCCGAAGCGCGTAGTGTGAAGCAGTCGCCCTCCGTTTCTGGCGGTGACGCCGCTGTGGCAATCGCAGCTTTGGTGTCTCCCTCTGGTGGGAGACGTGCATTTAAGGGGCGCCATGAGCTCGCCAGTGGGCAGTCTGGGTTAGTCTCTCGTCCGCAAACTCTTAGTTTAAAGTTCTGTGGTGTGTTGCAGATTTGCACCAGCGTAGTCTTTCAGAGGCTGTTGTGAGCGGTCGTAACTACGGCCGTGTCAAAAGGGAGCGGCAAGGTTCTCTGTCCGAAAGCTCATACAGTCAAAACTTGTTTCTTTCTGCCTCTGAATAAATTGTAACTCTAATATTTGGAGGGTGCTTTCTGATTATAATTTAATTCTGTTTCCTTTAAAAAATGCTTTTAGGCACTATTAATGTGAATAAAATTCCCATTTGTTAAAAGGAATTTGGTTATGATTTCATCCGTTACTCCCTGGCAACTACTTTCATGCTTACATAGTGTGATTAAAAGTGTTAACGTCCTTGATGAATCGCTAGTAACTAAAATAAATTCGTAAGAATATTCTTTGAAAATAAATCACGGTTCATTACTGCTCTGGCCGGAATCCACCGATATCGCTGTCCTTGTGACCGGCACTTCAATGTTTAGCGCCAGGCGCCAGGGAACAACGTAGCGCGCCGCCTGGAAGGTAGGCATACAGCCCGTCAGCGGAGTCGACACGGTAGCAGGTCTGCAGGGCAACGTTTTCAATTTCCTTGTGACATCAAGGTAAAAAGAGAGGTGATGTGGAGGTTTAAAAGCTTTTATTTGTAAACTGCTGCAAAAGCCGCTCGAAATTACGCCCACCTGCCCGAATGCACGCCGTGCAACGACGCCTGTCCGACTGTCGCATCATTTCATACACCCCTGGCAAAGTGCGGATCGCATCTGAGGCCGCCATAATTCGCGCCATCAGCTCTTCACCCGTGTCGATAAGCGTTTCACAAACAAGATTTCAGGTGTCCCCAGACGAAAAAATTGAGGGGCGTAAGATCGGGCGAACGTGCAGGCCACGCAACCGACCCACAGTGCCCTATACAGTTCTCACCAAAGCTCTCATCTAAACGATTTCGCACCGCATGAGCGAAGTTCGCAGATGCACCACTATGTTGGTATCACATGCGCTGTCTCGTTGAATGGGATATGTTCCAAAAACGCTGCCAGTGCTTCCTTTAAGTGGATGTAGTGCCTGTTTGTGTTCAGTGATGGGAGACATGTATGGACCAAACCAGCCCAAACATTGACGGGGCTCTTGGTGACCACGAACAGAGGCAGCGTGCGGATTTTCTCGTGCCAACACTTGCTAACTGTTGCTCTTCGACACATCTTCCCTAGAAAATTATTTATTTTTATTCATAAGTACAGCCTATTATCTGAGAAGACAAAATAGACCATACAAATCACATTTCCTTGGATAGTTATAAGTTAAGTATTAATTATTTATTTCTGATACTGAAAGATGGCGTTATGCTGTTGTGGAGGCACCACAACGACCTGTGTATACTAGCTGTCTGAAGAATGCAGTCTCGGTCACAATTCTTACCATATTTTCGAAAACTGGTTTCAGCCAGTATTAGCAATCCTCAATTTTACAAATGATGGTACGAAAATACTACATATCAATAAAGAACTGCCAGAAAATTTTTAAATAAACTCAGGGTTGAGACAAGTAGCTAGTTCTTACTTTTTAACTGCGCATTACAGAAAGTGGGTAGAGACTGGACGAAGGCCGTAAATGTTACGGCTGTACAACTAGAAAGAAATACAGACAAGATTACTGTAGATAGTTTAGCATTTGAAGATGGCGTGGCATTTATTACAGACTCACTTGAAAGTGCACTAGAACAAATCCGACAACTACAGTTTCAAGGAGCAAAAGTAGGATTAAAAAAAAATGGTTCAAATGGCTCTGAGCGCTATGGGACTTAACATCTGTGGTCATCAGTCCCCTAGAACTTAGAACTACTTAAACCTAACTAACCTAAGGACATCACACACATCCATGCCCGAGGCAGGATTCGAACCTGCGACCGTAGCAGTCCCGCGGTTCCGGACTGAGCGCCTAGAACCGCTAGACCACCGCGGCCGGCTAAAAGTAGGATTACAAATTCCACTTGGAAAAACACGATTCATGACAAACTTCGTGTTACGGACCTCAAAAACTTAAAATAACTGACACAATATCGAAAGTAACTTCAAGAGAATAGATATAAAACAATAGGCAGGAAATAACAGCAATAAAGATTAGAATACATAAAATGAAGATGGCCTTTCAAGTAACAAGAAATATCTAAACTAAAAAAATCTGTATCAAGTAATACGAAATTGGAACACCATGAAACACTGATCAGACCAGATATACGCTTAAACTGACTACGAAGGGAAAGCTCGAAAAATTGGAAAAAATTGAAAGAAGAATTCTAAGAATAGCAGTAGTACACAAAAGGAGCAGTGCATCAGAATACAGTTTGCGATCTAATATCTGAAAGTTGAAAAGCTAACAGATATAACGAGCGAAAGAAGATATTAAAATTCTATGCCAACACGCGCGGGATGTCTGCACAGATCTTTGACTTACCAAACAATAACAAAAAATGGGGTCGGTTTGCACACAATAAGAAACAGAATAATTTTTAAAATGTAATAGCAGAGGCAGGCTTTCACGCAAAAACATTGGAGGTAAGTGAACGCAAGAAGAGAAGGAAGGTCGCTATTGAAGAAATAAAATACGAGTGGCCCCAAAGAAACCTGAAAACGAAAATAATGAAGCAGAAACAACTTTTTTATCATATGTTAACTAAAGTTCAGTCTTGATCGCAACACTTATGTCTCAATAACATAGGTGACCGGTTTCGGATATATTTATATAACCATCTTCAGACCCGTGGCTTCCTTGGAGGGTGGTAGGCGGAGCTCTCCTCAGCTACTACGAAGTCAACTCTAAAAGAGCTATTACAGATAAAACAGTAAAGATGGAGCTTCTCATTGCAGTCTTCACGACGCGAACGTCACTCGACGTCATTTTGATGTTTATATAATCGATCACGTATTGCTGATAGATCAGCTGACAACTCACAACTGTTACTGCGACGAGCCTTGGACGCGTTTGGATGGGCCATATTTCGTGACAGTATTTGACAGCAGTAGACTTGCCCTCAATATTGCTGCAATGTCGCTGCGGGTTGCCGGTGTTGTCCACCAAAGGTAGAGAATATTGCAGGGCAATGTCTATTTCCGCGTTTGCAACTGCTTATTTCCTGCTCTGACCTTCGTTCCCTACTTCTCTCATACGCAGCGCTGCAGTCAAGTGTCAGATCGTGAACAATATCATCTCGCTCTTGCTCCGAAGTCTGCGACTGTACACATCTTTTGTAGTTGTTTGTTTTCTTGTCATGAGTTTGTGTGTTTGGCAAACGAGAGAAGTACGAATTATACACTCCTGGAAATTGAAATAAGAACACCGTGAATTCATTGTCCCAGGAAGGGGAAACTTTATTGACACATTCCTGGGGTCAGATACATCACATGATCACACTGACAGAACCACAGGCACATAGACACAGGCAACAGAGCATGCACAATGTCGGCACTAGTACAGTGTATATCCACGTTTCGCAGCAATGCAGGCTGCTATTCTCCCATGGAGACGATCGTAGAGATGCTGGATGTAGTCCTGTGGAACGGCTTGCCATGCCATTTCCACCTGGCGCCTCAGTTGGACCAGCGTTCGTGCTGGACGTGCAGACCGCGTGAGACGACGCTTCATCCAGTCCCAAACATGCTCAATGGGGGACAGATCCGGAGATCTTGCTGGCCAGGGTAGTTGACTTACACCTTCTAGAGCACGTTGGGTGGCACGGGATACATGCGGACGTGCATTGTCCTGTTGGAACAGCAAGTTCCCTTGCCGGTCTAGGAATGGTAGAACGATGGGTTCGATGACGGTTTGGATGTACCGTGCGCTATTCAGTGTCCCCTCGACGATCACCAGTGGTGTACGGCCAGTGTAGGAGATCGCTCCCCACACCATGATGCCGGGTGTTGGCCCTGTGTGCCTCGGTCGTATGCACTCCTGATTGTGGCGCTCACCTGCACGGCGCCAAACACGCATACGACCATCATTGGCACCAAGGCAGAAGCGACTCTCATCGCTGAAGACGACACGTCTCCATTCGTCCCTCCATTCACGCCTGTCGCGACACCACTGGAGGCGGGCTGCACGATGTTGGGGCGTGAGCGGCAGATGGCCTAACGGTGTGCGGGACCGTAGCCCAGCTTCATGGAGACGGTTGCGAATGGTCCTCGCCGATACCCCAGGAGCAACAGTGTCCCTAATTTGCTGGGAAGTGGCGGTGCGGTCCCCTACGGCACTGCGTAGGATCCTACGGTCTTGGCGTGCATCCGTGGGTCGCTGCGGTCCGGTCCCAGGTCGACGGGCACGTGCACCTTCCGCCGACCACTGGCGACAACATCGATGTACTGTGGAGACCTCACGCCCCACGTGTTGAGCAATTCGGCGGTACGTCCACCCGGCCTCCCGCATGCCCACTATACCCCCTCGCTCAAAGTCCGTCAACTGCACATACGGTTCACGTCCACGCTGTCGCGGCATGCTACCAGTGTTAAAGACTGCGATGGAGCTCCGTATGCCACGGCAAACTGGCTGACACTGACGGCGGCGGTGCACAAATGCTGCGCAGCTAGCGCCATTCGACGGCCAACACCGCGGTTCCTGGTGTGTCCGCTGTGCCGTGCGTGTGATCATTGCTTGTACAGCCCTCTCGCAGTGTCCGGAGCAAGTATGGTGGGTCTGACACACCGGTGTCAATGTGTTCTTTTTTCCATTTCCAGGAGTGTATAAATGCGATTCGCCTACGACCAGAGCTATGCGACGTCTAAATTAATGACTACGGAGAAGGGAATCTGAAAAAAATATGGCTGATGAGCTCAGAAACTTTTTTGTTGTCACGAGTTTATGTGTTTATCAACGGAAATGAGAACAAGCGAGGGAAGTATAAATTATATAAATGCGATTCGACTACGACCAGAGCTATGAGACGTCGAAAGTACTGAATACAAACGTCGCAATCTGAAAAGAACATGGCCGACGAGCTGAAAATCACGCTTTGATGAAGGACAGAGAAAAATCCGAAGCCCTCGAATCTATGCCCAATGAGAGGCAAGGAAGTTACAGATGGCTCTTCATGCACATAGTTTGAATTTGATGCCGTGAATTTCGGACTATCACAAGACGCAGGCCTACAAACTGAAGACTCCTCAGTGCAGTACGAAACCGGTAAGGCAGAGGAGCAGGAAGGCGGCAGGTGTCCTTGGCGGGTGACCTTGACACGGTCCGCTTGCCGTCGCGACGCGGAACGCTGCCCAACAGTCATAGAGAGCGGTGGCGGGGCGGGGAGGTGGGGGGGGATCTGCAACAGCGTCAGCTGCAGCATCTGCCAACTGCCGCCCACCTTGGAACCGGGCACGCCGCGTCTCACCAAGTATTCTCCGATCCGGGCGGCTGTACAAGGACAGACTGTGTACAGAGAAATCAACGGCCTATCTCCCCCATTTCATCATCTTCTTCCTCTTCCCTTTCTGTAATAGTGCAATCCACTCACGGTTTAGGATGAGTGTCCGCGGCAATCGTATTCGTCCTATTAGTTAGACCGCTGTATGTGGTCCACTGACGGACGGGCCCCACTGAAATGTGAATGGTCGGACGTAGCAGCAGCAAACGAGCGCCTGTTGTTGCTTGGCTGTCTCTCGCACTTAATTACCAAGAATGGACGTTCAGGAGCTTACAGGTGAATGGCAACAATCACTGGAGAATATCCAAGACAAGAGATATCTTCGCGATTGCAAGGAACGCCTTGAGTCCGAGGTCGCAAAATGCCATTGATGTTTACGGGATTCGACGCCCCACATATTGTGTTCCACGCGATATGGGCTATTAATGGCAACAGAGGACGAGACTGGAGGTATCCAACGGTGAGCACAGCATGAGTCTACGGTAAGTACAGGGGATAGGCAAAATAACGTGAACAGTGGTAGTAATGGGATGGTTGTGTTTGTCAACAAAGCAGGTAAGGCACGTGTTGCGCTGGAATGTGCGTGTTCAGTACGGACTAGGTATCAGTGCAGGTTGTTTGCGAGTAGTACACACTTAGTATTTGCATTCAGAGGCCAAGGTCGGCGTGCAATGAAAGAGGCCAAGGTCGGGATGCAGTGAGAGACTTTAACAGAGTTCCAAAGAGGGCAGATTGTGGGGGCCCGATTAGCTGGAGCATCAGTAAGTAACAGCCAACTTACTAAATATTTCAAGTTTGCACGATAGGAGACGAGGTACTGGCAGATGTGAAGCTGTGAGGACGGGGCGTGAGTCATGCCTGGGTAGCTCAGATGGTAGAGCACTTGCCCGCTAAAGGTAAAAGTCCCGAGATCGAGTCTCGGTCCGGCACACTGTTTTAATCTACGAGGAAGTTTCATATCAGCGCACACTCCGATGCAGGGTGAAAATCTCATTCTGGATATTATCGTACTATCTGCAGCTACGCCTTAAAGGATAGCCAGCTTTACAATAAGGTGCCCGACAAACTGTTTCGCATTCGGTTATGTGCCATAACATTCCATAATTTATCTTCACCCCGTTACACCAGTATGGTACTGTACGCATTCTTTCACACCTGAGTGAACATCTTGCACGGTTTGCAACTCCCAAGGAGTTCGCCTTCGATCTTGAGTGTGCGAACCTTCTTAATTTTTTGTATTCAGTGTTCATGGTGCATGTTAATGGTTTGCTTTGAACATTTCCTGAATGTCGACGGTGTCCATTTTATGAAGTGTAATACATACATGCCACAGGAGGTTGAGCTCTGCAACACGTGACACTCCTTTTCTGTCGCCCTCCTGATGCGCATATTGAGTCATTAGCAGCTAATATTTTTCCTGTCGTAACTACTAACACAACACTTTCAAATGAACCTCACTGAAGACTGAACTTGCGACCTCGCACTCAAGGGGTGTTCTTTCAGAGGACACTATGTTTAAGACTGCAGATGTCTTGACTGTGGAAACAAAATGGAAACGCTAATCATAACGTAGCAAAAAAACGTAATACCGTGTCATCAGATTTATTGAATATATGATACGTGACGTACTGTTTAAACAATTCTACAAACTGTATTTAAAAGTAAAATAAAAAGAACCTAGAGATGCTCCACAAAATAGTATTGCCTATGTCTGTCAGATCAACTGATTAGGGTGTGCTGACAAACAATATAGACTTTGGAAAAAGAAAATGTTATATTTTTCTATTGAACTCTCTGCCCTTTTTGCACGTGCGAGACCGAATGCAAGTACTCCACGCAATACGACTTCAAGAAATTCTAGAAACTGTATTTAAAGTCGAAACTGAGAATACCTTCAACCATATATTCACCTTATGTAATTAGTGTTCTCTGAAGTACTCAAATGGCTCTCATTCGTGCACTTGTATTGAGAAAAAGATCGTCTTAAATTTACGTCGTACAAGATATGCTGCACTGACGTCGCGGTTCTCGTATCTTTATGTCGTTTCTGCTTGCGGGCAGGTGAATGCAGCTGATGGTTCTTCCCCCTGCTTGACAATTATGGTGTTCCGTAACCAGTAAATACATTCGAGTACGTCAACATTGCCAGGCTTATCAATATCAGTACTTGTTTGCAACAGCCTCCATTCACTTGACATTATTCCTAATGCAGATTCTATCGCTTCTCGTATCTTAGAAAGACACCTGTATAAAGCACGTTGCTTTGGTCCGAGTTTTAACACAGGGAATGATCTTGTCAGGTAACTCTTCGTGCACTTGCCTGGTTGCCGGCCGCATGTCGGAGCTTACCGGCTGCAGTGTACGACCTTCGTTGTTGTTGTGGTCCTTTGTCCTGAGAATGGTTTGATGCAGCTCTCCATGCTACTCTATCCTGTGCAAGTCTCTTCATCTCCGAGTAACTACTGCAACACACATCATTCTGAATCTGCTTAGTGCAGTCATCTCTTGGTCTCTCTCTACGATTTTTACCCTCCACGCTGCCCTCCAGTACTAAATTGGTGATCCCTTGATACCTCAGAGCATGTCCTAAAAACCGATACTTTCTTCTAGTCAAGTTGTGCCACAAACTCCTCCCCAATTCTATTAAACACCTCATCATTAGATATATGATCTACCCATCTAATCATCAGCATTCTTCTGTAGCACCACAATTCGAAAGCTTCTATTCTCTTCTTGTCTAAACTATTTATCGTCCATGTTTCACTTACATACATGGCTGCACTCCATACAAATATTTTCAGAAACGACTTATACTCGATGTTAACAAATTTCTCTTCTTCAAAAACGCTTTCCTTGTCATTGCTAGTCTACATTTTATACCTTCTCTACTTCGACCATCATCCTTTACTACTTTAATTGTCTCATTTCCTAACCTAATACCCTCAGCATCACCCGATTTAATTCGACTACACTCCATTATCCTTGTTTTGCTTTTGTTCATCTTATATCCTCCATTCAAGACACTGTCCATTCCGTTCAACTGCTCTTCCAAGTCCTTTGTCGTCTCTGACAGAATTACAACGTCATCGGCGAACCTCAAAGTTTTTATTTCTTCTCCATGGATTTTAATACCTACTCCGAATTTTTCTTTTGTTTCCTTCACTGCTTGCTCAATATACAGATTGAATAACATCGGGGAGAGGCTAGAACCCTGTCTCACTCCTTTCCCAACCACTGCTTTACTTTCATGTCCCTCGATTCTTATAACTGCCATCTGTTTTCTGTACAAATTGTAAATAGCCTTTTGCTCCCTGTATTTTACCCCTGCCACCTTCAGAATTTGAAAGAGAGTATTCCAGTCAACATTGTCAAAAGCTTTCTCTAAATCTACAAATGCTAGAAACGTAGGTTTGCCTTTCGTTAATGTATCTTCTAAGATAAGTGGTAGAGTCAGTATTGACTTACTTCCAATATTTCTACGGAATCCAAACTGATCTTCCCCGAGGGCGGCTTCTACCAGTTTTTCCATTTGTCTGTAAAGAATTCTCGTTAGTATTTTGCAGCAGGGATTTATTAAACTGATAGTTCGGCAATTTTCACATCTGTCAACACCTGTTTTCTTTGGGATTGGATTTATTATATTCTTCTTGAAGTCTGAGAATATTTCGCCTGTCTCATACATCACCAGATGGTAGAGTTAAGTCAGGGCTGGCTCTCCCAAGGCTATCAGTAGTTGTAATGGAATGTTGTCCACTATAGGGGCCTTGTTTCGACTCAGGTCTTTCAGTGCTCTGTCAAACTCTTCACGCAGTATCATATCTCCCATTTCATCTTCATCTACAGCCTCTTCTATTTCCGTAATATTGTCCTCAAGTACATCGCCCTTGTATAAACTCTCTATACACTCCTTCCACCTTTCTGCTTTCCCTTCTTTGCTTAGAACAGGGTTTCCATCTGAGCTCTTGATATTCATGCAAGTGGTTCTCTTTTCTCCGAAGGTCTCTTTAATTTTCCTGTAGGCAGTATCTGTCTTAGCCCTAGTGAGATAAGCCTCTACATCCTTACATTTCTCGTATGTCGACCGTAATCGTACGACCATACGGACAACATGTTAGTCCGTCGAATACGGCTCCAGTGGATGTCCAGGCTTTGATCAATCCTGATGGTGCAGCTGCTCCTCATACCAGACCTCCTCATGTAAAAAATGTCCGAGTCGATACTGGAAAATGAACACGAGTCTTTCCGCACCGACGGCAGAGGCGTTAACCATTGAGCTACTGAGGCTGTAGTCTTTCTGTAATATTGTCTTTAATCCTCTCTCTCATGTATAGCCCCTTCATATATTCCTTCAACCATCCAGCTTTCCCTTCTTCACTTAATACGGGCTCGCCATCTGAGCTCTTAATACTCATCACCCTTCACAAAATAACTTGTTAATTTTTCAATACGAGGCACCAATGTCTCCAAGTAATGATGTATGTTAGGACAACATTGCATTTCCTGTCTAGTGATTCCGGTTTTTGTTATTTTACACTTCCTGTCGCTCTCACTTAACAGACGTCTGTATTACCTTTTGCCTGTTTCATTAGTTGCATTTTTAATGTTTTCTCATTCTTCGATTTTATTTAAAAATGAACACTCGATGACGCAATAATATTTCTTTATTAACCGGTTTCGGCTTATCTACAACCCATCTTCAGAATTTTTTAGCCGCCTGTGGCTGGTGCTGGCGGCTCATCGGATTTTTTGTGATACCGCGATCGTAAACTCATCCAAGGGGCCGTCAAAAAATTCTGAAAATGGCTTGTAGATAAGCTGAAACCGGCTAATAAAGAAATATTATTGCGACCTCGACTGTTCATTTTTAAATACACATTCATGTCGCTGCTCTCGGTGGACTATGTTACCAAAATTTATGATCAATTATACGAGGGTAATCCCAAAAGTGAGGTCTCCTATTTTTTATAAGTATATAGACCTGTTTATTTCTACAATGGTTTACATCAGTTTACAGCTTGAACATTTAGCTATTTTTCGACAAAATCTCCACTGTCGATGCATTTTTGTGGACGCTGCGGCAGTTTTTGTGTGCCCATGTCACACCAGCTCGCCGCTATGCTGTTCACAAAGTTATGAACTGGCGTGATTGTTGCTTGGTCTCAGGTGTAGAGTGGTATGCCCAGGTTTCGTCACTCGTGACAACTGAGTCCAGAAACTTGTCCTGTTCGGCTGCAAGGCGATGAAGAAATGCGCGGGAAGCACCAACTTGTTGCCGCATGTGGTCCTCAGTCAGCACGCGTAGCACCCATCTTGCGCACACCTTCCGGTGCTTCGGGAAACCTCAGGAACCAACGTGCAGAAATCATCCAGGGTGATCCGCCGATCTTCACACATGCTTTGCTGAACCTTCATCACTGTCTCTTCAGAAACTGACAGTCTCCCGCTCATTTGTTCGTCGTGAATTTCGGTCCGACCAGCTGCAAACTCTCTACACCACTTACGAACATTTTTGACATCCGTGCACGATTCACCATACACTTCCGTCAATTGGCGACGGATTTCAATCGCCCGCCGTGGTGGCCAAGCGGTTAAAGGCGCTACAGTCTGGAACCGCGCGACCGCTACGGTCGCAGATTCGAATCCTGCCTCTGGCATGGATGTTTGTGATGTCCTTAGGTTAGTTAGGTTTAAATAGTTCTAAGTTCTAGGGGACTGATGACGTTCGAAGTTAAGTCCCATAGTGCTCAGAGCCATTTGAACCATTTTTGGATTTCAATCGGCGCAGTGCCCATTGCGTTCAAAAACCGAATAACTGCGCGCAATTCGCACTTGACGGTAATATCCACGGGAGCTCCATTCTCAACGGCTGCCAAGCCAAGACAGCGCTTCAGCGCGGCGTGCGCAATATTACACACAGCGCGTGAAGCACTCTTCATAGCATTATGACCAACTGCCACACAGAGTTCTGTGCTTACAAAAAAACTGGAGACCTTACTTTTGGGATTACCCTGGTATTTAGTAAACCGTGTGTTATCTAAGGATTTCTATTGGACGTTGACTTCTTACCTGTTTCATCTTCTGCCGCCTTCCCTGTTTCGTCTTACAAAAGCTACCGATTGGTGTTCTACTGTATTCTTTTGCCCTGTTTCAGTCAATCGTTGACAAATAAACCATTCGAAACTCTGAACAATCTCTGCTGCTTTGAATTTACACAGGTGTCAACCTCCTTATTTTCTACTTTTCTGCAATTTCTTAAGATTTAATCTGTTGTTCATAACCAGTAAGTATGACAGGGAAAATCATTTTATTTTATGGACAGATTCGTTGTTAATTTCGTTCACATTTGCTGTTACTTTAAATCTCGGCGTCGTCGTCTTTTTTGCCAAATTCCACTCCTGTCTGAAGACGGTTTTCAGTTTCTGCAAGATTTGGGACGAGGTGTTCGTTGAAAAACACGTCTGCTAACTGTATCCCAGGCATGTCCTACAGGGTTAAAGTCCGGGAAGTATGCAGGCTATTCGGTACCTTCAATACCTTCGCTTTCCAGTGTGTCCGACACCTCAACAGTCCTGTGTGAGCGGGCATTGCCGTTCATAAACAGACAGTCATGAACTTCTGCACCTTTATACAGGCGGACATGATACAGAATCACCTCCTTGCAATACCACTGTGCTGCAAAGATACCTCGCGCAAAGACATGCGGAGGCCTTCGACCACTGAGCCTAATGGCTGCCCACACCATAATGCCTACGCCACATCAAATGCTTCAAATGGCTCTAACCACTATGGGACTTACCATCTGAGGTCATCAGTCCCCTAGACTTAGAACTACTTAAACCTAACTAACCTAACGACATCACACACATCTAAGCCCGAGGAAGGATTCGAACCTGCGACCGTAGCAGCAGCGCGGTTCCGGACTGAAGCGCCTAGAACCGCTCGATCACATCGGCCGGCTACGCCACATCGATGACCTTCATAAACATTCTGTGTTGTGTAACGCATCTCTCTCTCTCCACGTTAATTAATGGCCAGAATCACTTGACGTAGTGAAGCGAGATTTGTTGAAGAACATCATTCTGGACCAATGTTTCTGACCCCAACCATCATGCCCCCTACTCCGACAGACTCACTCTCGACAATGGTGTGGCTGAAATGGGAGGCATTTAACAGTCTTCCGAGCATAGAAACCAGCCTGATTTAATTGCCGCGAAATGGTTCTGACAAACACACGCGTGCAGGTAGCGGTGCAAGGTCTGCAACGATCTGTCTAGGAATGAGATGTCTGTTTCTTTTAGCCACTAGGGCTTTGTGTTACTCCGTATACGACCATCGGCATGCTTTCGCACAGGAGTTCCACCTTCAGCGGCTTCTTTTAATCGTGAGATGACACTTTTGGACACACCCATTTCTGTAGCCAAAGATCGTAAGCAATCAGATAATGTCTTGCCGACATGTTGCCTTACCACTAGGAATGCCGCACTAATCGGTCGCACAACAACCTTCGTCAATCACCACACTGCATGAACTAACGAATGCATATACAGGGTGTCCCATTTTTGAGCACCATACAAAACTGTTTGTCCAGATACACATTACCGTCAGGGGGCATCAATCAGCATGATTGCCTTCGTTGTAAGTTTTTTTTTTTTTTTTACAAAGATATGAACAGCGATATGACTTTTTTAAATGGCACCCTGTATTTTTTATTCGGTAATTCAATTCCTCTCCTACAGTCCTATTAAAAAATTTATAACAGTGTACCATTCACTGAAACACAACGTTATTAATTAAATAACACACCATTGATTTTGAGCCCGGGATCACAAACTCGTCCACTTGTTGGAGTTGTCAGAAAACAAATGAAAACCAAGTAGAAACATAACACAAAAGTGACTTTGATCCTCCTGTACCATTGTCCAGGAGTAGAACATTCAAAGGTGCTCAAAGTGGTGACCCTGGACACCGACACACTGGTGCCCTCGTTAATTGAAACAATTATTTTCTGCTTCCAATGTTGTCTGCTGAAGAGAATTACAAGCACGCACGATACGTTCCCGCATGTCCTCTGGAGTTGTTGGAATATCGAGATAGACAACGTCTATAACACATCTCCAAAGAAAAAAGTCCAGAGGATTTAATCAGGAGACCTAGCAGGCTAAGTAACTGTTCCTCCTCGAGCAATCCATCTGCCAGGATACCTTTGGTTCAGAACATGACGTGCACGCAAAGCATTATGCGCTGGACATCCACCGTGTTGATGCCACATAAGCATTCTGGTTCTTAGCGGCACTTCATCCAGAAGAGGAGGAAGAATTCGTCTGAGGAAGTTGGCATACGCTGTGCTGTTTAGACTACTATTGATGATATAAGGGCGAATAATTGTAGTACAAAGCATCCCACATCAGACGTTAACTCTCCCTTGACGCTGATGTTCCACCTCTCTAAGCAATCGTGGGTTGTCGCTCGACCAATAATAGATGTTCCTTGTATTTACCTGTCCTTTGTTTGAGAAGGAATGAATATTCATCGGCAAGTAGAACACTGGGTTGCCGAAGATTTGCTGCTGTGCCCACTGACAGAACTGTACACGATTCTGCAAATCACTCCCATGCAATTCTTGATGTATGTGTACATGATAAGGATGGAACCGGTGACGTGTAAGAATACGATACACAATTGTTTTAGGAATACCAATCTCGTGTTCAAGCTGTCGTGTGCTCACATGTGGATTCATAGCAACGGAAGCGAGAAAATTAACTTCGGCAGCTTCGTCTGTGCGAGTGCTACGACGATTGCGTTGTCATGAGTTGAAACTTCCCGTTTCCTGAAGCTTTGCAACAAAAATGGCTCTGAGCACTATGGGACTCAACATCTGAGGTCACTGGTCCCCTAGAACTTAGAACTACTTAAACCTAACTAACCTAAGGACATCACACACATCCATGCCCGAGACAGGATTCGAACCTGCGACCGTAGCAGTCACGCGGTTCCGGACTGAAGCGCCTGGAACCGCACGGCGCCCCCGGCCGGCGCGTCGCAACAAGACGAGAAAGCACCTGTCGGGAAGGTGAGTTCTTGTCAGGATATCGCTCTCCGTACAGTTCCGCTGCCTGCGTAGCATTTCGCCTACCTTCAACAACAACAACAATATAAGAAACGTTATGTCCATGCAGTTTGTAGGAAGGACAGCCTTTACTGTATGCCTACGCCACACAACAGTATTTAAAAGGACTGAACTACTGTTCCAAATGTACCCGTACATAAGAAAACAGTATTGCAATTACTGTTCTGGGAAAGGACATTCCCCATAGATGAGTAGCATTTCTACCTTCTCTTCGTTGGTGTACATTCTACTCTCACAACTCTTCAACTAACGATGGTTGACGGAATGACGGGTGCGCATTCTACTTATGTTTACATTTGTCCTCAGTCAACGTCAGCACGTGGAGGTGTTCCATTACCCCGAGTACCTGCACTAAGGGCTGGGAGCGTCAAAGTCAGTGTTTTGTTATGTAATTAATAACGTTGTGTTTCAGTGAATGGTACACTGCTATACATTTTTGAATAGGTCTTTAGGAGAGGAAATGAATTACCGAATAAAAAAATACAGGGTTCCATTTAAAAAAGTCATACCGCTGGTCATATTTTTGTAAACAAAGCTACAGCGAAGGCAATCATGATGATTGATGTCCCCCTGACGGCTAAAGAATATTTGCTTGAAACATTTTGTAATCTGCGTCTGGACAAACAGGTATTTAGGGTGTCCAAGATAAATGGAACACCCTGTAGAACGTTCGCGCACAGGCTTCGCTGCAGCTGACACGTCCTGCTCTCTACATTTCTTTTTGCTATCACTGGTCAAGCCCGCCCGGTTGGCCGTGCGGTCTAACGCACGCCTTTCCGGGCGGGAAGGAGCGCCTGGTCCCTGGCACGAATCCGCCCGGCGGATTTGTGTCGAGGTCCGGTGAAGCGGCCAGTCTGTGGATGGTTTTTAGGCGGTTTTCCATCTGTCTCGGCGAATGCGGGCTGGTTCTCCTTATTCCGCCTCAGTTACACTATGTCGGCGATTGCTGCGCAAACAAGTTCTCCACGTAGGCGTACACCACCATTACTCTACCACGCAGACATAGGGGTTACACTCGTCTGGTGTGAGACGTTCCCTGGGGGGTCCACCGGGGGCCGAACCGCACAATAACCCTGTAAGAGTGGTTCGGTGTGGGGTGGCGGAGAGGTGAAGTGGAGTGCGGTAGTCGTCGTGGGATTGTGGACTACTGCGGCTGCGGCGGGGACGGAGCCTCTCCGTCGTTTCTAGGTCCCCGGTTAACATACATACATACAGATATACATCACTGGTCAGGTCTTCCGTGGAAATTGTCGGGTGTTTCGTAAGAACTGACAGCTGTTCTGTAGCAATTGTCAAGTGGCGTATGTATTCCGGCTGTTTTAGTGTATCATTAATAGTGTGCCAGCCGGTGTGACCAAGCGGTTCTAGGCGCTTCAGTCTGGAATCGCGCGATCGCTACGGTCGCAGGTTCGAATCCTGCGTCGGGCATTGATGTGTGTGATGTCCTTAAGTTGGTTAGGTTTAAGTAGTTCTAAGTTCTAGGGGACTGATGACCTCCGCTGTTAAGTCCCAAAGTGCACAGAGCCATTTGAGCCATTAATAGAGTGGTTATGATCTTGGGAATTTATTTTCGATCATCGAAATTCATGAACGAATCTGCAATTTACAATTTGAGAACTTAGCTTCGTGGATAGAGTACCTGATTTGAAATTTGGTATAAAACTGGTATCATGCGCTTCGTTAAATCAGTTCCCCTGCTTATAGTCTGTTACTGTCTCAACGCCGAAAACTTTCGAAAAAATGTCTTTGATGAGGTAGCTGATATGCCAGCATCATCAGCTACTTGTCTGCTTCTGATTCGACAATCTTTCATAGTCTTTGTTTTACTTTTTGCACGATTTCATTGGTTGGTGAATTTCCGGGGTATCCAGGGCGCTCGTCATCTTCAGCTTCTTCACGGCCTTCTTTGAAACTCCTCTACCACTCGTAAAGGCTTTTTTTACTCACTAAACCAATATTGAATATCCCTAAAACTTTGGTGCATTTTATTCCGGCCAAATTTCACACAAATACTTTGATCCACTTTTATACAGAAGTGCACTGCTCTAAGAATTTAAGGACGAGAAAGTAACGTAACGTGTTAAATCCTCGGAAATGAATGCAAGTGGTGTAGCACGTTGCGAGAGGTGTCACAATCGTGCACAGAGCTGGACGTGACATGACGTAAAAGCGCAAATTGAGACGCGTATAGCACGAGTGACGTGATACCACACTGCAGCGCGAAGCGCACGTTCCGCACGTGTCGCGAGGGTCCAACATACCGGGAGATGAAAAAGTCAGTATAAATTTGAAAACTTAGTAAACCACGAAATAATGTAGATAGAGAGGTAAAAATTGACACACATGCTTGGAATGACATGGGGTTTTATTAGAACAAAAAAAAAGTATTGCTAGACGCGTGAAAGATCTCTTGCGAGCATCGTTCGGTGACGATCGTGTGCTCAGTCGCCACTTTCGTCATGCTTGGTCTCCCAGGTCCCCAGACCTCAGTTCGTACGATTATCGGCTTTGGGGTTACCTGAAGTCGCAAGTGTATCGTGATCGACCGACATCTCTAGGGATGCTGAAGGACAACATCCGACGCCAATGCCTCACCATAACTCCGGACATGCTTTACAGTGCTGTTCACAACATTATTCCGCGACTACAGCTATTTTTGACTAATGCTGGTGGACATATTGAGCATTTCCTGTAAAGAACATCATCTTTGCTTTGTCTTACTTTGTTATGCTAATTATTACTATTCTGATCAGATGAAGTGCCACATGTCGGACATATTTTTAACTTTTGTATTTTTTTGGTTCTAATAAAACCCCATGTCATTCCAAGCATGTATGTCAATTTGTACCTCCCTATCTACATTCAGTTTTCAAATTTATACTGACTTCTTGATCACCCGGCATATTGAGACGCGTACACATACCCTTGCCTAGTAGGCGGTGCGGGACTCCCGCATCGTCCCCTACGCTCCTCGGAGTATGGAAGCTCATCATCATCACACATACTATGCACGCGCCGGTTGGCGGCGCTCTGTGCTGACAGAAACGTAGCGCGCGCACACTGAACCTTTCTCAAACGAATTTACAGAAACTATTCAGTAATAATATTTCATTTTTAACTTTGCTTGTAGCGTTACATGTCAGCTTCGTGGCGAAGTGTCCATAATCTCGCTAATGGTTATACTTTTTGTGGTATACATATTTTGTTGTTGTTGTTGTGGTCTTCAGTCCTGAGACAGGTTTGATGCAGCTCTCCATGCTACTCTATCTGTGAAAGCTTTTTCATCTCCCAGTACCTACTGCAACCTACATCCTTCTGAATCTGCTTAGTGTATTCATCTCTTGGTCTCCCTCTACGATTTTTACCCTCCACGCTGCCCTCCAATACTATATTGGTGATCCCTTGATGCCTCAGAACATGTCCTACCAACCGACCCCTTCTTCTGGTCAAGTTGTGCCACAAACTTCTCTTCTCCCCAATCCTATTCAATACTTCCTCATTAGTTATGTGATCTACCCATCTAATCTTCAGCATTCTTCTGTAGCACCACATTTCGAAAGCTTCTATTCTCTTCTTGTCCAAACTATTTATCGTCCGTGTTTCACTTCCATACATTGCTACACTCCATACAAATACTTTGAGAAATGACTTCCTTACACTTACATCTATATTCGATGTTAACAAATTTCTCTTCTTCAAAAACGCTTTCCTTGCCATTGCCAGTCTACATTTTATATCCTCTCTACTTCGACCATCATCAGTTATTTTGCTCCCCAAATAGCAAAACTCCTTTACTACTTTAAGTGTCTCATTTCCTAATCTAATTCCCTCAGCATCACCCGACTTAATTAGACTACATTCCATTACCCTTGTTTTGCTTTTGTTGATGTTCATCTTATATCCTCCTTTCAAGACACTGTCCATTCCATTCAACTGCTCTTCCAAGTCCTTTGCTGTCTCTGACAGAATTACAATGTCATCGGCGAACCTCAAAGTTTTTATTTTTTCTCCATGAATTTTAATACCTACTCCGAATTTTTCTTTTGTTTCCTTTACTGCTTGCTCAATATACAGATTGAACAACGTCGGGGAGAGGCTACAACCCTGTCTCACTCCCTTCCCAACCACTGCTTCCCTTTCATGTCCCTCGACTCTTATAACTGCCATCTGGTTTCTGTACAAATTGTAAATAGCCTTTTGCTCCCTGTATTTTACCCCTGCCACCTTTAGAATTTGAAAGAGAGTACTCCAGTCAACATTGTCAAAAGCTTTCTCTAAGTCTACAAATGCTAGAAACGTAGGTTTGCCTTTCCTTAATCTTTCTTCTAAGATAAGTCGTAAGGTCAGTATTGCCTCACGTGTTTGTTTCTACGGAATCCAAACTGGTCTTCCCCGAGGTTGGCTTCTACTAGTTTTTCCATTTGTCTGTAAAGAATTCGTGTTAGTATTTTGCAGCTGTGTCTTATTAAACTGATAGTTCGGTAATTTTCACATCTGTCAACACCTGCTTTCTTTGGGATTGGAATTATTATATTCTTCTTGAAGGCTGAGGGTATTTCGCCTGTTTCATACATCTTGCTCACCAGATGGTAGAGTTTTGTCAGGACTGGCTCTCCCAAGGCCGTCAGTAGTTCCAATGGAATGTTGTCTACTCCGGGGGCCTTGTTTCGACTCAGGTCTTTCAGTGCTCTGTCAAACTCTTCACGCAGTATCATATCTCCCATTTCATCTTCATCTACATCCTCTTCCATTTCCATAATACTGTCCTCAAGTACATCGCCCTTGTATAGACCCTCTATATACTCCTTCCACCTTTCTGCTTTCCCTTCTTTGCTTAGAACTGTGTTTCCATCTGAGCTCTTGATATTCATACAAGTCGTTCTCTTATCTCCAAAGGTCTCTTTAATTTTCCTGTAGGCAGTATCTATTACCCCTAGTGAGATAGGCCTCTACATCCTTACATTTGTGCTCTAGCCATCCCTGCTTAGCCATTTTGCACTTCCTGTCGATCTCATTTTGAGACGTTTGTATTCGTTTTTGCCTGCTTCATTTACTGCATTTTTATATTTTCTTCTTTCATCAATTAAATTCAATATTTCTTCTGTTACCCAAGGATTTCTACTAGCCCTCGTCTTTTTACCTACTTGATCCTCTGCTGCCTTCGCTACTTCATCCCTCAAAGCTGCCCATTCTTCTTCTACTGTATTTCTTTCCCCCATTCCTGTCAATTGTTCCCTCATGCTCTCCCTGAAACTCTGTACAACCTCTGGTTCTTTCAGTTTATCCAGGTCCCATCTCCTTAAATTCCCTCCTTTTTGCAGTTTCTTCAGTTTTAATCTACAGGTCATAACCAATAGATTGTGGTCAGAGTCCACATCTGCCCCTGGAAATGTCTTACAATTTAAAACCTGGTTCCTAAATCTCTGTCTTACCATTATATAATCTATCTGATACCTTTTAGTATCTCCAGGGTTCTTCCATGTATACAACCTTCTTTCATGATTCTTAAACCAAGTGTTAGCTATGATTATGTTGTGCTGTGTGCAAAATTCTACCAGGCGGCTTCCTCTTTCATTTCTTAGCCCCAATCCATATTCACCTACTATGTTTCCTTCTCTCCCTTTTCCTACACTCGAATTCCAGTCACCCATGACTATTAAATTTTCATCTCTCTTCACAATCTGAATAATTTCTTTTATTTCATCATACATTTCTTCAATTTCTTCGTCATCTGCAGAGCTAGTTGGCATATAAACTTGTACTACTGTAGTAGGTGTGGGCTTCGTATCTATCTTGGCCACAATAATGCGGTCACTACACTGTTTGTATTAGTTTACCCGCATTCCTATTTTCCTATTCATTATTAAACCTACTCCTGCATTACCCCTATTTGATTTTGTATTTATAACCCTGTAGTCACCTGACCAGAAGTCTTGTTCCTCCTGCCACCGAACTTCACTAATTCCCACTATATCTAACTTCAACCTATCCATTTCCCTTTTTAAATTTTCTAACCTACCTGCCCGATTAAGGGATCTGACATTCCACGCTCCGATCCGTAGAACGCCAGTTTTCTTTCTCCTGATAACGACATCGTCCTGAGTAGTCCCCGCCCGGAGATCCGAATGGGGGACTATTTTATACATATTTTACTACGACACAAAAGTTTGCAATGGAAAATAAGGGTCGCAATGATTTTGCGTTTGGTACGTATTACACCATATGTTGCTGCGTCTGAAATTTAGCTAACATGCTGAATTTTTCTTTGGACTTGGGAAGAAGTCTTTATCTGCCTCCGATCTCGAGAAAATGGCGCGCTCCCTCCCGATCTGACGCCCGCGAGAATGAAATATTCACATCTCCTAATCTGCTCAAGATATCGAAACGAGAATTTGCCGTATGATAGTACACAAGGAGGAGAGTATTTTGCCAATTCGTAAACACATGGAACTTTCTCATCTATGGCGATATACCAGTAGTTATACCGGGTGATCAAAAAGACAGTATAAATTTGAAAACTTAATAAATCATGGAATAATGTAGATATAGAGGTACAAATTGACACACATGCTTGGAATGACATGGAGTTTTATTAGAACAAAAAAAAGAAGTTCACAAAATGTCCAGCAGATGGCTATGGACAGCAAAACGTCAGTCACTGCGCATGACAATCGTGTATAAAAGGAGCTGTAATGAGAGAGAGAATCACATGCGCCAGCAGTCGCAGAGCAGAGCAACACAAACACCCAGTCATCCCGAGGCAGGTGAAAATGCCTGACCCCGCCGGGACCCCGTGCTCGGTAAGCGAGAAAGTGAGGCGTAGCGCCTTCGCAGCACTCCTGTCACTTGTTGGGACGATATCGTTATAGGCATGAGTCATCGACAGATGTCACCAGCTGACAAGGACCTGAGTTACAGAGCTGCACGTAGTTGTACTAGTAGACGGCAGAGGTCAGCAGTTGACGGACAGTGCTAGCAGTCGTAGTCAAAACAATGTTGTAAAGTTATGTTTGATTAATACTTAATGTATTTGCATAATTATAATTGTTTTATATGTGTAGTAATTAGCAGTGTGAGTGTTGTATGAGTGAAGAAGAACAGAAAAATGAAAATTGTTTTGTTTATTCACGAAGTACCAGTTAGACTATATAGGGGATTTACTATAATTAAATGTGCAGTCAGTTTATGGTACCAATAAATCGTGAGTAGAACACAAATTAATCGGTAATTTTATATTTGATACTTTTCTAAATTTATTTATTTAGCAATTGCCATACAAAAAAATGTTTTACTATAGTTGGTCATTGAAGTAAAGCGCGGGTTAGCGCGGGATAATACTGCAACCTGATTTGCTGTTTGTGATATCAGCCAATCAGAAAAATGCAGGCTCGCGCCAATCTATGCCGGGAACAAAGCCTTTGGTGTGATCTAAGTGAGTCGGGGCTGAGGGTTCGAACTAGTAACATCTCATTGAAAGCAGCTCCGACGAAAGTACTATAAAATCGCGGAAAAATGCTAATTACGAGTCCGCGAAGTAGTACAAAGCGTATTTAAGTGAACGGTATAGTGGAAGTCGTGTGGAATTTCGGACGGAATATCCAAATTATTGCTTTTGACTGTTAGTTAAAACGGCGTGGCGTGTTGTATGGTCTAAGACTGGAACAGGTATTACGTGTAGAGCAGAGTGCACATCATTTGAGCGAGCATTTTCATAACTAAACGATCCAGTGAACTCTATTAACTTCGGTATCGGGTGTAAATACCATAAACTGGCTACGTGTGTGCCGGCCGAAGTGGCCGTGCGGTTAAAGGCGCTGCAGTCTGGAACCGCAAGACCGCTACGGTCGCAGGTTCGAATCCTGCCTCGGGCATGGATGTTTGTGTTGTCCTTAGGTTAGTTAGGTTTAACTAGTTCTAAGTTCTAGGGGACTAATGACCTCAGCAGTTGAGTCCCATAGTGCTCAGAGCCTACCCTGGCTACGTGTGTGATTGTAGTGTGCGTGGGAACTTTACATTGTGTAGCCACTTAGTACGGACTTGGCAGTATTTATCGTAAAAATACACCTGAAAATTTACATTGCCAAGTTAAAACTTTTATTTCAGTACTAGCCACATCCCGTTCACCGGACAATTCTATGTATGTTGCGACCTGCAGTAGATAGTAGTGGTCTAGCATTTTCTACTACAGCTTTTAGCTAGACAAATGAACACTGCTGGACATTGGCAGGCCGGTAAAAAAGAAACGTGGCGCGCCGCAAAGGCAACCGCTAGACCACGAGCTGCGGACCCCGCTGTTCGAGATTGGAATAATAGAGAATTATTGTGAAGGTGGTTCGATGAACCCTCTGCGAAGCACCTGTGATTTGCGGAGTATCCATGTAGATGTAGATCTGATGGGTACAACAAGCGAGATCAGAATTTTCTCGTTACCTTTCGTACACAGGCCGTACTTTACGTGTGCTTCAGCGTAGCTTGGCACACATTTCAGCCCGTAGGACTTGCCTGGCCTTGGTTTGCGGCCGTCCGTGAACTTGGGAGCCGAACGCTAACGAGCAACGCCGTCCCATCGAGACGCCGCCAGCTGCGGTCCACCGCGTCCTTCCGTCCCCCTGATGCTATGCTTACCGCGCAACGCCCGCAGTCGTTTCAAAGGCTCGCGACACACGCTGCTCCCCACTTCTGAGAAACCCGATACGCGAATTTTCCTGCATCACCACCTGTAATGTCTCTACAAACAACCACTTACACATCTTCTGTTCAGCGGAATCACCAGCGCGCATAACAAACCGACTTAAGCAAACGTGCACGGTTTGAGAGGGAAAACAAGAAAACTTTCGCGCTAGCACGAAAAGATTTGCAGCTTAAGGATAGAGCAAAATACAAGACGAAATAATATTGCGAGGTTATTTTTCTCTCTTTACCGCACTGTATCCGACGAACAACAGTTGATGTACAGGGTGAAAAGTATTTAAACCGACAAACTCTGGGAGGTTGTAGGGGACATCAAAACAAATATTTTTCCCTGATGTCATTTTTTCCTATGAGGAGTATTTAAACTAGTAGAGGAAGATTTATCTGGCGGCAAATTAATTAAACCAACAGACAATTTTCCTTTTTTTATAACCAAGAGACAACACATTAACATAACCCAATTTCAATTACAGTAGATTTTCAAAAACGCCTCCATTGACACGTAAACAAAGGTTACGCCGTCGGATCATGTACTGTCTGACGCGAGCAAAAACCCC
Organism: Schistocerca piceifrons; assembly: GCF_021461385.2. Classification (NCBI taxonomy): domain Eukaryota; kingdom Metazoa; phylum Arthropoda; class Insecta; order Orthoptera; family Acrididae; genus Schistocerca; species Schistocerca piceifrons. The sequence continues at coordinate 60,865,079 of NC_060147.1, read as the reverse complement.
AAGAGTATCCTGAACTATTCCTGCTGCTGCTACTATCCGGGCAACCAGGTCCTCTTCTGATGCAACACGAGTTGTGTAATCAACGTTGTGCATCTCTCCCCACACAAAAAAGTCCAGAGGGGACATATCTGGGGATCGAGCAGGCCATGGTACAGGACCACCTCCGCCAATCCACGTTTCTGGGAACCGTCGGTCCAGGAATCGACGCACACAACGACTGAAATGTGCCGGCGCCCCGTCATGTTGGAACCACATGTGTTGCCTTGTAGGGAGCGACACGTCTTCCAGCAATTCTGGCAATGCTCTGACGAGAAAATTGTAATAGTGCCTGCCATTTAATGGCCTAGGTAGCAGATACGACCCAGTTAAACAGTCCCCAACAACAGCGACCCACACATTAACGAAGAACCGCACTTGATGAGCGCTAGTAACTGTGGCATGTGAGTTATCCAAATATGCGAATTGTGCATGCTGAAGACTCCATCAGGCCCGAACGTTGCTTCATCGGTAAACAACATAGAGGATGGAAATGTAGGATGCATTTCACACTGTTCCAGGTACCACTGCGAAAACTGTGCTCTAGGTGCATAAGCAACTGGTTCCAGGTTGTGGACACGCCGTAAGTGAAATGGACGTAACAATTGCTCTTGAAGGACTGTTCTAACATTCGTCTGATTCGTCCCCATGTTACATGTAATTGCACGAGTGCTGACTGAAGGATCCCGCTCCACATGCTGCAAGACAGCTTCCTCAAATTACAGCGTTCTTACCGTGCGACGGCCTCCCTGTCCAGGTAATCTGCTAAATGACCCGGTCTCACGCAGACGTTGGTACACAGCAGCAAAGGCCGTATGACGCAGGATACGGCGAATAGGATATTATTGTTGATAAACCCGCTGTGCAGCTCGTCCGTTGTGGTGCGCTACGTAGTACGCACCAACCATATCAGTGTACTCACTCCAGGTGTATCGCTCCATTAGTAAACAGAGACAATGCACTACTACACTGGTAGACAGCAGTTGCCTACAACTGAATATCGTAATACGCCCTCTAACAACTGAAGAGTGTAGCCCGCAGCTCGTGGTCGTGCGGTAGCGTTTACGCTTCCCGCGCCCGGGTTCGATCCCCGGCGGGGTCAGGGATTTTCTCTGCCTCGTGATGACTGGGTGTTGTGTGACGTCCTTAGGTTAGTTAGGTTTAAGTAGTTCTAAGTTCTAGGGGACTGATGACCGTAGATGTTAAGTCCCATAGTGCTCAGAGCCATTTGAACCATTTTTTTTTTAAGAGCGTAATTCCGCCTCAAAAGGTTTAAATAAACCTCATAGGAAAAAATTACATTAGGGAAAAGTATTTGTTTTGATGTCCCCTACAACCTCCCAGAGTTTGTCGGTTTAAATACTTTTCAACCTGTATAGTCAGCTCATGTGCTTCCTTTCCCATTCTCCTCAAATCTCTTCATTTTCTAGCTAACGAAATCTCTGCCATATCTGCGAAATTGCGAACATACTCCACGTGTGTTATCAATATCAGATCGAAGCTACAAGCTTACTGCAGCCAATCACAATTGAGCATTATTCCCACCAAGCGTTTCGGAAGGTTGTACCTCCATCTTTGCCCGAAGCTAGTAGTCTAGCAGTTAGCGTCACTGTATCTAGATCGCGGGGTCCTGGCTTCCATTCGCGACTGGGTCGGAGATTTTCATCGTCCGGCGGCTGGATGTTTGTGTTGTCCTAATCATTTCATGTCATTGATCACGAAGACCCGCATACCGCCTACACGGGGTCAAATACACTACACAACACAATTAGAAGACCACTTTTTAGAAACTCCATAATTAACTCCCTTTGCGATGTATAAGTTTTAAATTTGGCTCAAAGGTGCCTACAATCTTCCTCTGCAAAAGCGTGGCACCCTGCGACCTCACTCTTGGGCTGGGTGTCGCTTGAAACAGCAGGTTGTCGACACAAGCGAAAAAAGTGTGCAAATTTATATTAAAAAATATATATATAATGTAATGTTATTAATTATACAAATTAATTTTTCGCACTTTTAATCATTTTGATTCCTTATAGATTTTTAAGCGAATGCAATGTCCTTCACTTTTAACTTACATCGATTCCTGTATTCGCTATGCTGTTGAGATTTACACAAGTTGGTTAAATGGTTCTTCTTCCGCCATAATTTGTTCTCCTTCTGGACCGTGTGTACAATATTGATTCTTAATCGGACTTCCTCTTTTGATGCAGGCAGCGAAAGTGACATGACAATGGGATAATGCGCGGAAGAAAAAGAAAACTTTGATGGTTTTACACAAAAACGAACTCTCAGACTTCACATTTTCATAAAATTATTATTCAGACAACATACTGTATCACAAGAAATACGTCTTCTCGCCACGAGAACTAACGACAGAGTCTCTATAACAATCGTCAAAAAAAAAAATGGTAAAAAGTTTCCATCATTTGTCTTTCGCCTTCCGGCGTAGCAAAATGTCTCTTTGCCGACGCCGGCCAGTGTGGCCGAGCGGTTCTCGGCGCTTCAGTCTCGAACCGCGCGACCGCTACGGTCGCAGGTTCGAATCCTGCCTCGGGCATGGATGTGTGTGATGTCCTTAGGTTAGTTATGTTTAAGTAGTTCTAAGTTCTAGGGGACTGATGACCTCAGATGTTGTCCCATAGTGCTCAGAGCAATTTGAATCACTTCTCTTTGCCGACGCTTACAGTGGCCGCGCTAGTGTTTATTGTCATTGGTAATAACTTCTATAGTAGTGTCGGCGCTTTTCCTTTATGTACCTACACAGAGACCACAGCTCAGTAGTTCATCTGACATGAAACGTCGGTTAATGATGTCACATTAGCACCACAATTCTGTTGAACGCTAACATGGACGTGAGACATGATGGGAAGGTCGTCACAGCCCCTCTTACCCCCATTTCACCCCTTCTTTTGACGCCTCTGCGATGGAGCTCAGATCCGCGATGCCCCGCGTTGAAAACATACGGTTTTCTTATGTATAGACGAGGGAACCATTTCAGACAACCCACCGCTGAGAATCGACACCACAAGGCCTCAGGGGGGTCGCATAAATACATACATGAATATATATCTTCCCTTGGAGCGTTGTTTCCCATACATTTCGCTGTCTAAAACGGCACTTCACAATTCGATGACAAACAGCAGTGTCAAGGTTTGTCAAAAACGTCTCCTGACACCCTTGGTCGTTTCAACCACCCTGTAAGAGTATCGCACGGCTGCAACCTCACTGAACGCTATCGTATCCCTTTGAAGTGCAGTGCCACTACAGTTATTGCTCTCCTGTACAGTCTGCAACTCCTAAGAATCATTCATAACCATGCAACAAAATTTGAACGTGATCCGAAGTAGCGTGAACAAAACGGTGAAGAGTTTCTCGAAGACCCCAAGTTCGGCAACACCCTCAGTGCCACTCACGCTCCTTTGTATAGCGCGTTAAAAATGTACGTGTCAGAAATTTGGATGGCAAATCAGCCTGGCAACTCTAGCGGCTGAAGGTTGGGCAACCCCTTCGTCACCCGTTAGGTACAGTTTGCCTACCTTCAGGCGTAAGAGCAGCCCACAGGCTGATTGGGTGTCGAAATTATGACAAGTACATTTTTAATGTACTCAAGAAAGGTGCTTGTGTGGCACCAAAGGTACTGCCGAACTGGGGAATCTTGAAGGATCACTTTGCAGTGTTATTCACGCACATGCTAATGTTGCACTCCCGTGTGATCACGCCACAGGAAGGCGGAAAACAGGAGGGTTGAAAAAGCTTTATTATTGTTTGCTTCTTCGGATCACGTTCAGATTTCGCTGAATGGTTCCTAGTTGTTCTGGCATGTACACGGGAGCAAAAATTGCAGTCGCGCTGCACTCCAAAGGGGTGCGACTGAGTTCAATGCAGGTGCAGCGACACAATGTCCTTAGAGAAGGCTTGAAACGTCCGAAAAGGTCAAAGGTGTCTAGTCTTGTCAGGGATATATTTTGCTGTTGCTCACCGCACTGCCAACTGTCGTTATCGACCACGAAATGTATGGGAATCAAAGCTACAAAGGAAGGTGTGGATTCATTGATGCCTTTTATGCGACCCCGAGGCCTTTTCGTGTCGAATCTTAGCAGGTGGAGTGTCTGAAATGTTTTCCGCGGTGACACGTAAGAAACCCAAAACGTTTGATTTCAACCTTGGGTGTCACGGTTCTGACCTCCATCGCAGAGACGTCAAAAGAAGGAGTGAAATGTGTAAAAGGGGCTGTGACGAGCTTCTCATCGTGTGACATGTCCACGGTGGCGTTGACAGAACTGTGGTGAATTTTGGTGCGAATGTAATATACCTTACACCTAGCACAGACTTCTGAAGTCTGCCCTCTTTCGCATGTGTCGACACCCTGCGGTATGAAGTGTCGCCGAGCTCAAGGATGACATCGCAGGACGGCATACTTTTGCATCCTTATAGAGAAAGGTCGTCGAAACCTTCGGGCCGAATTTCAAACTAACACATCGCAATGGGAGACAACTACGGGGTTCCGAAAAGTGATCCTTTAATTGTGTTGCACAGTGTCTAACAACCCCGGCTTTTTCTTTTATTCGTGTCAGAAGCACCATGGATACAGGAATATAAAAAAAGGATAGTACACAGAAAAAAAATGAATTACAGGCATATGAAAATATATATAAATATATATACAAATATGTGTACACAGAAACAAAATGTTATAGGCATTTGGCCCAAAAGCGGGCTACGTCGACAGCATTTGTGGTTGCCAACATCAGATCCTCTAAAGTGCAGTGTGAAGGACATTCAGGGCAGTTATACATGTGCTGGGTCGTCTGCACCTCTCCACAGTCGCAGAGATTAGATGTAGTAGAATATCCCCACTTCACTTCAGAAGGTTATCTGTTGACCGTGCAGTGTTGGTGCGTAGCCTGTTTAGTGATCTCCAGACCACCCAGTCCTCATCGTAACCTGGTGCCAATTCTTCCTTTGGTTCCATCCAGTGCCCTTCTCCCGACCGTTTCCATCTCTCCACCCTAGATCCAGGTTGGTTGCTAAAATCTTCGGTTGCTCTGAGAAAACTGCGTCTAGATTTCAAGCGTTTGGTGGCTGGCTGAGTTTTGTGGAGGGGGTGGCTCTCTGCCATCTCAGCCCTCGCTCTTTCACTATAGGCTGCCGCTTCTCTTCGCACTGCAGGAGGTGCAATCCCAGCCAGATGGTAGAGCTTGTCTGTTGGCGTCGGTTTCAGACATCCAGTGACGAGCCTGCAGGTCTCGTTCAGAGCAATGTCGACCTGTTAAGCGTGGGTAGAGTTGTACCAGACACTGCTTGCATATTCGCCTGCTGGGAAGCAAACTGCTAGTGCTGTGGTCCTCACTACCTCTGGCTTTGCGCCCCAGGAGGAGTTCGTTATTTTCCGAAGAATATTATTTCTGCCGCTCACCTTCATTTTGGTGTTAATACAATGCTGTTTATACGTCAGAGCCCTGTCTAGGGTTACTCCTAGGTATTTGGGGTTAACGGCTAATAATACCACACAGTCGTTTCATTCCAACACCATCTTTGCTTAGTTCAGTGTGTCTAACGTAAACACGACTGGAGAAACAGCCTGTGAGTACTGAAAGACAGTGCTACAGGTTATACCAAAGCCGTGCATGCAATATACAATTTAAATTAGATACATCCACCTGCTGGCGGATTTATAAACCTCCAAAACGCATAGTAGAATCAACAATGAATAGTTACTGCTCACAGAAATTTGTAGTGTATGTGTGTGTGTGTGTGTGTGTGTGTGTGTGTGTGTGTGTGTGTGTGTTGAATCTCCTAAAAAGGGGCTTATTAGCCGACAAACAGATTGTAATAACAGTTAGAAAGAATTTTTTGCGAAAACATGCCATTTTTTAAACGGAACAGTGCGTATTGAGATTAACAAACCAAAAGCAGGAGTTATTAGAGTGTCAGTGATGCTTGTTGCAGGATTCTAGTGCGAGTCATTTACGAGGTATCGTATTTTTAAAGGGTTTCAACACCTTGTACAATACCTGTGGTAGCACACACTAAAGAACAACACAAGTGCCGGCCGCTGTGGCCGAGCGGTTCTAGGCGCTTCAGTCCGAAACCGCGCTTCCGCAACGGTCACAGGTTGGAATCCTGCCTCGGGCACTCCGCGGCTATAAATAACTGCCGAGATGGTTGACGTCTATTGGGATATCTTACTATCTACTGATTGGACTGTCACACACTAACTGACTAACAAGTTGGAATGCACTCAAGAAACACACCAGGACACTGTAAGCAAATATAAGAACATCGTACCTAGCAACTACGCAGGCTGAATGGCGCAAGTTAAGCGCTGTCGGGCGTGGTCGGCACTTGGGTGGGTGACCATCCAGGCCGTCATGCGCTGTTGCCATTTTTCGGGGTTCACTCAGCCTCGTGATGCCAATTGAGGAGCTACTCGACCGAATAGTAGCGGCTTCGGTCAAGAATACCATCACAACGACTGGGAGAGCGGTGTGCTGACCCCACGCCCCTCCTATCCGCATCCTCCACTGAGGATGACACGGCGGTCGGATGGTCCCGGTAGGCCACTCGTGGCCTGAAGGCGGAGTGATTTTTTTTATTACAATTTGTTGATTGGCTAACAATGAACTCGTGACTATCAATCTGTTCTGTGGAAACCACACATGAATAGCTCAAAAATGGCTCTAAGCACTATGGTACTTAACATCTGAGGTCATTAGTCCCCTAGAACTTAGAACTACTTAAATCTAACTAACCAAAGGACATAATACACATACATGCCCGAGGTAGGATTCGAACCTGCGACCGCAGCAGCAGTGCGGTTCCGTACTGCAGCGCCTAGAACCGCTCGTCCACAGCGGCCGGTACACATGAATAGCACTTTGCATTTTCACAATATTTGCGGCGGACGTTTTATGTGATTTAATAATAACAACGAAAATAAGCACTTTACTCATACTTACGTTTCAGGTAGAACCCTTTTCTGATCGGGGCTTCGTATTTACTAGTAGAGCAGCGACGGGAACTGGAAAAGACAAACAGTAACTTTAATTACACCCAGTAAAAGTTCGTATTTCTACATATCTAATAAAATTTCTGTTGTTACACACAAGGTGTCTCTGGCACTGCGATGGAACCGAAACCGCCAGACGGGTGACCCGATAGCCACATAGTCTGGGGGTCGCTCCTCGGACTCTGGCAGGAGCCGTTCTGCTTTTAGTATACTTATATCACTTAGCAGGAGACTTGGAAAAAAATGAGAAAATCGTTGCGCCATTAAGTTGTATCCGGGAGGGATTCGGAGTTTCAGTCAGTAGGCAAGGTCAGTGATACTCGGGCTTCGTAAGGCGGTGGGAAGTGGCTACCGTGGAGGGCAAAGCCACATCTGGGGGCGTGTCACTGGGGCCCGTCCAATGGCGCGAGTGCGTCAACACCGCGGCCTCCACACGTGTCCGACGGTGATCGACCTTGCCTTACGTTTGCCTTAAGTTTTTCGATTCGGATGCCTCCCTGGACTGTCTTCACACGCTTATGGCAATTTTCGCTACGCTCTGGACTTCACTCCTGGATAGCTATTCATTTCGTGAACTCAGCTGTCATCGACCGCAGGGACCGCGTGTTCGTTCCCGCTGCCTCTCTCACCGCCAGCGACAGCGATCGTAAACTATACTACTGGCCATTAAAATTGCTACACCAAGGAGAAATGCAGATAATAAACGGGTATTCATTCGACAAATATATTATACTAGAACTGACATGTGATTACATTTTCACGCAATTTAGGTGCATAGAATCTGAGAAATCAGTACCCAGAACAACCACCTCTGGCCCCAATAACGGCCTTGATACGCCTGGGCATTGAGTCAAACAGAGCTTGGATGTCGTGTACAGGTACAGCTGCCCACGCAGCTTCAACACCATACCACAGTTCATCAAGAGTAGTAACTGGCGTATTGTGACGAGCCAGTTGCTCGGCCACCATTGACCAGACGTTTTCAATTGGTGAGAGATCTGGAGATGTGCTGGCCAGCGCAGCAGTAGAATATTTTCTGTATCCAGAAAGGCCCGTACAGGACCTGCAACAAGCGGTCGTGCATTATCTTGCTGAAATGTAGGGTTTCGCAGGGATCGAATGAATGGTAGAGCCACGGGTCGTAACACATCTGAAATGTAACGTCCACTGTTCAAAGTGCCGTCAATGCAAACAAGAGGTGACCGAGACGTGTAACCAATGGCACCCCATACCATCACGCCGGGTGATACGCCAGTATGACGATGACGAATACACGCTTCCAATGTGCGTTCACCGCGATGTCGCCAAACACGGATGCGACCATCATGATGCTGTAAACAGAATCTGGATTCATCCGATAAAGTGACGTTTTGCCATTCGTGCACCCAGATTCGTCGTCGAGTACACCATCGCAGGCGCTCCTGTCTGTGATGCAGCATCAAGCGTAACCGCAGCCATGGTCTCCGAGCTGATAGTCCATGCTGCTGCAAACGTCGTCGAACTGTTCGTGCGGATGGTTGTTGTCTTGCAAACGTCCCCATCTGTTGACTCAGGGATGGAGAAATGGCTGCAAGATCCGTTACAGCCATGCGGATAAGATGCCTGTCATCTCGACTGCTAGTGATACGAGGCCGTTGGGATCCAGCACGGCGTTCCGTATTACCCTGCTGAACCCACCGATTCCATATTCTACTAACAGTCATTCGATCTCGACCAACGCGAGCAGCAACGTCGCGATACGATAAACCGAAATCGCGATGGGCTACAATCCGACCTTTATCAAAGTCGGAAACGTGATGGTACGCATTTGTCCTCCTTAAACGAGGCATCGCAACAACGTTTCAGCAGGCAACGCCGGTCAACTGCTGTTTGTGTATGAGAAATCGGTTGGAAACTTTCCTCACGTCAGGACGTTGTAGGTGTCGCCAATCTTGTGTGAATGCTCTGAAAAGCTAATCATTTGCATATCACAGCATCTTCTTCTTGTCGGTTAAATTTCGCGTCTGTAGCACGTCATTTATTATCTTTCTGTGAAACAGGAAAATGCTCTTTACTAGTTGCACAAATATAAATTTCAGTTTTAAGACAGTATTTACTGATGATGGTCGGTTCCGTAAAGGGTGTACCAATTTTAATGGCCAGTAGTGTATGTCCTACAAACAACGAGTAAAGACAGAAAATTCATCTCTCCAGCGTGGCACAGCCATTTTATGTTTACAAATTTGATAACAGTTTTGTTCATATACCTTGTTAGCACATGTAGAGGTTTTTATATGTGTACAAGTAGTAAATAGCATTTTTCCTGGGTTATAGGATGACAGTATAATCCCACTATTTCGTACGATTTTTAAGCACGTGAGGTACGTGGAACTGTTCGGTCATTTGAAAAGTCTTTAGAAATTCCTTTTTTCGAAATCGGAATGAATACTGAGTTTTTACAGTCTTTTGTACAGTGTTGGTTCACGAAACTTTAAGATATTGAATATTTGTACATTGCGTCTCCATATATTTTGCACTATACTGGTATTAACACCAGTTGCAAAGGTGTTTCTTAATTTGCCTGTTTTATGTTCAAGATATTTCATACTTCGCACGCTTTTGTCTCCCATACTAATTTATTACTTACTGTATTGGGGTTTCGCCCTCTTATTATAATATTTTAATGTACATTTTCTTTCCCTGACTAAGAAGCTAGTTCTTAGGAAAATTGTTTAATGTACTGTACCATAGGTAGGCATTTGTCCATTTGCAGAACTGTTTCCTCTCACGTTTTGTTTACAATTTACGTTACACTAAGTAATTTTGACACAGCTTGTCTCTAGCGCTCGACCATGCGCTTGGCCGCTGGCCGAGCCTCGCCGCGGAACTGCTCACGACGCCTAGTTCCCTTGTTGTTTGCGTGTGACCCTTATTCCTGGCCCGGCGTAGCTCCGTCTACGTTTCTCTTATTGTTTTTAGTATAGACAGACGTAATCTTATGATTATACGTCTTTGTTCTGTATTAGTTATATTCTGTGACATGGCCAAGGTTTGGCCCTCACAGTAGTTTAATTTTTGTAAGTATCGCGATTTTCGTTATTATGAAATCATTAGAATGATGATGTATTTCAATGTTTAATATATGTCGGTATGGGATAATTTATAGGTTCTGAAGAAGATACCATTATTGGCATCGAAGGTAAACTAAAAAAAAATTTACCTTGCAACTGAGGGCTGAATTTCTTATTGTCTGAACACTTTCACTGCACTCTTTACAATGATTATGAACAATTCAGGTGGAATTCCATCATGTCCACTAGCCTCGTTTTTATCGACATTTCATATGGCCCATTTGTCTCCACTCTCCAAAATATCTAGCTCTGGTTCGAAAATCATTTTGACTTAATCTTATATGTGTCTTTTACGTGTTCTGCCCATCCTAGACAGAGCCAGAGAATCGAAGATCCTGTACTCTTACACGTGAGCGTAACTACGCGTTCAACCTCTAGCGACAATAAATGTTCAACACTTTCGTTTTTATTTTATATTAACTGCCATATTGTGTGTAGACTATGGATGTGCAGCTAAGCTGATATTAGCCCAAATTATATTGGACACTATTATGTATTACTACGTATGGCCCCACTGGACGTGGTAAGAATGGAAAAGACTGTTTATTATCAGTTAGAGGACAACCAACCGTGATATAGCATTTGATAAGGTAGGAAACACTAAAGCAAAATCAAGATACGTTCACAGGGACTGACGACATTGAAAAATGGTTCAACAATGTGAGATTGGACATTTAAAATTCCAAGGAATACAAGACATGCTATAAGGAAAACCTGGAAATGGTACGCATGGCACAGCACGAGCTCCGAATGTTCCACAGCGCCGCCCATGAAAACGGGACTTTTCCGCGGCTCTTTCTCTTCGGAATAGAAAGGTAGGGTCATGTGTTTCTGATAGTCCTTGGGCCAGGAACCGACTACATAACAAACAGAAGTCTTAGTGTCTCCGTCCTACAGTGCATTGTCCACTTCTTCCAGCTCAGAAAAATGGAGCAAATCGGTTGGCCCATTCTGTATTGGGTGCGGTCAACGGTGCGCCTTAATGTGTTTATGGAGGCATCATTACTTCATGGGTGGTTCCTCAGAAAACCCGAAAAAAGCGTTTCTCACAATTTTTTCGCCGTCTGCAGGGGATACCGAAATAACAAACCGTAGCAAATTGCTCACATTTTAACATTCATAAGTGCCATCCCTGTTTTCAAAAATCTTCATTCGTTACCGAGAAACACCCCCAAAACTTGGTTTTTGGGCACCAAAACCGAGACGCGGATGCCAAGACTGCTATGCACAGCAAAGGGCTGACATTTTTGCGATATATACCTAAGTTCCCGATCTCTGACAACAAAGGAAACTTTGATATCTTTTCCGTTTTAGAGATAGAGAGGTTCGAAATAACCCTTGTGTACACACAAAATTCTGTCATATGGTTCAAATGGCTCTGAGCACTGTGGGACTTAACATTTGAGATCATCAGTCTCCTACAACTTAGAACTACTTAAACCTAACTAACCTAAGGACATCACACACATCCATGATCGAGGCAGGATTCGAACCTGCGACTCTAGCAGTCACGTGGTTGCAAACTGAAGCGCCTATAAGAGCTCGGCCACCGCGGCCGGCAAAATTCTGTGTGAAGCGAAACAGTAGTTTATAAAATGAGGTAGCGCGAGAAATATGCTGTGACGTTTCCAGAATGAAATTTTCACTCTGCAGCGGAGTGTGCGCTGATATGAAAGATTCATGCGGTGAAGTGCCTCCGTTACCATCAGAAAGGTGCCGGGAACTCTGTTTTAGTATTGAATCACATGCAATTTTTTTCATGTAAAATCCGGTCTGAGGTGTAATATCACATAAGTAAACTATGAAAATTTTACTGATCCTTAAAGTTCTTTTCATGTGACTGGCATACCATGCTGTTGAAAAGATCACAGAAAAGGTGAATATGCTCCTGTTTGAAAAACTGACTGAAAAGTTGGGTACTAGCTGCTTCATTCTACATTACTCAGCACCTATATTAATTTTTCTAAAAACTTTAGCAAGTGAACGTTTTCGCGCTTTTTTATACTGAGAGAGAATGAGACAGTGGTGCCGGCCGGAGTGGCCGTGCGGTTCTAGGCGCTACATCTGGAACCGAGCGACCGCTACGGTCGCAGGTTCGCATCCTGCCTCGGGCATGGATGTGTGTGATGTCCTTAGGTTAGTTAGGTTTAATTAGTTTTAAGTTATAGGCGACTGATGACCTCAGAAGTTAAGTCGCATAGTGCTCAGAGCCATTTGAGACAATGGTAGTGGGAAAGAAATACAAGAAAATAGTAGAGTGTGGAGCGAAGGAGACTATGGAAGTGTGAGAGAAAGAGGAACAGATAGCTGACTGTGACCGAACAGTACTAGGAAATGTGTGAAGGCCACAGTGGCAGTGTGACAGATACAAAGAGGGGGAGGAAGTGGATGTGGGTGAAAAAAATGTTCAAATGTGTGTGAAATCTTACGGGACTTAACTGCTGTCATCAGTCCCTAAGCTTACACACTACATAATCTAAATTATCCTAAGGACGAACACACACACACACCCATGCTCGAGGGAGCACTCGAGCATCAGCTGCACAGCCCATGACTGCAGCGCCCGAGACCGCTCGGCTAATCCCGCGCGGCAAATGTGGGTGAAAGCCAGTGATAATGAGAAAGAGCGTCTATGGCAATGACAATAAGGAAGAAAGAGGCAGTGGCAGTGAGGGGAGAGAGAGAGAGAGAGAGAGAGAGAGAGAGAGAGAGAGAGAGAGAGACAGTGGGAATGAATGGATGAGATATTAGCAACAAGAAAGGAAGGGCAAGATGGAGACAGTGAGAGGAGACAGTAGTAGTAGCAGTATAGAACGGAGGAGACTGGCTATGAGACAGTGGACTGTGGCAGACAGAGAGACACAAGCAGACAATGACAATGAATAAAATAATAATAACGAGTTGCGCTGAATTAGTGAGTCAGAATGGGCAAGTGGTAGTGGATGGGGATGAGCGATTTAGACCGATGGAATGATGGATGTGAGCTACAATTGGGGAAGATTGAGGGAATGAGTTGCATGTGAAAAGCGAGACTGAATATCTTGGGAAAAACTTTAAAGCTACTGAGGAAGGTAGAATGAGGGCGCAGGTAGCCCACTTTCCAGTCAGGGCCCTTTTAATCGGAGCATATTAGCCTCTTTTGCGCTCCGATATGAGCATTTTTACGCTGGTATGGAGTATGTACAAGAACGAAGAGGGAACAATAAAAAAATTGAAGACCAAGAGAGATATGCTCAGATTAAAAAAGAACGTAAGACAGAGATGTAGTCTATATTCCCTGGTTTTCAGCTTGTGCTTCGAGGAAGCGATGCCGGGAATGAAAGAAAGGTACAGGAGTGGGATTAAAATGTATGGTGAAGGGAATTTAAAGATAAAACTCGTCGACGAAATTGCTGCGTTATCCTCAATGAAAGTGAGAAAGAACTGCAAAACCTCTCAGATGGAATGAACACTGTAACGATGACACATTGAGGGATAAGAGGAAATTAATAAAGACGAAAGTGTTGAGGAGTGCCATGGAGGAGATTAGCTATAATCTTTCCACCAAAACTGGGGTCTACGTTGTAGACGAAGTGAAGGAATTCGGCTGCCTGCGAAGTAAGATAACTCGTAACTCACGAAGAAAGGATGATACAAGAAGCAGACCAGCACATAGAAAGACTAGGTTCCTAGCTAAACAAAGTCTGCTAGTATCAAATATAGACCTCAATTCCAGGAAGAAATTTCTGAGAATGCACATCTAGAGCACTGTTCGATAGTTAATTATGGACTGTGTGAATACCGAAAAAGAGGAGTGAATCGAAGCGTTTGGGGTGTGATGTTGTAGCAGATTGTTGAAAGTCAGTTGGCCTGGTAACGTAAGGATCGAGGAGGTGGTTCGGAGAATTAGCGAAGAAAGCAACATGTTCAAAACACTGATCAAGAAGAAGGGACGTCATGATCGGACGTAAGTTAAGACCAATAATAACTCCCATGGTATTAGCGGGAGGTGTAAGGGGTAAAAGCTGCAGAGGAAGATGGAGGTTGGAACATGTCCAACAAGACATTGTATTGAACTGGCGACCTAGAAACGACGGAGAGGCTTCGTCCCCGCCGCAGCCCTCAGTGGTTCACAGCCCCACAACATGCTACAGAAGTCCACTCCCCCCCCCCCTTCCATCCTCCGAATGACTCACACCAGACGAGTGTAACCCCAAATGTTTGCGTGGTAGATTAATTACGGTGTACGGCTACGTGGAGACAGAGTTTGCGCAGCAATCAAATTCAAATAGTTCCAATGACTCTGAGCACTATGAGACTTAAATTCTGAGGTCATCAGTCCCCTAGAACTTAGAACTACTTAAACCTAACTATCCTAAGGACACCACACACATCCAGGCCCGAGGCAGGATTCGAACCTGCGGCCGTAGCGGTCGCGCGGTTCCAGACTGTAGCGCCTAGAACCGCTCGTCCAGCCCGGCCGCCTGCGCAGCAATCGCCGACATAATGTAACTAAGGCGGAATAAGGGGAAGCAGCCCGCATTCGCCGAGGCAGATGGAAACCCGCCTTAAAAATCATCCACAGACTGGCCGGCACTTCACCGGACCTGAACACTAATCCGCCGGGCGGATTCGTGCCGGGGACCGGCAGGCGTTCCCGCCCCGAAAGCAGGGCGTTACACCGCGCGACTAACCGGGCGGCGCAACAAAACATACTTTTACTGCAACCTTCTTTTGTAATTTATTGCTTGTGTATTACTGTTCATGTTGATGTTGATGTGGTCTTTAGTCCTGAGACTGGTTTGATGCAGCTCTCCATGCTACTCCATCAAATGGTTCAAATGGCTCTGAGCACTATGGGACTCAACTGCTGTGGTCATTAGTCAAAAAATGGTTCAAATGGTTCTGAGCACTATGGGACTTAACAGCTATGGTCATCAGTCCCCTAGAACTTAGAACTACTTAAACTTAACTAACCTAAGGACAGCACACAACACCCAGCCATCACGAGGCAGAGAAAATCCCTGACCCCGCCGGGAATCGAACCCGGGAACCCGTGCGTGGGTCATTAGTCCCCTAGAACTTATGACTAGTTAAACCTAACTAAACTAAGGACACCACACACACCCATGCCCGAGGCAGGATTCGAACCTGCGACCGTAGCAGCAGCGCGGCTCCGGACTGGAGCGCCTAGAACCGCACGGCCATCGCGGCCGGCTGCTACTCTATCCTGTGCAAGCTTCTTCATCTCCCAATACGTACTGCAGCCTACATCCTTCTGAACCTGTTTAGTGTATTCATCTCTTGGTCTCCCTCTACGATTTTTACCCTCCACGCTGCCCTCCAATACTAAATTGGTGATCCCTTTATGCCTCAGGACATGTCCTATCAACCGATCCCTTCTTCTTGACAAGTTGTACCACAAACACCTCTGCTCCCCAATCCTGTTCAATACTTCCTCATTAGTTACGTGATCTACCCATCTAATCTTCAGCATTCTTCTGAAGAAACACATTTCAAACGCTCCTATTCTCTTCTTGTCCGAACTATTTATCGTCCATGTTTCACTTCCATACATGGCTACACTCCACACAAATACTTTCAGAAACGACTTCCTGACAATTAAATCTACACTCGATGTTAACAAATTTCTCTTCTTCATAAACGCTTTCCTTGCCATTGCCAGTTTACATTTTATATCCTC
The DNA here is from genome assembly GCF_021461385.2 of Schistocerca piceifrons. Taxonomy (NCBI): domain Eukaryota; kingdom Metazoa; phylum Arthropoda; class Insecta; order Orthoptera; family Acrididae; genus Schistocerca; species Schistocerca piceifrons. Next base: position 60,849,241 of record NC_060147.1, on the reverse strand, counting down.
TCTACTTCGACCATCATCAGTTATTTTGCTCCCCAAATAGCAAAACTCCTTTACTACTTTAAGTGTCTCATTTCCTAATCTAATTCCGTCAGCATCACCCGGTTTGATTCGACTACATTCCATTATCCTCGTTTTGCTTTTGTTGACGTTCATCTTATATCCTCCTTTCAAGACACTGTCCATTCCGTTCAACTGCTCTTCCAAGTCCTTTGCTGTCTCTGACAGAATTACAATGTCATCGGCGAACCTCAAACTTTTTATTTCTTCTCCATGGATTTTAATACCTACTCCGAATTTTTCTTTTGTTTCCTTTACTGCTTGCTCAATATACAGATTGAATAACATTGGAAAGAGGCTACAACCCTGTCTCACTCCCTCCCAAACCACTGCTTCCCTTTCATGTCCCTCGACTCTAATAACTGCCATCTGCTTTCTGTACTAATTGTGAATAGCCTTTCGCTTCCTGTATTTTACCCCTGTCACCTTCAGAATTTCTTAGAGAGTATTCCAGTCAACATTGTCAAAAGCTTTCTCCAAGTCTACCAATACTAGATACGTAGGTTTGCCTTTTCTTAATCTAGCTTCTAAGATAAGTCGTAGGGTCAGTATTGCCTCACGTGTTCCCATATTTCTACGGAATCCAAACTGATCTTCCCCGAGGTCGGCTTCTACCTGTTTTTCCATTCGTCTGTACAGAATTCGCGTTAGTATTTTGCAGCCGTGACTTATTAAACTGACAGTTCGGTAATTTTCACATCTGTCAACGCCTGCTTTCTTTGGGATTGGAATTATTATATTCTTCTTGAAGTCTGAGGGTATTTCGCCTGTCTCATACATTTTGCTCACCAGATGGTAGAGTTTTGTCAGGACTGGCTCTCCCAAGGCTGTCAGTAGTTCTAATTGAATGTTATCTACTCCAGGGGCCTTGTTTCGACTCAGGTCTTTCAGTGCTCTATCAAACTCTTCATGCAGTATCGTGTCTCCCATTTCATCTTCATCTACATCCTCTTCCATTTCCATAATATTGTCCTCAAGAACATCGCCCTTGAATAGTCCCTCTATATACTCCTTCCACCTTTCTGCTCTCCCTTCTTTGCTTAGAACTTGGTTTCCATCTGAGCCCTTGATATTCATACAAGTGGTTCTCTTTTGTCCAAAGGCAGTATCTATCTTACCCCTAGTGAGGTAAGCCTCTACATCCTTACATTTGTCCTCTAGCCATCCCTGCTTAGCCATTTTGCACTTCCTGTCCATCTCATTTTTGAGACGTTTGCATTCCTTTTTGCCTGCTTCATTTACTGCATTTTATATTTTCTCCTTTCATCAATTAAATTCAGTATTCCTTCTGTCACCCAAGGATTTCTACTAGCCCTCGCCGTTTTACCTACTTGTTCCTCTGCTGCCTTCACCACTTCATCCCTCAAAGCTATCCATTCTTCTTCTACTGTATTTCTTTCCCCCATTCTTGTCAATTGTTCCTTTATGCTCTTCCTGAAACTCTCTACAACCTCTGGTTCCTTCAGTTTATCCAGGTCCCATCTCGTCAAATTCCCTTTTTGCAGTTTCTTCAGTTTTAATCTACAGTTCATAACCAATAGATTTTGGTCAGAGTCCACATCTGCCCCTGCAAATGTCTTACAATTTAAAACCTGGTTCCTAAATCTCTGTCTTACCATTATATAATCTATCTGATATCTTCTAGTATCTCCAGGGTTCTTCCATGTATACAACCTTCTTTCATGATTCTTGAACCAAGTGTTAGCTATGATTAAGTTATGCTCTACGCAAAATTCTACCAGGCGGCTTCCTTTTTAATTTCTTAGACCCAATCCATATTCACCTACTACGTTTCCTTCTCTCCCTTTTCCTACTGACGAATTCCAGTCACCCATGACTATTAAATTTTCGTCTCCCTTCACTACCTGAATAATTTCTTTTATCTCATCATACATTTCATCAATTTCTTCGTCATCTGCAGAGCTAGTTGGCATATAAACTTGTACTACTGTAGTAGGCGTGGGCTATGCGTGTCTATCTTGGCCACAATAATGCGTTCACTATGCTGTTGGTAGTAGCTTACCCGCACTCCTATTTTTTTATTCATTATTAAACCTACTCCTGCATTACCCCTATTTGATTTTGTGTTTATAAACCTGTATTTACCTGATCAAAAGTCTTGTTCCTCCTGCCACCGAACTTCGCTAATTCCCACTATATCTAACTTTAACCTATCCATTTCCCTTTTTAAATTTTCTAACCTACCTGTCCGATTAAGAGATCTGACATTCCACGCTCCGATCCGTAGAACGCCAGTTTTCTTTCTCCTGATAACGACGTCTTCTTGAGTAGTCCCCGCCCGGAGATCCGAATGGGGACTATTTTACCTCCGGAATATTTTGCCCAAGAGGACGCCATCATCATTTATCCATACAGTAAAACTGCATGCCCTCGGAGAAAAATTACGGCCGTAGTTTCCCCTTGGTTTCAGCCGTTCGCAGTACCAGCACAGCAAGGCCGTTTTGGTTAATGTTACAAGGCCAGATCAGTCAATCATCCAAAACTGTTGCCCCTGCAACTACTGAAAAGGCTGCTGCCCCTCTTCAGGAACCATACGTTTGTCTGGCCTCTCAACAGATACCCCTCCGTTGTGGTTGCACCTACGGTACGGCTATCTGTGTCGCTGAGGCACGCAAGCCTCCCCACCAACGGCAAGGTCTATGGTTCATGGGGGGGGGATTACTGTTCATAACATATATTAATATCTGACGAACTCGGCATGGTCGAGTATTCAGCCGCCGAGCGGTTCTAGGCGCTTCAGTCCGGAGTTGCGCTGCTGCTACGGTCGCAGGTTCCTCGGGCATGGATGTGTGTGATCTCCTTAGGATAGTTAGGTTTAAGTAGTTCTAAGTCTAGAGGACTGATGACCACAGACGTTAAGTCCCATAGTGCTTAGAGTCATTTGAACCATCGTTTTTTTACAACAGATTCATTCCTTGCAAACAGCGTTTTAACGCAAAAAGCTTTCGGTTCGCTATAGCCAACTTTACAAACGAAATAAAAAATTAACTAGTTTGTAGTACAACATCGAAAAAATTTCATTTCCATACATTTGTGAAAACACCTTTGATATGCTGTGCACAGATGCTTCGCGTCTCTGCAACGCAGTTTTGTAAACGTCTCCTGTGACAACGCCTCGTCAGCTTATAGACTGCGACTGTTTTCGCCTACAGCCGTACGCGTTTCGTAGTTGAAAGCTACCAAAAGCGCTGCCATGTGTCAGGAGTCTCCTTGACTCGACTGTAGGCGTTTCGCAGCTGTAGAGAATAAACGTATCAAAAATTTCGTGCATGATGTGGTATTTTTTTACTTATTTTAGTGTTCATGACGTCATATCTCTTGGACTGTGTTTCGTACAATGGTATATTTGTGTAGGTACATTCAGCGGCATATGTGGATACTCAGTGCGAAATATGTTGTGAAAAGACGTAGTAACAAAGAAGTAATAAAAGATGACGCAGTTTTTCACGCATCGCTGTGTTTAATTTCTCCTCACACGTGTGTCACATAACGACACTATCTTGTAGGCACATTCAGCGGTATATGTGGACACTGTCGGCTGGATGTGTTGTGAATAGAATTAGCAGTACAGAAGTAATAAATTGAAACGTCACTACGACGTGGCAGTTTTTCATGTCTCTCGTTGTTTGTGACGTCATATCTCCTCAACTGTGATAGGTAGGACGTTCTTACCCCGACGGTGATTGTTGCCTGACAGTGAAGAGTAGTATGTGTACCTAGTATGGTTGAAATAGGTCCATTGCTTCAGTAGGAGACGTGGAGAAAACACACACACACACACACACACACATTTGGGTTTATGGTATGTACAGATTATCTTATGAATATCGTCGACGATGTTTGCAGATAATGCCGCTGTATAAGGAGAAGCCAGAACGCAAGAGAGCTTAAGCGAAATGCAGTAAGGTCTGGAGGAGATAGTCGCTTGGTGAAAGCTACGTCTACGTCTACGTGGTTACTCTCCTATTCACAATAAAGTGCCTGCCAGAGGGTTCAATGAACCACCTTCATGCTGTCTCTCTACCGTTCCACTCTCGAACGGCGCACGGGAAAAACGAGCACTTAAATTTTTCTGTGCGAGCCCTGATTTCTCTTATTTTATCGTGATGATCATTTCTCCCTATGTAAGTGGGTGCCAACAGAATGTTTTCGCATTCAGAGGAGAAAACTGGCGATTGGAATTTCATGAGAAGATCCCGTCGCAACGAAAAACGCCTTTGTTTTAATGATGCCACTCCAATTCACGAATCATGTGACACTCTCTCCCATATTTCGCGATAATACAAAACCTGCTGCCCTTCTTTGAATTTTTCGATGTACACCGTCAATCCGATCCCCTAACGATCCCACACAGCGCAGCAGTATTCTAAAAGAGGACGGACAAGCGTAGTGTAGGCAGTCTCCTTAGTAGGTCTGTTACATTTCCTAAGTGTCCTGCCAATAAAATGCAGTCTTTGGTTAGCCTTCTCCACAACATTTTATATGTGTTCCTTCCAAATTAAGTTGTTCGTAACTGTAATACCTAGGTAGTACGGCTTTTGGATTAGACTGATTTATCATGTAACCGAAGTTTAACGAGTTCCTTTTAGCACTCATGTGGATGACCTCACACTTCTCCTTATTTAGTGTCAACTGCCACTTTCCGCACCATTCAGATATCTTTTGTAAATCCTTTTGCAATTTCTTTCGATCTTCTGATGACTTTACTAGTCGATAAACGGACAGCGTCATCAGCAAACAACCTAAGAGGGCTGCTCAGATTGTCTCCCAAATCATTTATATAGATAAGGAACAGCAAAGGCCCTATAAAGCTACCTTGGGCAACACCAGAAATCACTTCTGTTTTACTCGATGACTTTCCGTCAATTACTACCAACTGTAACCTCTCTGTCAAGAAATCGCAAATCCAGTCACATAGCTGAGACGATTTTCTATAAGCACGTAATTTCACTACAAGCCACTTGTGTGGTAGTGTCAAAAGCCTTTCGGAAATCCAGAAATACGGAATCATTCTGGAATCCCTTGTCAGTAGCACTTAACACTTTATGGCAGTAAAGAGCTAGTTGTGTTTCACAAGAACTATGTTTTCTAAATCCATGTTGACGGAGTCAATAGTCCGTTTTCTTCGACGTAATTCATAATGTTCGAACACAATACATATTCCAGTATCCTGCTGCATATCGACGTTAAAGATATGCGCCTGTAATTTAGTGGATTGCTCCTACTACCTTTCTCGAATATTGGTGTGACCTGTGCAACTTCCCATTCTTTCGGTACGGATCTTTCATCGAGCGAACGGTTGTATGTGATTGTTAAGTATGGAGCTAATGCATCAGCATACTCCGAAAGGAGCCTAATTGGTATACAGTCTGGACCAGAAGACTTGCTTTTATTAAGTGATTTAAGTTGCTTTGAAACGTCCCCTTAGAAAAATTAATGAATTACTGTGCTAATAATTCTCTTACGTTATTTGATTTTCAAACAGCTGAGCAGAACTGAAGGTACTCAGACATTTCTCTCTTTACTTATTCTGATCAATACTAAATTGACACACAATATTTTTAGCGCAACACAATCTGACTTTCAATAATCCCTACAAAAGAATGGCCCTGACCAACAATAACCTATACCTTTCACGAATCACTTACCACACAAAAATCTTCGTTACTCAAACTACTGCAGTACAGCGAGCGCCACTACTGCCAGCTAAATAAAAGATTCTAACTACTGAAGGCACTAACTACTGATAGGCATAGTTAGCAAATGAAAGATTCTGATAGAGAACAAACAATGTATTTACCTTAATAGTGTTCAAAAGTCATAATATTTATATCAGTTCACGACATCCAGTCTTACAAATTTACTCTCTGATGGACACACGTCCAGATCATCCGCTCTCAAAACTTCGCCATCTCACTTCCCACATCCACCACTGCTGGCGGCTCACCTCCAACTGCGCAACGCTACGCGCTGTTAACAGCCAACTGCCCAACACTATAATAGCAAATATTCCAACAATGCAAACCAGCCACAGACTGCACACAGCAGAGCCAGTGATTTTCATATAGAGCGCTACGTGGCGTTACCAACATAAAAACCTAAACAGCCTACTTACAGCTTCACTACTCCAATAATATTTACTTCTACGTTCCTGATGTTGGCAGCTGTTCTCGATTCGAATTCTGGAATACCTACTTCGTCTTCTTTTCTGAAGGCATTTCGCAAGTCTGTGTTTAGTAACTCTGGTTTGGCAGCACTGTCTTCGATAGTATTTCCATTGCTATCGCGCAGAGAAGGCATTGATTGTTTCTTGCCGCTAACATACTTCACATAAGACCAGAATCTCTTTGGATTTTCTGCCAGGTTTCGAGACAAGGTTTCGTTGTGGAAACTGTTATAAGCATCTCGCATTGAAGTCCGCGCTAAATTTCGAACTTCTCTAAAAGATCGCCAATCTGATAATCCGGGTTTTTCACTTGCTGGAATAAAACGTAAGCTGCTTTTTATGAATAGATATATTGTTCGTTTATTTTTGGAGGATTTGGGGATTACAATATTCAGTGTCGCTACGACAACCCTGCGTCATCAGGTGATCAAAATCATTTGCAAAATGGCTTAGACATCTGTATGGTGAGGGAAGTGGTAATTGCTTTCAACGAGGGAAGATGTGAGGTCATCCACATTAGTACCAAAAGAAATCCGTTACATTTGTATTACACAATAAATCACACAAATTTAAAGGACGTCAATTCTACTACGTAGGTACCCAGGACTTAGAATTACGAACAACTTAAGTTGGAACGATCACATAGACAAAGTTGTGCGGAAGGGACACCGAAGACTATGTTTCACCAGATGTACTGAGGAGACTGGGCACACTACACTTGTTGGCTCTCTACTAGAGAACTCCTGTGTTGTGTAGCATCCTTACGAGGTAGGCCGGCCGGGGTGGCCGAGCGGTTCTAGGCGCTACGGTCGCAGGTTCGAATCCTGCCTCGGGCATGGATGTGTGTGATGTCCTAAGGTTAGTTAGGCTTAAGTAGTTCTAAGTTCTAGGGGACTGATGACCACAGATGTTAAGTCCCACAGTGCTCAGAGCCATTTGAACTTACGAGGTAGGACCGATGGAGGAACATCGAAAAAGTTCAAACAAGGACAGCTCGTTTCGGATTATCGCGAAAAGGGCAGAGAGTGTCACGGATATTGTGGTGTCACCGCCAGACACCGCACTTGCTAGGTGGTAGCCTTTAAATCGGCCACGGTCCGTTAGTATACGTCGGACCCGCGTGTCGCCACTATCAGTTTGCAGACCGAGCGCCGCCACACGGCAGGTCTAGTCTAGAGAGACTCCCTAGCACTCGCTCCAGTTGTACAGCCGACTTTGCTAGCGATGGTTCACTGTCTACATACGCTCTCATATGCAGAGACGACAGTTTAGCATAGCCTTCAGCTACGTCATTTGCTACGACCTAGCAAGGCGCCATGTTCAGTTTTTAACAGATAATATTGTGAATCATGTACCGTCAAGAGCGACGTTCATCATAAATGGATTAAAGTTAAGTATCCAACTAGCTACGTCCGCTTTCTGAATTCTAATTCCTTGTCATGTTCCAGAGCTCCTCACGCCATCCTGCGTGAGCTAAAACGCGTGCATTTCGGCCTCCTCTAGTAACACAGCGTTGGCTCTCCTGCAACTACAACAGATATAATAAGCGTTTCGGGATGGTAATCGTTAAAACAAAGGCGTTTTTCATTGCGGCGAGATCTTTTCACGAAGTTTCAATCATGTTCTACTCTGAATGTGAAAATATTTCGTTGGCGCCCAACTGAATAGGGGAAATGATCATCGTCATAAAATAAGAGAAAGGAAAGATTTGAGTGTTCATTTTCCTCATCCGCTACTGGAGACGAACCGTAGAGAAATAGTCTGAAGAGCCCTGTGCCAGGCACTTAAGTGTGAATTTCTGAAGAGTCATGCAGATGCAGATGTACCGTGCAGTAATAAATTTACCTTATGACCTCGGATTGCAGCACGATGCTGTGCTGGTAAATGGTTGCTGGGGTCAGGCAGACAGACGGAGAGACAGAGACGGACAGACTGGACTTGCCATTCTGCGGTCCGGCGTCCCCTGCGACGCGCGGCCGTAGCGGATGCCCCGAATAAGCCGCGCGGAGATGGGAGCCGGCGAGGTCGGCCTTGGGCCCCGTGCCGTGCCGTGGCGTGGCGTGGCAGGCGGAATTAAGTGGCGGACAGGAGAGGATAGGACAGGACAGCAGCCACCGGCTACTGGCCTCCGTCCCAGGCCGCCTGCCATGGCTGGGGGACGGCCCACAATGTTACACCGACACGTCGCAAGGACGCTTCGTACAGTGAGCAACTGATTGCCGTCCTGTCGTTATGGAAACTTATGCTCGTATATGCTGTAAGAATTGATCTGACGTGGAGTACAGGAAGAAATTAATGACAGGAGACTAGATAGGACGGATGAAAGGAAAGAAAGACATAAGAATGGAAGGAAGTAAAGGAAGCAGAAGGGACAGAAAAAGCAAGGAAGGAGTGAAAGAAGCTTGAGAAAAAGAATGATGGAAACAAGAATGAAAATTCAGGACGGAAGGAAGAAAAGGAACATCGAAGGAAAGAAAGAAGAAAGGAAATAAGGAGGGAGTATGGAAGTAAAGAAGGAAAAGAAGAATGGATGCAAGGAAAAATGAGAGAAAGATAGAAGGGCGAAAGAAAGAAGTAGGAAACAGTGGAAATAAACATGAAAATTAAGGATGGGGAGACGAAAAAAAGAAACATGGAAGTAAAGAGGAATGAAAGGAAAAGAAATAAATAATGAGACAAAGGAGGACGAATTGAAGGAAGGCTGAAAGAAACTAATGAGAGAAAGAAGGGTCGAAAGAGATGAAACAAAGGTCGGTGCATGGAAGCTAACCGTAAAAAGGCCCGCCCGGTTGGCCGTGCGGTCTAACGCACTGCTTTCCGGGCGGGAAGGAGCGCCGGTCCCCGGCACGAATCCGCCCGGCGGATTTGTGTCGAGGTCCGGTGAGCCGGCCAGTCTGTGGATGGTTTTTAGGCGGTTTTCCATCCGCCTCGGCCACTGCGGGCTGGTTCCCCTTATTCCGCTTCACTTACACTATGTCGGCGATTGCTGCGCAAACAAGTTCTCCACGTACGCTTACACCACCATTACTCTACCTCGCAAACATAGGGGTTACACTCGTCTGGTATGAGACGTTCCCTGGGGGGGTCCACAGGGGGCCGAACCGCACAATAATCTTGGGTTCGGTGTGCGGCGGCGGAGGGGTGAAGTGGACTGCGGCATTCGTCGTGGGGTTGTGGACCACTGCGGCTGCGGCGGGGACGGAGCCTCTCCGTCGTTTCTAGGTCCCCGGTTAACATAACATAGCCATAAGTAAATACAAAATATGGTCACGAAACATTGTAGTGCAACAAAATTATGTTTACAGGTAAAGGAATTTAACTCGCCGACCGAACTCATTTTAATATCACTTTATTGCAAATGATAAGCTACCAATGTCCAATAATGTACAGAAGAATGAAGAAAATATTGAGGTAATGAAAACCGCAAACAAAAACTACTTTAGGCTACATTTCTTTAGAATAATTATTACTTAAAACCTGTTCACATTTTACAGAACTGAATGCGCAAAAGTACCTGCTGTCGATGGCGCAACGGTGCTGAAACATGTTTGAGTTAATATAAAGAAAAAACAGTTGTTTACATAACACAGCCCTGAAATCCAGTAATAAAGCAGGGAGGAAAGAAGGATAGAAAGAAAGGAAGTAGGCAAGAAAGAAAGGAAGTAGAGAAGAGAGAAAGGATGTAGAGAAGAGAGAAAGGAAGTAGAGAAGAGAGAAAGGAAGTAGAGAAGAGAGAAAGGAAGTAGAGAAGAAAGAAAGTAGGGAAGAAAGATGGACTGACACAAACTAGCAAGAAAGGAGGAACGAAAGACTGATGAAGCGAAGGAACGGAAGTAGGATGTATAACGGAACAAAGTCACTTTACATTCACGTAGTGTCTTGTCGGAATTTGAATTGATTAATTCTTAGGTCATGTTGATTATACTGCGAGGGATATGAACCAACAATTTTTTAAAAAAATGGCTCAAATGCCTCTGAGCACTATGGGACTTAACATCTGAGGTCATCAGTCCCCCTAGACTTAGAGCTACTTAAACCAAACTAACCTAAGGAGGCAGGATTCGAACCTGTGACCGTAGCAGCAGCGCGGTTCCGGACTGAAGCGCCTAGAACCGCGCGGCCACAGAGGCCGGCCAATTTTAAAAGTATACTTGCAGAGAAACTGCACATTTATTTTCGTTGTTCCATAAGCAAGCCATTTTTTAAAGATTGAGCTTTTCTTTATTATAATTAATTTTTATGCAACATAAAAAGTTCTGCCAAAGAAATGAGGAAGCCATGAAGCATAATGTAGACCAAGCTTTTGCCTTTGACGTTCTGTTCTGTGAAAACCTTATCTACGACGGAAAACGCGTGGTAGCCAGACACAGTGTACCGTGTGTCGAGATATAGTTGACAGGGGTGCCTTGTGGTTTTCTATTTTTTGAACGTCTGTTACGTTGAGCGAAGTATACCAGAGACAGACTGAACTGTAAAAGTGGAACCTTGCCAGCAGCTTTAGAATGTTGTCACGTTTTGGTGCGTTCTGAAAGACATTAAATATCTCAGCTAACTATTGTACGAATTGTGGAGGGAGTCACTTATTAGCATTTTTGCTTTCATAAATCGCCTCGTAGCCGTGGTTGCAACACTTTTACAGACTAAAACATGGCGTTGCAAGAATTACGCTACCTTACTTCAAGGATGTTTCTCAAAGGTAGACAATGGAGGCGAACGAACTTGCCACAGCGGAACAATTGTTCCCGTCAGATCACCAAAGTTAAGGGCTGTGGGCTGGGCTAGCACTTGGACGGGTGTCCGTCCACGTCTACCGAGCGCTGTTGGGAAGCGGGGAGCACTCAGCCCTTGTGAGGCCAATTGAGGAGATATGTGACTTACAAGTAACGGCTCCGGCGACGAAAACTGACAACTTCTGGGAGAGTGGTGTGCCGACTGCATTCTCATCCGCATTCGCAGGCTGTGATGTCTATCTTCTGAGAATGACACGGCGGTCGGTCGGTACCGTTGGACCTTCAGAGCCGGTACGGACACAGTTAAGCGTAGGCATTAAGCGGTCTGGTCTATTTAACTAACAAGACAAATGAAGAATTCGCACCAGTACTTTTGCACTGCATTCTCAACTTTACTGGTTGTGACAAAGCGAGATCCGGACAATTTATTTCATTATTCATTTACAGAAAAGGCGGACTGCGTCTTCATGGATTGTGTTGAAAATTTCTCTTAGTTCAATATATTGACAATTAATTTAAACCAGTTTACCATGTTATTCGAAGTATCCATCATCACTATATTTATATTCAATCTTACAATTACTGTTTATTGTGTGGAAAAGTAACAACACTGAATGTCATGTTTGTGTGCTTTGTTAAAATAACAAAGTGGACACACATAACATCGACGGTTCGCTTTGTGGGCGTACTTTAATGAATTTCATTTTTTAGAATGCATTTATGGAAAGTCTCCAGATTAAAACTCTAATGACAAATGGTAACGTTTTCTATTTGCAACGTTCGTAAAGTAATGTTTAAAAAAGAAGTCATTTAAGATCTCAGTTTCAAACTGGTATAACTGCAAAACCATTCTCTGTTGTAAGTTTAATGAACATTGGTTTAAAAATTCGTCCCTTGTGGACGTGACGCACTATACTAGGAAATAGACTAATTGATTTTCAGTACTGGTTGCTGGCACAGCGCTGAATTCCGTCACTGTGCTTTAGTCGAAACGTGATGTACCGAAACGTTAATTCTAACAGTGAAGTGAAATGTATCTGGAAAGAACGACTCACTAGTTTGTCCACTTAAGCGCTGCGGAAGAAGCACGACAGCCTAATTAAAGTTCAGATACGAACACACGCGCTTAACATTAGTAAGAGAGAGATGAGTTTATTTTAGACTACTGTTCGAATTGCTAATGTTATTGTTTTAGTAGCGAGTGCGAAGTTACGCGCCGTGTCGCGCCTCTGAAAGCACCGCTCGTGCGATATTCTGCTTGCCTTCCCCTCCCACGATACCCTGGGAGAAGTGCAAGAGGCAGATTCCGTATTCCTAGATTTGCGGAAGCCGTTTGACACTGTGCCCCACTGCAGTGTGTTAACGAAGGTCCGAGCATACACAACAGGTTATTAGGAAGTCAGTGCCTTGAAGACTTCGGAATTAATATAACTTAGTACGTTGTCCTCGACAGCGAGCGTTCGTGGGACACAAGGGTATCTCCAGCAGCGCCCCAGAGAAGTGTGCTAGATAGCTGTTTTTCTCTGTATAGAGTAGAGAAAAATTGAGCCACCAAATTTAAACCCTGGTTGGCTAATACCAGTAGGAACCAAAATTAATAATGTTGTATAGGTCGACAACGCAAATTTTTAAACTACGGAAACTTGGCGTCACGCGCTCCGATGATGATGATGATTATGATGATGTTTCGTTTGTTGAGCGCTCAACTGCGCGGTTACCAGCACCCGTACAAATTCCCAACCTTTTGCTTAGTCAAATCTCCCCACTTTCATGAATGATGATGGAATGAGGGGGACAACAAACAGCCAGTCATCTCGAGGCAGGTGAAAATCCCTGACCCCGTCGGGAATCGAACCCAGGACCCCGTGCTCGGGAAGGCCACGCCTCCGATTGGCAGCGGGATTACCCTGCTGCCGTCGAGCTTCATGGTCATTACCGTCGGCTAGTCCATAAACAAAAACCATATCTCGTTGTTCTTCAACTAATACTGTGCCGCCCTGCTTACTGTACGACTAAATCGCAGGTGACGTGTGTGTGCGCTCCGAAGCGAAGCTTACGTGTGAATGCCTCTGACGTGAGGTGGAGACAAGCAGCAAGACCTGTTCGACACGTGTGCGTATCACGTTGGGGCAGTGACGGGCCGAGGGACTTTTGTATGTGTGAACCGACAACCATATCGCTGCTTGTCAACCGACGAACGGCAACAACGCAATCTCACAGCCAATCGGAGCGCGTGGCGCCAAGTTACTGTAGTTTAAAAATGGTGCGTTGTCGACCTATACAACATTAGTAATTTTGATTCCTACTGGCATCAGCTATCCAGGGTTAGAATTTTGTGACACAATTTTTGTCCACCCTGAATACATAAATGATTTGGCGGAGTGGGGAGCAATCTGCGGTTGTTTGCTGATGATGCTGTGGTGTATGGTAAGGTGTCGAAGTTAAGCGATTGTATGAAATTTCCAGTTGGTGTGATGACTGGCAGCTAGTCCTAAACGTGGGAAAATGTAAATTAATGAGGATTGGTAGAAGGAACAACCCTATGAGTTTCAGATACAGTATTAGTAGTGTCCTGCTTGAGCCACTGAAGTCGTTTAAATATCTGTGCATAACGGCGCAAAGCGATACGAAATGGAATGAGCGTGTGTAGGGAGGTCGAACGGTAGACTTCGGTTTGTTGGGAGAATTTTGGAAAAGTGTCGTTCATCTGTAAAGGAGGCCATATATAGAGCGACCTATTCTTGAATACTGCTCTAGTGTTTGGGATCCTTATAAGGTCGGATTAAAAGAAGACATAGAAGCGATTCAAAGGCAGGATAGTAGGTTTGTTATCGGTAGATTAGATCTACACCCAAGTATTACGGCGATGCTTCGAGGACTGAATTAGAAATTTCGTAAGGGAAGACTACGTTCTTTTCGCGAAACAGTATTGAAAAAAAAGGAGCGGGGATTTGAAGCTGACTGCGGAACGATTTTACTGCCGCCAGTGCACATTTCGTGTAAGGAGCATGAGGATGAGAGGAATTCGGGCTCGTACGGGGGTATACAGACATCCGTTTTGCCCTTGTTCTGTTTGTGAGGAGAACAGGAAAAAGAATAACTAGTAGTGTTCAAAATGGTTCAATACCTGTGAGCACTTAACATTTGAGGTCATCAGTCCCCTAGAACTCAGAACTACTTAAACCTAACTAACCTAAGGGCATCACACACATCGACACCCGAGGCAGGATTAGAACCTGCGACTGAAGCGGTCGTGCGGTTCCGGACTGTACCGCCTAGAAACGCTCGGACCCACCAGCCGGCTAACTAGTAGTGTAAAAGGTATCCTGCCTTGTGGAGTATGTATGTAGACGCAGGTAACTCCCAAGAAACACTTACCGTACACTACTGGCCATTAAAATTGCTACACCAAGAAGAAATGCAGATGATAAACGGGTATTCATTGAACACATATATTATACTAGAACTGACATGTGATTACATTTTCACGCAATTTGGGTGCATAGATCCTGAGAAATCAGTACCAACCACCTCTGGCCGTAATAACAGCCTTGATACGCCTGGGCTTTGACTCAAACAGAGCTTGGATGGCGTGTACAGGTACAGCTGCCCATGCAGCTTCAACACGATACCACACTTCATCAGAAGTAGTGACTCGCGTATTGTGACGAGCCAGTTTCTCGGCCACCATTGACCAGACGTTTTCAATTGGTGAGAGATCTGGAGAATGTGCTGGCCAGGGCGCAGTCGAACATTTTCTGTATCCAGAAACGCCCGTACAGGACCTACAACATGCGGTCGTGCATTATCCTGCTGAAATGTAGGGTTTCGGAGGGATCTAATGAAGGATAGAGCCACGGGTCGTAACACATCTGGAATGTAGCGTCCACTGTTCAAAGTGCCGTAAATGCGAACAAGAGGTGACAGAGACGTGTAACAAATGGCACCCCATATCATCACGCCGGGTGATACGCCAGTATCGCGATGAAGAATACACTGTCCCAATGTGCGTTCACTGCGATGTCGCCAAACACGGATGCGACCATCATGATGCTGTAAACAGAACCAGGATCCATCCGAAAAAATGACTTTTTGCCATTCGTGCACCCAGGTTCGTCGTCGAGTACACCATCGCAGGCGCTCCTGTCTGTGATACAGCGTCAAGGGTAACCGCAGCCATGGTCTCCGAACTGATAGTCCATGCTGCTGCAAACGTCATCGAACTGTTCGTGCAGATGGTTGTTGCCTTGCAAACGTCACCATCTGCTGACTCAAGGATCGAGACGTTGCTGCACGATCCGTAACAGCCATGCGGATAAGATGCCTGGAATCTCGACTGCTAGTGATACGAGGCTGTTGGGATCAAGCACGGCGTTCCGTATTACCCTCCTGAACCCACCGATTCCATATTCTGCTAACAGCCATTGGATCTCGACCAACGCGAGCAGCAGTGTCGCGATGCGATAAACCGCAATCACGATAGGCTACAATCCGTGCTTTATCAAAGTCGGAAACGTGATGGTACGCATTTCTTCCCCTTACACCAGGCATCACAACAACGTTTCACCAGGCAACGCCGGTCAACTGCTGTTTGTGTACGAGAAATCGGTTGGGAACTTTCCTCATGTCAGCAGGTTGTAGGTGTCGCCATTGGCGCCAACCTTGTGTGAATGCTCTGAAAAGCTAATCATTTGAGTATCACAGCATCTTCTTCCTGTCGGTTACATTTCACGTCTGTAGCACGTCATCTTCGTGGTGTAGTAATTTTAATGGCCAGTAGTGTATTTGAGGTGAGCAGTATAAATGTTCTGGATGTTCGTGTACAGCCGGCCGCTGTGGTCGAGCGGTTCTAGGCGCTTCAGTCTGGAACCGCTCGACCGCTACGGTCGCAGGATGAAATCCTGCCTCGGGCATGGATGTGTGTGATGTCCTTAGGATAGTTAGGTTTAAGTAGTTCTAGGGGATAGATGACCTCAGATGTTAAGTCCCATAGTGGTGAGAACCATTTGAGCCATTTGTTTGTGTACATACTCCTGCACTCGTTCGGCGGCGGCACCCTCCCGTACCCTGCAGCATAATCAGGAAACAACCGCAGTATACCGCCCACCCTGTCAACTTGATCATTTGTGTGTATAGAGAATAATAGTGTTCCTGTCACCCTTCCGTGGGGCATCATGACGATACCCTTGTCTCTGATGAATACTCATCGTCCAAGACAACATATTGTGCTCCATTATTTAACAAGTAACTTGAGTAGAAGTAGGGATCGGTTGGTAGGACATGTTCTGAATCATCGAGGGATCACCAATTTAGTATTGGGGGGCAGAGTGGAGGGTAAAAATCGTGGAGGGAGACCAAGAGATGAATACACTAAGCAGATTCAGAAGGAATTAGGCTGCAGTAGGTACTGGGAGATGATGAAGCTTGCACAGGTTCAAATGGCTCTGAGCACTATGGGACTTAACATCTGAGGTCATCAGTCCCCTAGAACTTAGAACTACTTAAACCTAACTAACCTAAGGACATCACAACATCCATGCCCGAGGCAGGATTCGAACCTGCGACCGTAGCGGTCGCGCGGTTCCAGACTGAAGCGCCTAGAACCGCTCGGCCACTTCGGCCGGCGCTTGCACAGGATAGAGTAGCATGGAGAGCTGCATCAAACCAGTCTCTGGGCTGAAGACCACAACAACAGCTATTTAACAAGTAATATGTTTTCCACCAATTAACACGAGTCTCTTTCTGAGGTGCAATGAAACCGTGCAGGACCTATCGGGAACGATTCTTTCTCACAGCTGGGTGCTGGCACAAATTCGAATATACTGCAGTGTTCTGCCCGCCACCGCCTACGGGTGGCTCTTTCTATGTGGTATCACATAGTGGTGGTCATGCATCGTGTCGCAAACAGCATAGAATTTTTTATCCCAGAACAACAAACGACTGAGGTCGACCATCAACTAAATTCGTCGTCGTCGTCGTCGTCACGACCACGAACGTAATCCTGCCCAATGATTGTGGACAGTGTTTTGTGAAGGTGACGCGCTATAGAAGTACGGACAACGACTAGGCGAGACTGGCAGGTGAGTGACGCGTGGCCGCATCTGGTGGACAGCGCCGTTGTGGGAGTGCTCGGAGATAAGGGACACGCCCCGCTCGCCTCTGGGGCTACGACCACCGACACAGACGAGCCCCAAGGCTACGCACTCATCCGGGCACATTCGGCTACAACAAAAGGACGCATTAGCAGACGCACTCGCGTTCGTCTATGGAGTGAGCACAGCGTACTGCGTCTCCTTCTTCCTGTCTGGTAATGGATGTTGTCGACCACAAGGTGCATCTTTATTCTGCATGGTGATCCACAGCAAGTGGTGCAATTTAATTTGGTTATTACGAAGTTTACCTTATGGGGGATGTTCAAAAAGTCTCTCCGCAGTGCCGTATCATTGTTCGCCTGTCTGGGTTACTTCAAGTGGACTCTCCCAACATTCCACTGTTTCGTTTATCTCAAAAAAATGGTTCAAATGGCTCTGAGCACTATGGGACTTACCTACTTCGGTCATCAGTCCCCTAGAACTTAGAACTACTTAAACCTAACTAACCTAAGGACATCACACACATCCATGCCCGACGCAGGATTCGAACCTGTGACCGTAGCAGTCGCGCGGCTCCGGACTGAGCGCCTAGAACCGCTAGACCACCGCGGCCGGCCGTTTATCTCAGCCAGCGTCAGTAGTACCATTGGTGTGTGTCGTAACCTGTTGACGTGAACATTTAAGTTAAGTTCCTTTTTTCGTTTGTTTCGTTTTCGTCAATGTTAAAATGCTAACCATTGAAGAACGTGTGTTTTTACGCGAACAAGTGTTCAAAGCTGGCGGTAAATACACTGTTTCAGTTCGTCAAACATTTAATTCAGTTTTCCCGGAGACAAAACTCCCACATCGCGATACTGTGCGCGATTTGATTAACAAATTTCGAAGTACTGGTTCAGTGACAGATGCACCGAGAAGTGGTCTGAGGATAAACTACTCGATATTTCTGATAAAATGTCCATGAGTCCGAACAAGTCAGTAAGAAAACTCGCCCAGGAAATCCATGTTAGTGTCGGAACGGCCCAGACAGCTGTAAGGAAAAAAATTAGAACTTTTCCCATACAAAGTGACAGTCGTGCAAGAACTGAAAAATACTGATGATGACAAGAGACTGCGTTATTGTCAATGATTCAAAAATTTCGTTCAATAAAATGGAGGGATATTCTCAATGAAACGTTTTTCACTGATGAGGCGTCGTTTCATTTACCCGGGTACATGAAGTCGCAAAACCCTCGTACGTGGAGTACTGCAAATCCACTGTGTATTCATGAGGAACCACATCATTCTGTGAAAATAGGATTGCAATTCCTAGACGTCGGATTGGGGGTCCAATATTTCTCAACGAAACAATAAAAGCACAACGATACTGCAGTGATATTCTGTACCCATTCATAGGAGAACTTGTGTTGAGTGAAATTCTGAACGGTTATTTTCAACAAGATGGTGCAACCGCGCATACAGCTCGCGTTCCAATGTCACTGCTTGCTGATGTTTTTGGTGACCACATAATTTCGCAGGGACTTTGGCCTCTACGATCGCCTGACCTAACACCACCTGACTTTTTCTTCTGGGCTGCAGCGAAAGCAACTGTCTACAAAAACCGTCCAAAACCCATCGATGAATTGAAAACTGCAATATCCACTTTCACTGCTTCTGTTACAGAAGAAATGTGACAGCTTGTGTTTGGAAACATGATTAGACGAATTAATTTGTGTATTCAACAACAGGAGGGACACTTTGAACATTTAATGTGAAAATTTGTAAGTAAAAATGAATATTTAATAAATTAATAACTTGTATTTCACTGAGTTTCATTTCGGTATACTCACTACGGCATACGGCACGCGTGGCTAACAATGATACGGCACTGCGGAGAGACTTTTTGAACACCACATATTTACACCAATATCACCTATAGACAGTTCCTCTACACACACTGCCATTACTAAAAAGACAAAGAGATGTGTTCCATAAAAAGATTACGGGACAGTCAAGTGAAAACTAGACAGATGGAAAAAATCCAAATAAGTGCGAGGAGAATTCGCGAACCGAGGATTCATCCCTGGGAATCCAGAATTTCGACGATTTTTGCCCCTTATCGCTATCCATGCCGGCACGATATCAAAGTATTTGACATACACAGCCATATTTTTTGAGTGCACTGATTTCGAAGCTTGAAGTTTTTACACCGTCAAGGGATCATAGATCTCAGTGTGTGACAAATTTCAACTAGATGCCTCTCCCCGTCCCTGAGAGAAATACATGTTAACAGGCTGATGGGCAGACACACTCGAATAATAAATGACAAAAAAGGTATTTTTTGTGTGACAATTGCGTATTAACAATTTCCGGATTTTTCCCTTTACTTTTACTGTAAGACTTTGTTTCTTTCCAGTTCTCATGATTCTAGATCAGCGGGAAGTACTCTGTATCTTTTCGCCACTGAGTTTCCGAGTATCAAAATACGTCAAGTAAAATGGCTGCATCTTTTGATAACATTGACTTAGAAGCTTCAATTTTTTACACCGCCAAGTAACCGTAGGCCATCGGCTTTTTTCCATCACTCTTCTGTTTGCTTTGATGCGGCCCGCCACGAATTTCTGCCGTGCGCTGATCTTCTCCGAGTAGCAATTGCAAACCGACATATTCAATTATTTGCTGTATGTATTGCTATCTGCCGGCCGGGGTGGCCGAGCGGTTCTAGGCGCTACAGTCTGTAACCGCGCGACCGCTACGGTCGCAGGTTCGAATCTTGCCTCGGGCATGGATGTGTATGATATCCTTAGGTTAGTTAGGTTTAAGTAGTTCTAAGTTGCTGGTAAGACGGGTACCAGGTTGAGATTCATTGGGAAAGTCCTTAGAAAACGTAGTCCATCAACAAAGGAGATGGCTTACAAAACACTCGTTCGACCTATACTTGAGTATTGCTCATCAGTGTGGGACCCGTACCAGGTCGGGTTGACAGAAGAGATAGAGAAGATCCAAAGAAGAGCGGCGAGTTTCGTCACAGGGTTATTTGGTAACCGTGATAGCGTTACGGAGATGTTTAGCAAACTCAAGTGGCAGACTCTGCAAGAGAGGCGCTCTGCATCGCGGTGTAGCTTGCTCGCCAGGTTTCGAGAGGTTGCGTTTCTGGATGAGGTATCGAATATATTGCTTCCCCCTAGTTATACCTCCCGTGGAGATCACGAATGTAAAATAAGAGAGATTCGAGCGCGCACGGAGGCTTTCAGACAGTCGTTCTTCCCGCGAACCATACGCGAACAGAAAAGGGAGGTAATGACAGTGGCACGTAAAGTGCCCTCCGCCACACACCGTTGGGTGGCTTGCGGAGTATAAGTGTAGATGTAGATGAAGTTCTATGGGACTGATGACCTTAGCAGTTAAGTCCCATAGTGCTCAGAGCCATTTGAACCATTTTTTTTGTATTGCTATCTTTGTCTTCATCTACAGTTTTTACCCTCTACAGCTCCCTCTGATACCACAGAAGTTATTCCCTGATGTCCTACCATCCTCTTGTCAGTGTTTTGCATATATTTCTTTCCTCGCCGATTCTCCGGAGAACATCCTCATTCCTTACCTTATCATTCCACTTAATTTTCAATATTCCTCTCTAGCACAGCATCTCAAATGCTTCGATTCTCTTTTCCGGTTTTCCCACAGTCCATGTTTCACTACCACATAATGCTGTTCTCCAAACGCACATTCTCAGAAAATTCTTCCTCAAAGACTTCTCTTGGCTAGGAATGCCGTTCTTGCCTGCTTTTGATGTCCTCGTTGCTCCGACCGTCAAGGGGTATTTTGCTGCCTAGATATCAGAATTGGTTCAAACGTTTCAAATGGCTCTGAGCACTATGGGACTTAACATTTTAGGTCATCAGTCCCCTAGAACTTAGAACTACTTAAACCTAACTAACCTACGCACAATATACACATTCATGCCCGAGGAAGGATTCGAACCTGCGACCGCAGTAGTCACGCGGTTCCGGACTGAAGTGCCTAGAACCGCACGGCCACCGCGGCCGGCAGATATCAGAATTCCTTGCCTTCATTTACTTTGTGATCCCATTTCTGATAAGTTTCTCGCTGTTCTCATTTCTGCTACTTCCCGTTACTTTCGGCTTTCTTCGATTTACTCTCTGTCCATATTCTGTACTCACTAGACTGTTCATTCCAGTCAGCAGATCCTGTAATTCTTCTTTACTTTCACTCTGTATAGCAATGTCATTACCGAATCGTATCGTTGATATCCTTTCACCTTAGATTTTAATTTCACTCTTGAACCTTTCTTATATTTCGGTCATTGCTTCTTCGATGTACAGATTCTAAAGTAGGGGCGAATCAGAGCACTTACTTCTTCGTCTTCCAGTCTTATTATTCCCTCTTGGGTCTTTAACATCTCGCATATATCCCGCCTTACCCTATAGCCTACCCCTATTCTCAGAATTTCGAATATCTTGCACTATTTTACATTGTAGAAAGATTTTTCCAGGTCGACAAATCCTGTGAACGTGTGTACATTTTTCTTCAGTTTTTGTCCCGTTATCAATCGCAATGTCACAGCTGCCTCTTTGGTGCCTTTAACTTTCCTAAAGCGAAACTGATCGTCGTCTAACACATCCTCAATTTTCTTTTCCATTCTTCAGTAACTTGGATGCATGAGCTGTTAAGGTCATTGTGCGCCACTTGTCGACTCTTCCAATGCTCGGAATTGTGTGGATGATATTTTCCCGAAAGTCAAATAGCATATCGCCAGTCATAAATTCTACATAGTAACGTCAGTAGTCTTTTTGTTGCCACTTCTCCCGTGATTTTAGCAACTCCGACGGAATGTTATCTATCCCTTGTCTAATCTGATCTTAAGTCTTACAATACTCTTTTAAATTCTGTCTAATACTGTATCCCTTATGTCTTCAACATTGACTCCCATTTCTTCTATCACGTCAGACAAATCTTCCCCCCATAAAGGCCTTCAATGTACTCTTTCCACATATCCGGTCTCTCCTCTGCGTTTAACGTTATAATTCTTATTGCGGTCTTAATCTTACCGCCTTTGGTTTCAATTTCAACGAAGGTTGCTTTGACTTTCCTTCGTACGTGACAAATTTCCAAAAAAAATTTGAGAAAGGGGCCTTACCGGTCGGACGAACAGATAGACATAGACAGAGAGAAAACACATCCATCCTACAACGGTTCGTTTTATACGGAATGAGGCACGGTACCCTAAAACAAGTAAGTAAACAGTTTATTACATCAAAAATAATCAAAATCATTGTACGAGGGTGAGCCAAATGAAAACCTTAAATTTGTAATAACAAATCGAAATTTCGCGCCGTTATCCTGTAAGTTGCTAAGCGAGCTACAAACAGTGCAGAATGGCCTGTAGGTGGCAGCATAGTGCAGATGCACACATACCGTCGCAGTATCAGTATAAAGATGGCAGCCCCAATTGCGACTTGCACCAGGGAAGAACAGCGTTCTGTTATTCGGTTTTTGTGTAGTGAAGGTGTGAAACCTATTGAAATTCATCGACGAGTGAAGGTTCAGTACGGTGATGCATGTTTGTCACAGCAGCAAGTCTACATATGGAGTAGGAAGTTCGCAAATGGTGTGACTTCAGTGGAAGATGCTCTTCGTCCAGGTCAGGCACAACGAGTTGTGACTACACAGAACATTGCAGCAGTTGAAGCCATACTGAAGGAAAACCGAGTGACACTGAATGACACTGCAGCATGTTTACAGATTAGTCATGGGTCAGCACACCACATTGTGCATGATGTGCTCCAGTTTCGCAAAGTGTCTGTAAGATGGGTGCCACGGCAGCTGACTCCTGAAATGAGACGTGTTGATGCTTGTGAAGAACTTCTTCGGCGCTTTGACGAGAAGGTGATGGCTTCCTTGCAAGAATGGTTACTGAGGACGAAGCCTGGGTTCACTTCCACAGACGGGAAACGAAGAGCAAGGAATGGCACCATTCCTCATCACCAAGTGATTTCCGTATGTTTGGACCACTCAAAGACGCAATGGGAGGAAAGAAGTTCCGTTCTGATGAAGAGGTACGCGACGCAGTGTATGAGTGGTTGCGCGGACTACCAAAAGAATTTTTTTCTAAAGTAATTTATGCACTTTGTAAGCGCTGGAGGACTTGCATTTGTGAGTGGGGGAGATTATGTTGAAAAGTGATACAGCTTTGTACCACTTCTGCACAATAAATAATATTTAAAAAAATATTTAAGGTTTTCATTTGACTCCCCCTCGTAAATTCTTTTATGCGGCTGTCAGACAAGTCAAATGGTTCAAATGGCTCTGAGCACTATGGGACTTAACTACTGAGGTCATCAGTCCCCTAGAACTTAGAACTACTTAAACCTAAGTAATCTAAGGACATCACACACACCCATGCCCGAGGCAGGATTCGAACCTGCGACCGTAGCGGTCGCGCGGTTCCAGACTGTAGCGCCTAGACTGTAGCCGGCTCAGACAAGTCAGTCAGTCCCTTCATGGAGAAGTGTTTGCGATTGCCTACGAACTATGAGTGCACCTAGCCGTGCACTTGTTCGTCCGAAGGAAATCGACTGAGGTCCCCGTATTGTCAACGTGGTTCCCACTACGATGCAGAAGTGTCGCTGGGAAGCCCTTACGCATCCTCCACACATTCCCGTCTGCTCCCCATGCGATTTCCATACTTTTGCAGCCCTGAAAAAAGACGTTCGTGGCCGTCGATTAGCTTCGGACGAAGAGGTGCACGCCTGGGTCTAAACCTGGTTTCGTAGACAACCGGAAACATTTTTCCATGAAGGCACTGGCCGTCTTGTATCACAGGGAGATAAACGTATTAACAGTTATTTCGATTACTTTTTGAAATAATAAACACTTTACCTGCTTGAAGGAGATTTTCACTCTGCAGCGGAGTGTGCGCTGATATGAAACTTCCTGGCAGATTAAAACTGTGTGCCAGACCGAGAGTCGAACTCGGGACTTTGCCTTTCGCGGGAAAGTGTTCTACCAAAGGTCACGAGTTCAAATCTCGGTCCGGCACACAGTTTTAATCTGACAGGAAGTTTCAGTTTACCGGTTTTTTTCCGCCTGTGTTGTCTTCTTTTGATTGCTCCTAATACTTCTCAGTAACGTATTTCACGATTGTCGATGCATTGCTGAAGATGTTCGCGGAAACTCCTCATTAGGTTCTGAATCATTTCTTAAGGAATGGTCTCTGTCTGTTCCCGGAGTCCTGCAACTCGTCGTTAGTGGGGAGTCAGAATGAAGAGCTTTGTTTCTGAGGTGATTCCAAAGTAGAAAATCGGGGCTTTCAAAACTGCAGGTGATCTCGCCGCCCCATGTGCTGTTTCCTTACCGTGAGAATTATCTATATGCCGCATACAATTTGCAACTGAAACTCACTGAGTGACCGTTCTTGTCTTTAAAAAATGTCCCATCGATTCCAATGGATTGTTCAATACCACACCAGGTAACCATCTATAGGCTACCGCGTGCCTTTACATGAATGAACTGCGAGTTCGTGTACGTTTAACATCGGAAGTTTTGTTTATCGACGGACCCATTTAGGTGATCGTTCACATCAAACATCACCATATATGACACAAGTGCGTCTTTCTGGTAAATTCTGTCCAGTAAGATTGTGTAGAAATTGCTCTGCTCACTGGACCTCCCGGCCGTAACCGTTTATGCACTTGCTGCTTTTAAGGACGAAACTGTAAAACCTGCTTGACAGTCTTTTGCAAGGACGCGCGACGGATTCGTAATGTTCTGGGATGGCGACGAACAGATGACACTGGGCTTCGTTGCAGAGCGGCAGGAACTCGACGGATATTTCAGGTCCCTCAAGCTTTACAATGGTTACGTAATCCTCGTCACACCATTGTTTTATCCACATGGATGTTGTCCTTCTGTACGGAACAATGAAATGGCTCTCTCTTCCGCGACGCATTGCGCGTTGGAGCGTCACAACGCTCTGCACATCACGAAACAACTCCACTGCCTCAATACGCACGTTCCACACTGAACTGAATGGCGTACTTTGTGGATGCGATTAGATGTGACAGCTGGTGCGAGAATGTCTTTATATCAGCAGGGTGGCCAACTGAATACTTACTATTAACTGTGGGGCACCCTGTAGGAACTTCAGTAGTAGATCATCTACAGCTGCAATCCTGCCCCCTTGCCTAATGTTATCTAACCAAGATTTTCTTCTTCACACTTTTTTCTTTTACCTTAAAATTTCATTTGTATTATCAACTGCAGAAGTGTTTTTTTGTGTGTGTTCCGTAAGATATGTCCTAGGTGCACAGTTGTTCTCTTGAGCGTTTTTAACATTTCTCGCTGTTAGTGTATTCTTCGCAATAGCTCGGTGTTCGATATTCTTCCTGTTCATCAAATTTTTACGCATTCAGCGATTAATTCACGTTTCTAAGGCCTCCATGTTCTTTGCTTATACCTTAGAAACACACAGAAAAACCGACAAGATGCAGCATCTTACAAATCAGACTCTAAAGTACTTGAGAGAACTTTTTATTAAAACATTACAGGGCGCTCTCTATGCGGTATTTTATCTCCGTGCCTGGTCTCCAATCTTCACAGAGCCACGTTTCGAGGTCCACTTGTCTACCTTTTGTGTTAAGGAGCCGGTGAAACTTAGAATTGCATTTTTAAAGTGGTTCTTCCTTTTTGTGGCGCTATAGGAAGAGTCCTGGGAAGACGGGGTATAAGACCGATTTTTCGTCCTGCTAAGAAAATTAAGGAGATGATGCGCCCTGTCAAGGACAGTCTCGGCCTCAGGGTCCTTGGAATTTATAATATTCCTGCGAGTGTGGAAGCAATTATATAGATAGACCGCCGGCCGCGGTGGTCTAGCGGTTCTAGGCGCTCAGTCCGGAACCGCGCGACTGCTACGGTCGCAGGTTCGAATCCTGCCTCGGGCATGGATGTGTGTGTTGTCCTTAGGTTAGTTAGGTTTAAGTAGTTCTAAGTTCTAGGGGACTGATGACCACAGATGTTAAGTCCCATAGTGCTCAGAGCCATTTTTTATAGATAGACCATTTGTACCGTTTCCGACCACTGTACAGAACACCAACGCCTTATTAAAAATAGAGAACTGTTGAAATCGGCAATTGCGGAGCACAGCCTCACGAACAAACATAAAATATTGTTCGATGAAACAAAAATTGGGTCCCTTGCCTCCACATACTGGAATCCTGTTATTAAGGAGGCTGTTGAAATAAGAATGAACGTGAAGAACTTTAACCGTGATAGAGGATACTATCTGAGCAGTGCATGGAAACGAGCGCTCGATGCAGAGAAGCAGCAGAGACATTCCTTCCAAGGTTTACAGCCCCAAAGAAGCGGTGGCGCCACCAGCACACACATTGACACCGTCTGCGACAGCAGTACGAGATCGTCGAACAATCAGAAGCCGTTCACGGGCTATACAAAAGGCTACCACAGCAACAGTGAACTCCATCCAATCCAAAGCCCACAACCGCCTCCGACTCCTCAAACTCCTCTCTGGCTGGACATGAGGGTTGAACCCCTCTACCATCCTCCACACCTACAAATCCTTAATCCGTCCCATCCTCTGTTACGCCACTCCCGCCTGGATATCCGCCCCACCCCCCCAAATTCTATAAGTCCCTCCAGGTCCTCGAGCACAATGCACTCAGCCTCGCCTTCCGTATACGCCTCCCGTCCCCCACGCAGATCCTGTACGACCTCATTCCTTTCCCCCATCTGCTCCTATTCCTCGAACATATCCGCATACTCTACACTTCCCGCCGCCTTGATCCCCCCATCCCCTGGTTGCTCCTCTCCTCTCGAACACCCGCCCTCTGCCACGCCCCTACCCTCCATCTCTACACCCTTCATCTCCTTTCGCAAGGTGGCTCCCATCAACTTCCCCTCCAGGATGATGCCCTCTCTCCCTCCATTTATCCCTCCTATTAACTCTCATCTCTCCCTCCTTTTCTCTGTCCCCAGGCTACCTATCCCCCCCCCCTCCTTTCCATCCTGTTTCTTCCCCACATACCCACTCTGCTTCCCTTCTCGCCACCACCTCTGAGACTTTTTGCTTTACCCTCATCTGCCTTTCCCCCCTCCCTCTCGGGTCAGCCCCCTCTCCCCCCCTTTAAGAGTCCTCCGTCGGCTCCTTCCCCCCTTCGCTTTTCCTCCCCTTCCCCCCTTTTCTGTCCCATCATCTGTCCAGGTTCATCCCCATCTGCCCTCTGCTGTGGTGTGCCATATTTGTGCCAACTTTTTAGTGCAGTGTTCAAGTGAATGTTCAGCGTTGTGCGTCTTTCCAAAGTGTTGCGAACAGAAATCATGCTGTCGCTGGGTGTGATATTTATATCTGTTGCGAACAGAAACCAGACTGTCGACGTGTTTTTTTAATTGTCTGTCTATTATTTTACCTGTCTGCTTCCTGTGTATTTTATTAGCATCACCAACCCTTTGTTTTATGTTTTAAGTTCCACAATTTTCCGCCATTTTACGATTTAAGTCACCGATTTTAACACACGCTTTTATTATTTATTATCTTAATTTTTTAAAACAAATTCTGTAGGCTGAAGAGCGGCGCACTAAGCTGCTGCTAGCTCGCCCCCTTCAGGGGGAATCGAAACTCAATAAAGGAAGAAAAAAAAAGCACCAGTCAAGAAAGTTAGTTGCTCCTGACGACGACGATGGAGGCTATCGTCGAAACCTTGAGATTTTTATCCTGAATTGAAGCGGCAAGAAAACCGAGAATGTTTTACACATATGTGCCGTCGCACCTAAAGTTAATACATAGGATTAGCAATACATAGGATTAGCAATACTATTTCTCTACTAATAACCAATCCGTGTGCGTGACTGGCAGTCAACAGCTCGAAGAAACCACTCCGAAGTATTCAAGGTATTCACCGTCAGTCACAATTGGTGATGACACTAACAAATCTATCCTCTATCCTGTCATCTTTTTATATTCTTCTCAAAAAAAAACAAGATAATTTTATTTATGTTTCAACCTTAAATTATTCTTATTTTTGAAAGTATTATTCTTTGTAAAATGTTGTAGAGAAACACAAGAAAAGAAAACTGCAAAAAAAGACGAAAAACGGAAACTAACATGTACGACCTGGTTTGAAACATCAGGTAACAGGTCTGTAATTTGGCAATAAATAAATAAAATAAATAACAACAGCCGGAGTTCGCGGCGACAACCGTCGAACTGCCTCCTTTCAGAGCTGCCTCGGGAAAATCCAAATTACACAGTGAAGATATAGCAATAAAAATTTCCATGTATTCTTTATTTAGTGCAGCAAACCCCTTTTGTCTACTGCGTTCCAGTACGTAGAAAAAATGCAGTTTGAGGAATATTTTCGTCCGTCACCCCTTAATTGCACGCATGTTGCATCGAAGACAGATCTGCAGGTGGCCACGAGACTACCTCAGCATCACGCAGACACTTCACAGAGACGAGTGTCGTGAGAGGGCCGGCCGAGTGGCCGAGCGGTTCTAGTCGCTACAGTCTGGAACCGCGCGACCGCTACGGCCGCAGGTTCGAATCCTGCCTCGGGCATGGATGTGTGTGCTGTCCTTAGGTTAGTTAGGTTTAAGTTGTTCTAAGTTCTAGGGGACTGATGACCTCAGAAGTTAAGTCCCATAGTGCTCAGAGCCATTTGAACCATTTTCTTGTCGTGAGAGGACGGACTTTTCCCTGTTGGCACCGCGATACTGTCGCATGGAGGTAAACCATGAGGACGCAAGGTGTCCGTGATGTGCCGTTGTGGCACCAGAGCTCACTCAGTCACTACCAGCCGCGAGGCTCAAACGAAAGTCAGACCGCGGCCGGCGCGTACGTCACGATGGTAGGTCTGAACTCGCTCGCTCAGCTCAGCAGACAACATGCGCTTCTAAACCTGTTAACTCGCAGCTGGGTGTGTAAGTACTGTCGAGAATTGCATCTCCTATTCGAATCTGCTATTATGGAGTCTTACTGATTAACAGTACTAGAACAAAATTTAATTTAAGATCAATACTCGATATAAATGGTACAACGGCTTGTTTGTATTTTCTTCCTAGCAGTCCTCATTTCATATCATCATTTTGCCATGATCTTAATTTTACCCTAGTACAGTCGTACAAATTATAGGTAGGCCTATGGACTTTGGATCATTGTTGGACTAGTAACAGTAAGGCTCCACAACAGCGGATTCCGGTAGAAGGTGCAATTCTCGTTTGTACTATAGACGGGTCGTTCGCAAACGAGGAACGGTTCAACGAGATGAACAGAAGGAGCGAGGAACGAACTCTAAGGAACGGTCTTTGATAGTTCACTTCGGTCACGGCTTTCTACTTATACAGAGTGCTGCAGCGTTCATAGCCATCAGGCAGTAACTGTAATTTGTTTATTACCTCTTATGTCAATTAATAGTTACAGGTATGCCATTTACTAATGTGTAAGTCATTGTCCATTGCGTAGATTACTTTTTGAATATGACTCCTGTCAAATGATGCTCTGCACAACACATTCTTCTAGGCGGCGTTGGAAGCTTTCCATAACTCGGCGTAACGTATTTCCTGGGACATTGCCGACGGCATTTCTGATGTGATCCTTCAACTTAGGAATGGTGGCACAACGTGTTCGTATCAATTCATGCTTCAGGCAGCCCCAAGGGGAAAAGTCTGCACATGAAAGGCCAGGGTAGCGAGGCGGCCAGGAAAGGTCACCAAAACGGGAAAAGACTCTACCGGGAAATGCCTGTCGCAGCAAGAAATCCATGCAAATTCTGGCTGTATGCGAGGTCGCTCCGTCTTGTTGGAACCGTAATTGTTCCACCTCCACATCGACCATACCTCACTGGGGAAAGAACGAAGTCTTGCAGCATCTTTAGGTAGCGTTCACTGGTGACAGTTACATCCACACTGCTGTCGTCCTCAAAGAAGTAAGGGCCAATAATCCCAAAGTAAGCAACTCCACACTACACTGTGACACGAGAACTGTGCAAGGGCTTGATGTGCAGTTCATGCGGGTTTACACCAGTAACGCTTATTACGTTTATTCACTGAACCACATAACTCGGATGAGCTTCATCTGACATCAGGATGGTGTGCAACATTTGTGGATTTTGGCGAAGGAGATTACGCACTGTTAAGCAGAATGTTTTGCATGAAACCCAACCGCGAGGCCTGATTTCCTGAACAATCTGGAGCTTATATCGGTGAAAGTGGAGATCTTCGTGCAATATTCTCCCAAATGAGCGATCGGACATATGCACAGTTCGCGCATGACGACGAGAAGATCTTTTTGTGCTACGCAATAGTGCAGCACGAATATTTTTCACGGCTTCTGGTGACCGCACAGTTCTTTCGCATCTTCCCGGTTTGCCACTGCAAACAGAACCTGTTGTTCGAAATGCACGTACTCACCTCACAATGGTCTGTCCATCTGGAACTTTCCCATGACGTCCCAAGTTGAAATGTTGCTGAAATAGACTCTGGGTAGCAATAACAGAGTCGTTATTCTTGAAATAACTTTAAACAGCGAAGGCACGATGCTGTGTACTCCACCGCTCCAAATCACTGTCACTGGCAGCTCATTAGTACACGAATGCGGCACCAGCTGGCGCGCATTCTTGCAGAACGCCATTGTACTACGCAAGTCAAATTACGCTATGAACGCTGCCGCAGCCTGTAGTTCCCGGGAACGGGAAACGGTCGGTTTCGTTCCCGCAACGGTACGTCGGCCGGTCTCGTTCCAGCCTCGGTCCCATTCCCGCCTGTCTCGGTCTCGGTCTCGGTCTCGATCTCGGTCTCGGTCTCGGTCTCGGTCTCGGTCTCGGTCTCGGTCTCCGTCTCGGTCTCGGTCTCGGTCTCGCTCGGCCGGGCTCGTCCTCCTTCGCGTGGCCACTCGTCGCAGTTCCACTGCCGACTGCTCATACTTAGTTCAGCATTAAGTTGTTCATTTCGTTCGCTGCGCACGTCCATTCTAGATCTGTTTCAAACTTTTTTTGAACTCTGTACTTCTGGTTCTTTTCATATTATGTTCAGCGTCCACGGCCAGTAGTTAAAATGTATTTTATAATTACATAAATTACATAAACATTACGTGGTATGTAACATATACATCTTTTCTGATAACAAAACAGCGTATCAGCTTACTTAACTATTTCGATAAACAGCAGAAGAAGTACTTGTAAAAAGGTAAGATTTTTTTCTTTTTTGTTATTACACATGCAAAGGAAGTCTGCACACGGCACACACGAGTGGCCATTTTCCTTCTTTTTTTGATCCAAAGTAAAAGGGCATGTTCATTGTTATGGAACGCAGACCGACTTACAACCGAATGAAGCCCACGCTCCATAATCGAGTGTCTGGTGTCACATTTTGTAAAGAGAATGTGATCACTTTTACAATATTAATTCAGTGGTACAGGGTGGCGCACGAAAAATCGGCCCCGAGTACTAGACTGCTCGTTGTCGCCCATCAATCGTCATCTATTGTTTCGAAGTAGTTGTTTGCATTAGCATATTTGTTATTTCTTCACTGCCTAATTATTACATGTTTATCTATTCTCCTCGTAGCAGTCATCAAATCGTGCGTAATTGGCGTCTGTACTCTGGGCCGGTTTGTCGTGCGCCACCTTACATTATTTCACTGCGATCAGCCACATAACGCTGCAGTTGGCTAAACAAGAGGTTTTGCAAAACCACGAAAATTACAAGTGTGTGAGAATCCTGTTATGAATAAAAACTCTGTACTCCAGGGAGGAGGCAAGTGCACCTCTTGCCGCCTTCCATCTTCAGTCACCTATGCTACTAATTTTCAGTTTCCCATAAGAACCATATACCGTGCACAAATGAACGGCGAACGAGTAAAACTGAACGGTTCCCAAAAAAGAGCGATCACCAGTGAACTACACTCAAATTAAGGATAATTGCAGAATGCGGTGCCATTCCAAGTGGTACTACACAAAACTGGCGCTAATAGCATAGGCACATAGGGAACACACACGGCACAGATATGTAATACCACGGTATTGGTGATAAGATGAGAAAACCGTCCCTAAACAGATGAGCTACAAAACGCCACAGTTTCCTGCGCATGTACCACGACATCAGTATGGGCTATGATCACCATGCACACGTACACAGGCCGTACAACAGGTTGGCATACTCTGGATCAGGTGGTCGAGCAGCTGCTGGGGTGTAGCCTCCCATCCTTGCACCAGTGCCTGTCGGACCTCATGAAGTGTCCTAGGGGTTTGAAGACGTGCAGCGATACGTCGACCAAGAGCATCCCAAACGTGCTCGATGGGGTTTAGGTCTGGAGAACAGGCAGGCCACTTCATTCGCCTGATATCTTCTGTTTCAAGGTACTCCTCCACGATGGCGGCTCGGTGGGGCCGTGCGTTATCATCCATCAGGAGGAAGTGGGACCCACTGCACTTCTGAAAAGGTGGACGTCCCAATAAACCCGACCTGCTACAGTTCCTCTGTCAAAGACATGCAGGCACGTGCACCAATCACAACCCCACCCCACACCATCAGACCTCCATACAGGTCCTTTTCAAGGACACTAAGGGGTAGTATCTTGTTCCTGGTTCACGCCAGATGAAAACCCGGCGAGAAACACTGTTGAGACTATACCTGGACTCGTCCGTTAACATAACCTGGGACTATTGTTCGAATGACCATGTACTGTGTTCATTACACCGGGCTTTACTGGCTCTCCTGTGACCAGGGGTCAGTGGAATGCACCTTGCAGGTCTCCGGGCGAATAAACCATGTCTGTTCAGTCGTCTGTAGACTGTGTGTCTGGATACAACTGTTCCAGTGGCTGAGGTAATGTCCCGAGCAAGGCTACCTGCAGTACTCCGTGGTCTTCTGCGGGCACTGATCGTGAGATATCGGTCTCCTTGTGGTGTTGTACACTGTGGACGTCCCGTACTGTAGCGCCTGGACACGTTTCCTGTCTGCTGGGATCGTTGCCATAATCGTGAAATCACACTTTGTCGCACACGGAGGGCCCATGCTACGAGCTGCTGCGTTTGACCAGCCTCCAGTCACTCTAGTATTTTACCTCTCATAACGTCATCAACATGTGTTCTTTGAGCCATTTTCAACACACAGTCACCATTAGCACGTCTGAAAACGTCTGCACACTTACTCGCTGCACCGTACTCTGACATGCACCAACACAACTCTGCGCATGTGGACCGCTGCCAGCGCCACCGTGCGACGACCGCAGGTAAAATGCACCACATGGTCATACCCCGAGGTGATTTAAACCCGCAAACGGCCTACCAGAGCGGCCTTTCACCATGTATCAGCATTATCCTTAATTTATGAGCATGAGTGTAGTTCCCAAGGATGAACGAGTGTGCCCATCTCTAGTTTGTACGTACACACCTAGTTACAAGTTAACAGGTGTAGAAACGCAGTTTGTCTGACGTCATACCGCCGACCGAAGTGGCAGAGCGGTTCTAGGGGCTACAGTCTGGAACCGCGCGACCGCTACGGTTCGAATCCTGCCTCGGGCATGGATGTCTGTGATGTCCTTAGGTTAGTTAGGTTTAATTAGTTCTAAGTTCTAGGGGACTGATGACCTCAGCAGTTAAGTTCCATAATGCTCAGAGCCATTTGAACCACTGACGTCATACCCGACGGCTCCTCACACCATGACGCCCGGAAAAACGTCGCTGACCCTCTCCAAAACATTGCGAGAATGGGACCTCTCTCCATACCGCCACCGTACTCAGCAACGACGGGCGAAACTGCGATTCGTCGCTGAAAAGAATGTGACGTCATTCATCAGCAGCGCATGCTTCACGGTCGCAGCACCACTCCAAACGCAGCCGCTTGTGTTGTTGTGTCAGTGGTGGCCTGTACATGCGCGGTAATTCCGTCAAGCGTGACTTTCTTCGAATGAAAATTCCTAATACAGCAGATTTAATCACCGACCTTTCATATCCGCTGGAAATGATCCCAGCTTGTTGTGAATGCAAAAGTGAGGAAAATAATCAGTTTCTTCAGCTGCGACACAGGGTATCAACCAAGAGTCTATTGGAGCGTGTGATGTCATACAACAAATTATTGGTTATAGGTCCGCCTTTTGTGCAAAAACACTTTTTTCTTGATATCCAAACGTATTTCGCTACCTCCTTACCGTGATTTTCATTATATGATTTTGCAGGCCATCTTTATGGTGTCCTGCACTGATGGCTTGTCATCTGCAAACCAGACGATGTAAATGTTAATTTCATCAGCAGGCTCACACATTCCCCAAATTTAAGAAAAAACGCGATTTTGGTGTGGCAAAGTGTTTTCCTTATACATTTGCTATTTCTCCCCTTTTGTTGTGACCGATCGTCCTCCTTTTGCGTTTCGAGGGGACTGAACACACACATATTAACGTGCTTTGTGTAATTTCGTTCTCCCTAAGCGCCTTTTAACTTAGTAAAACGTGATGAGCACTGTGTTGGATAAGAAGAATAAACGGTGTTTTAGCATAAAAGGCGGACCTACATTCAGTAACTTAACTGCAAACAAGAAAGAAAGAAAGAAAGACAGGAGCTCCAGATCCAAAAGATGAATCTGGCAACGAACATTGTAACTTTGAGCGACAGAAAACCTCAAAGTTTATATGAACTCTTATACTATTTTACAGCAGGTCAAACAAGACGATAATATAGTAAGTGAATAAGTTGCTTTGTGTTACTCCTCATTTTCTACTAACGGATGTATTTTAATCTCCTTACACCGTGGACTACATTTTAGGTAAAATTTTAACCTCCTTACATCGTGGACTTCATTTTAAGTCAAAGTAATGTAACTGATGGTCTAGGGGACTGATGACCACAGAAGTTAAGTCCCATAGTGCTCAGAGCCATTTGTAACTGATGGTACTTGTATCGCATGTTTCCTCTGAACGATGTGATGCTGCTACACATGTAAATCGTAACCACTCATTCTCATGGTGGCTGAACGGATGAAGTCAAAACTTCTTTACTTCTTCGTCGAATCGGCATTCTCATGTGCTGACGATGATGTTCGGATTGTGGGGCGCTCAACTGCGCGGTCCTCAGCGCCCATGCAAAGTCCCAATTTTTACACAGTCCAAAATTTTCAAAGTCCAGTCTAGTAACTGTCACGAATGATGATGATGATGAAATGATGAGGACAACACAAACGTCCAGTTCCCAGGCACGGCCGCGAATCGAACCCGGGACCCTGTGATCCAGAGGCAGCAACGCTACCCACTAGACCACGAGCTGCAGACAGACGGTTTTTTCATGTGGATTTTGCAAATGGTGGTGATAGAGCAATGCCAGAAGTCCTTCATCCCGTTAATCCCAAGACGAAATACACTACTGGCCTTTAAAATTGCTACACCAAGAAGAAATACAGATGATAAACGGG
Source organism: Schistocerca piceifrons (assembly GCF_021461385.2). Classification (NCBI taxonomy): domain Eukaryota; kingdom Metazoa; phylum Arthropoda; class Insecta; order Orthoptera; family Acrididae; genus Schistocerca; species Schistocerca piceifrons. Next base: position 60,813,768 of record NC_060147.1, on the reverse strand, counting down.
TATTCATTGGACAAATATATTACACTAGAACTGACATGTGATTACATTTTCACGCAATTTGGGTGTATAGATCCTGAGAAATCAGTAGCCAGAACAACCACCTATGGCCGTAATAACGGCCGTGATACGCCTGGGCATTGAGTCAAACAGAGCTTGGAGGCGTGTACAGGTACAGCTGCCAATGCAGCTTCAACATGATACCACAGTTCATCAAGAGTAGGGACTGGCGTATTGTGACGAGCCAGTTGCTCGGCCACCATTGACCAGACATTTTCAATTGGTGAGAGATCTCCAGAATGTGCTGGCCAGGGCAGCAGTCGAACATTTTCTGTATCCAGAAAGGCCCGTACAGGACCTGCAACATGCGGTCGTGCATTATCCTGCAGAAATGCAGGGTTTCGCAGGGATCAAAAGAAGGGTAGAACCACGGGTCGTAACACATCTGAAACGTAACGTCCACTGTTCAATGCGAACAAGAGGTGACCGGGACGTGTTACCAATGGCACCCCATACCATCACGCCGGCTGATACGCCAGTATGGCGATGACGAATACGCAGTTCCAATGTGCGTTCACCGCAATGTCGCCAAACACGGATGCGACCATAATGATGCTGTAAAAAGAACCTGTATTCACCAGAAAAAATGACGTTTTGCCATTTGTGCACCCACTTCCTCGATGAGTACACCACCGCAGGCGCTTCTGTCTGTGATGCAGCGTCGAGGGTAACCGCAGCCATGGTCCCCGAGCTGATAGTCCATGCTGCTGCAAACGTCGTCGAACTGTTCGTGCAGATGGTTGTTGTCTTGCAAACGTCCCCATCTGTTGACTCAAGGATCGAGACGTGGCTGCACGATCCGTTACTGCCGTACGGATAAGATGCCTGTCATCTCGACTGCTAGTGATACGAGGCCTTTGGGATCCAGCACGACGTTCCGTATTACCCTCCTGAACCCACCGATTCCATATTCTGCTAACAGTCATTGGATCTCGACCAACGCGAGCAGCAATGTCGCGATGCGATAAACCGTAATCGCGACAGGCTACAATCCGACCTTTGTCAAAGTCGGAAACGTGATGGTACGCATTTCTCCTCCTTACACGTGGCATCACAACAACGTTTCACCAGGCAACGCCGGTCAACTGCTATTTGTGTATGAGAAATCGGTTGGAAACTTTCCTCACATCAGCACGTTGTAGGTGTCGCCACCGGCGCCAACCTTGTGTGAATGCTCTGAAAAGCTAATCATTTGCATATCACAGCATCTTCTTCCTGTCGATTAAATTTCGCGTCTGTAGCAAGTCATCTTCGTGGTGTAGCAATTTTAATAGCCAGTAGTTTATGTGTACCCCAAATGTGTCTGTAGTGTTCAGTGTTATCCCACGTGAAAGTGTGGTAACTTTCCCCGAAACGTTTGCGAGTCGTGCAACTTACTCCGTACCTATCGCTGTCTTAAGGATCGCGAGGACGAGATTAGGGTATGTACATTTTAAGCAGGCGTTCTCCACGCGCTCCATACGTGAATGGGATCGGATAAAGAGCTAACAACTTGAACACGGGGAAGCAGCCCCTGGCTTGCGCTTCAGTTGTTTGCAGAGTACGGATCAAGATGTAGGCCCAGACGTGGCAATCAGGTCTGCAGCCGGGGCCAAACAGCGGCCAGTCCCGGCTTACGTGAACTCTGTCCGTTCGCGGCTGGTGAAGTGTGCCCCAGACTAGGGCCGAGATCCGACCACTCTGCTGCGGGCAGACGCGGCAGCCTCCACAGCAGGTAGCCAAGGCTGTATGCGGCGGGCGTTGCGGAGCGACGTGCGGCGCCGGGCCCGCACTGCCTCGGAATCACGCCTGCCGAGCACCGAGGAAGCGGTAATCATGTGCTCGCACGTCCCAGACGTCAAGCTCACCTCGTGGGCAAGGCGACAACTTCTCACCGTGACACATAAGGCCGACACAAAATGCACCTTGTCTGCTTCTCATTATTTTCCTTTTGCCTTTTCCCGTTTCTCTTACGTGAGCGACAATATTATAAACGTAGCCGTGCTCTCTCCCAACTATACGTTTCCGTGAACTTGGCTGTCTATTTGTGTTTGGTTTCCCTCTCTGGTCGCGGTTACGTCGTATTTCTTCTTCCTTCTACGTGCGGCAGCAGTAAAGTGTATCGATATTTGCGCCGTGTACCATCTTTGGTTTAGTGCATATAGTTTCCGGCAAGGGGGTCTGGAGGGAGTAGGTCGGTTGTTGCGGACGAGGGAAGTTCTCCGCGCGGTGCAGTCGGCTGGGGCCGCTGGCAGTCCGTGCGTAGTGTCGGAACGTGTGTGGAGCTGTCTGATCGCTACGAGCTTCGTGGTTTGCCGACTCAGAACGTTGAAGCTGAGTAGTGGTTTCAACTACCCAAGTCACATCTATTCTTGTTGTGGTGATTCGCTTCGGTGGTTTGTTGTTGGGGAGGTTTTCCGGTGAACAACAAAAAATGTTCAAATGTGTGTGAAATCTTATTGGGCTGCTAAGGTCATCAGTCCCTAAGCTTACACACTACTTAACCTACATTATCCTAAGGACAAACACACACACACACACACACACACACACACACACACACACACACACACCCATGCCCGAGGCAGGAGTCGAACCTCCGCCGGGATCAGCCGCACAGTCCATGACTGCAGCGCCTGAGACCGCTCGGCTAATCCCGCGCGGCAGGTGAACAACACCGAGTGGTTCTACTGCTGAGATTTAGCCGCCATGCGGTGCAATTATCTATTTTGTTCGACTACGATTGGAGTGCACCAGTGAAATTTTCTGTCTTGGGGCCTTTAGTGTTCTGGTTACTTGCCCTAGGCATTGACGTAAATTCAGGCAGTGTTCTTTTGAGCGAGTTAACTATTACCGTGTTTCAAATTCAAGTGTACCAGCGGAATTTTCTGCCTAGCGGCCGTTAATGTTCCGGTTACCTGCCCTGGCCACTAACGTAATTTCAGGCAGCGTCCTTTCGTCACCGGTTGTCGCTGTCCAACATGGTGTGTAATTTTGACAGCTAATGCGTACTCCATTGTGGATTATCACGTTTGTAACATTGCCGGTTTGAGTTCTCATGTACTGATTGACGGGAAGCAAGTCGTTGTGTCGGTCGGTCCGTGGCTGTCCCCTGGTTGGCTTCCGACGGATCAAGTGTAGTTGGGCTCAGCACCTGTCTCACCTAAGTGACCGGGGCAGACCGGTGTTTAATTATCTGTTGTCAACTATTTTAAATTTTAGGCTTATGGTTATTGTTGTTTCTTAAAATTTTGCAAAATTAATTTTTAAATTTACCTTTCAAGCTTAAACACTGCGGCCTTATGCCTTCAAAGATTATGATAATATATTTTGAAATTTTGAATTTTGATTGTGGCCCTCAGCCATTTGTGTTGGACTTTGTATATGCTGCCTTTCGGATTTAAAATTATTTTATTAGTATCTTAATTGAATGTTTGATTTCTTTAAGATTTCTTGTTGGCCTTCTCCCTTGAAAGGTCTATGGTAATATATTTTAAAATTTTGGAAATTAATTGTGGCCCTCAGCCATTTGTATTGCACTTCGCGTATGTTGTTTTTTGAATTATTTTATTGCTATCTTAATTGGATTTTTATCTTGTTAAGATTTCTTGTTGGAGGCCTTCAGCCGTGAAAGAGTTGCTAAATTACAATATATGACAATTAGAAGCAGAAACTGACCTCAACCCTTGGCCATTTCCACAATCCTGTTACCTGTTCTGCCCAGCGGGTTTAGCGGGCGTTTTACCCACGAACAATACATTACCATGCGTAATATGGTGTAGGAAAACCGCTGTCTTTCAAAAGAGTTTCCAGTCATCTCCAAATGGATGAACCTTTTATCAAAGGAAATTTATAGCATTCTTCTAACAAAAAACTGGAAAGTTCAGGTAACGACGATGGAGGCATATAGCGATCATGCACCCTTCTCTACAAAGAAGAATACAAAAAGCTCAATAAAGTGAAATTCTTGACTGGTGGCCAGGAGAGATGCGACAAATTATCCCCATGCTCACAAAGTCGGTGATCTGGACAGCCATTTGCCTTTAGAAAAGGCAAAGGCAGCAGAGAGGGAACTCTGACTTGGCTGTTGATAATAGGAGCAAGACTAAAGAAAAATCAAGACACATTCATAGGATTTGTCGATCTGGAAAAAGCGTTCGACAATGTAAAGTGGTGCAAAATGTTCGAAATGCTGATAGAAATAGGAGTGAGCTACAGGGAGAGACGTGTAGTATACAAATGTACAAGAAACATGAGGGAATCATAAGAGTGGACGACCAACAACGAAATGCTCGGATTGAAAAGGGTGTAAGACAGGGACGTAGTCTTTCGCCCCTACTGTTCAATCTGTACATCGAAGACGCAATGATGGAAATAAAAGAAAGGTTCAGGAGTGAAATTAAAATTCAAGGTGAAAGTATATCAATGACAGCCCGCTCGGTTAGCGGTGCGGTCTAACGCACGGCTTTCCGGAGTGGGAAAGAGCGCCTGGTCCCCGGCACGAAGCCACCTGGCGGACTTGTGTCGAGCTCCGGTGAGCCGGCCAGTCTGTGCATGGTTTTTAGGCGGTTTTCCATCTGTCTCGGCGAATTCGGGCAGGTTCCCCTTATTCCACCTCAGCTACACCATGTGGGCGATTGCTGCGCAAACGGGTTCACCACGTACGCGTACACCACCATTACTCTACCACACAAACATAGGGGTTACACTCGTCTGGTGTGAGACGTACCATGCGGGGGGGGAGGGGGGGGGGGGGTCCAACGGGGGCCGAACAGCACAATAACCCTGGATTCGGTGTGGGGCGGCGGAGGGGTGAAGTGGACTGCGGTAGTCGTCGTGGGGTTGTGGACCACTGCGGCTGCGGCGGGGACAGAGCCTCTCCGTCGTTTCTAGGTCCCTGGTTAACATACAATACATACAATACAATATCAATAATATGATTCGCTGATGACATTCCTATCCTCAGTGAAAGCGAAGAAGAATTACATGATCTGGACAGTGGAATGAACCGTCTAATGAGTACAGAATATGGATTGAGACTAAATCGAAGAAATACGAAAGCAATGAGAAATAGTAGAAATGAGAACAGCAAGAAACTTAACATCAAGATTGATGGTCACGAAGTACATGAGGTTAAGGAATTCTGCTACCTAGGCAGTAAAGTAACTCATGACGGACGGAGCAAGGAGGACAGCAAAGGCAGACTTTCTTTTTTTCCCTTTCCTGTGCTAACCTCTTCATCTCAGAGTAGCACTTGCAACCTACGTCCTCAATTATTTGCTTGACGTATTCCAATCTCCGTCTTCCTCTATAGTTTTTGCCCTCTACAGTTCCCTGTAGTACCATGGAAGTCATTCCCTCATGTCTTAGCAGATATCCTGTCATCCTGTCCCTTCTCCTTATCAGTGTTTTCCACCTATTCCTTTCCTCTCCGATTCTGCGTAGAACCTCCTCATTCCTTATCAGTCCACCTAATTTTCAACATTCGTCTATAGCACCACATCTCAAATGCTTCGATTCTCTTCTGTTCCGGTTTTCCCACAGTCTATGTTTCACTGCCATACAATGCTGTACTCCAGACGTACATCCTCAGAAATTTCTTCCTCAAATTAAGGCCGGTATTTGATATTAGTAGACTTCTCTTGGCCAGAAATGCCTTTTTTGCCATAGCGAGTCTGCTTTTGATATCCTCCCTGCTCCGTCCGTCATTGGTTATTTTACTGCCTAGGTAGCAGAATTCCTTAACTTCATTGACTTCGTGACCATCAATCCTGATGTTAAGTTTCTCGCTGTTCTCATTTCTACTACTTCTCATTACCTTCGTCTTTCTCCGATTTACTCTCAAACCATACTGTGTACTCATTAGACTGTTCATTCCGTTCAGCAGATCATTTAATTCTTCGTCACTTTCACTCAGGATAGCAATGTCATCAGCGAATCGTATCATTGATATCCTTTCACCTTGTATTTTAATTCCACTCCTGAGCCTTTCTTTTATTTCCATCATTGCTTCCTCTATGTACAGATTGAAGAGTACGGGCGAAAGGCTACAGCCTTGTCTTACACTCTTCTTAATACGAGCACTTCGTTCTTGACCGTCCACTCTTATTATTCCCTCTTGGTTGTTGTACATATTGTATATGACCCGTCTCTCCCTATAGCTTACCCCTACTTTTTTCAGAATCTCGAACAGCTTGCACTATTTTATACTGTCGAACGCTTTTTCCAGGTCGACAAATCCTATGAAAGTGTCTTGATTTTTCTTTAGACTTGCTTCCATTATTAGCCGTAACGTCAGAATTGCCTCTCTCTTCCCTTTACTTTTCCTAAAGCCAAACTGATCGTCACCTAGCGCATTCTCAATTTTCTTTTCCATTCTTCTGTATATTATTCTTGTAAGCAGCTTCGATGCATGAGCTGTTAAGCTGATTGTGCGATAATTCTCGCACTTGTCAGCTCTTGCCGTCTTCGGAATTGTGTGGATGATGCTTTTCCGAAAGTCAGATAGTATGTCGTCAGACTCATATATTCTACACACCAACGTGAATAGTCGTTTTGTTGCTACTTCCCCCAATGATTTTAGAAATTCTGATGGAATGTTATCTATCCCTTCTGCCTTATTTGACCGTAAGTCCTCCAAAGCTCTTTTAAATTCCGATTCTAATACTGGATCCCCTATCTCTTCTAAATCGTCTCCTGTTTCTTCTTCTATCACATCAGACAAACCTTCACCCTCATAGAGACTTTCAATGTATTCTTTCCACCTATCTGCTCTCTCCTCTGCATTTAACAGTGGAATTCCCGTTGCACTCTTAATGTTACCACCGTTGCTTTTAATGTCACCAAAGGTTGTTTTGACTTTCCTGTATGCTGAGTCGGTCCTTCCGACAATCATATCTTTTTCGGTGTCTTCACATTTTTCCTGCAGCCATTTCGTCTTAGCTTCCCTGCACTTCCTATTTATTTCATTCCTCGGCGACTTGTATTTCTGTATTCCTGATTTTCCCGGAACATGTTTGTACTTCCTCCTTTCATCAATCAACTGAAGTATTTCTTCTGTTACCCATGGTTTCTTCGCAGCTACCTTCTTTGTACCTATGTTTTCCTTCCCAACTTCTGTGATGGCCCTTTTTAGAGCTGTCCATTCCTCTTCAACTGTACTGCCTACTGCGCTATTCCTTATTGCTGTATCTATAGCGTTAGAGAACTTCAAACGTATCTCGTCATTCCTTAGTACTTCCGTATCCCACTTCTTTGGGTATTGATTCTTCCTGACTAATGTCTTGAACTTCAGCCTACTCTTCATCACTACAATATTGTGATCTGAGTCTATATCTGCTCCTGGGTACGCCTTACAATCCAGTATCTGATTTCGGAATCTCTGTCTGAGCATGATGTAATCTAATTGGAATCTTCCCGTATCTCCCGGCCTTTTCCAAGTATACCTCCTCCTCTTGTGATTCTTGAACAGGGTATTCGCTATTACTAGTTGAAAATTGTTACAGAACTCAATTAGTCTTTCTCCTCTTTCATTCCTCGTCCCAAGCCCATATTCTCCTGTAACCTTATCTTCTACTCCTTCCCGTACAACTGCATTCCAGTCGCCCATGACTATTAGATTTTCGTCCCCCTTTACATACTGCATTATCCTTTTAATATCCTCATACACTTTCTCTATCTGTTCATCTTCAGCTTGCGACGTCGGCATGTATACCTGAACTATCGTTGTCGGTGTTGGTCTGCTGTCGATTCTGATTAGAACAATCCGGTCACTGAACTGTTCACAGTAACACACCTTTTGCCCTACCTTCCCTTATTATTCTTAATGTATATTAACGAGTTGCTACTCTATATTCATGAAGGCAATCACACCCAACAGCTGCGAAAATTGTAAATAATGTCTTTCAGAAAATTATTAAGTTGTTCTCTGCAAATAGACTCACTAAATTTTGAGAAAACACAGTTTATACAATTCTGTACAGTTAATGGCATAACATCATTGATAAATAATTACTGTGAACAGAAGCCTGTTGCTAAGGCAGAATATTCAAAATTTCTGGGTGTGTGCACTAATGAGAAATTGAATTGGAAGAGACACATCGATGATCTGCTGAAAAGGTTAGGTTCAGCTACTTATGCTATTACGGTTATTGCAAATTTTGGTGATAAAAAAATCAGTAAATTAGCCTGCTATGTTTATTTTCATTCACTGCTTTCATATGGCATCATATTTTGGGCAATTCGTCATTAAGAGAGCAATTGTTCATTGCACAGAAGTGCGTAGTCAGAATAATAGCTGGAGCACACCAAGATCATCTTGCAGTCGTTTATTCAAGGAACTCGGGATGTTCACAGTACCTTCGCAATACATATGTTCACTTACGAAATTTGTCATTAATAACCCACCCCAAATCAAAAGTAACGGGGAAGTTCATAGCTACAACACTCGAAGAAAGGATGATCTTCACAATCCTGGATTAATTCTCACTTTGACACAGAAAGGGGTGAATTATGCTGCCAAACAAATCTTTGGTCGTTTGCCAAATATTATTAAAAGTCTGACAGATAGCCGACCAACATTAAAAAGAATTTCTGAATGACAACACTTTCTACTCAATAGCTGAATTCTTAAATATGAAGTACTAACAGTAAAAAAAAAAAGAAATATAAAAAAAGAAAAAATAATTAATAAATTTTCGTAAAGAAAACTTACGTTAAAGTGACACGTTCCACATCATTAGGAAATGTCGTATTCATATCTATGGAACTAGGAATTATGTATGAATGGATGGATGGATGGTCGAGTTGGCGTGTATGTAACGAAGTGTGAGGAAGGAACTGTGTTAGCGCACTTTTAACTCGCGACTACTTGCTTATCGTCTGTGTACCGTTGTTGGTTATTAGTATTATACAGAAGAAAGTTTCGCTTCAGTGTTGTTATAATCAAACTGGAACGTATCGTCCGTGTCAACAGCACATGAACCTATTTTTCTCGGTTTGAGTGAACAGCCGAAAAGGTATTCTGCGTTTTATTCTTGCAACTGATAAAAGCCCAGACCATCAGTAACACCAGATCAACAGATGGCATCACCGTCGAGAAAACGCTGCCAATGTTAAGTATCTGCAATCATTAAAGTAACTCACTCCTCTTCAAATTAATTCGATGCGCGAGATAGAAACTTTCTGCCCTAAAAGTAACCGTTCTCACCAATACCGCTGTAATAGCTGGGTGCGTTTCAAAGTGTACCCAGAACAATTTGCCATGAAATCTGAAACTACACTACTGGCCGTTAAAATTGCTACACCACGAAGATGACGTGCTACAGACGCGAAATTTAACCGACAGAAAGAAGATGCTTTGATATGCAAATCATTAGCTTTTCAGAGCATTCACAAAAGGTTGGCGCCGGTGGCGACACCTACAACGTGCTGACATGAGGAAAGTTTCCAACCGATTTCTCATACACAAACAGCAGTTGACCGGCGTTGCCTGGTGAAACGTTGTTGTGATGCCTCGTGTAAGGAGGAGAAATGCGTACCATCACGTTTCCAACATTGATAAAGGTTGGATTGTAGCCTATCGCTATTGCGGTTTATCGTATCGCGACATTGCTGCTCGCGTTGGTCGAGATCCAATGACTGTTAGCAGAATATGGAAGCGGTGGGTTCAGGAGGGTAATACGGAACGCCGTGCTGGATCCCAAAGGTCTCGTATCACTAGCAGTCGAGACGACAGGCATCTTATCCGCATGGCTGTAACGGATCGTGCAGCCACGTCTCGATCCCCGAGTCAACAGATGGGGACGTTTACAAGACAACAACCATCTGCACGAACAGTTCGACGACGTTTGCAGCAGCATGGACTATCAGCTCGGAGACCATGGCTGCGGTTATCCTTGACGCTGCATCACAGACAGGAGCGCTTGCGATGGCGTACTCAACGATGAACCTGGGTGCACGAATGGCAAATCGTCATTTTTTCGAATGAATCCAGGTTCTGTTTACAGCATCATGATGGTCGCATCCGTGTTTGGCGACATCGCGGTGAACGCACACTGGAAGCGCGTATTCGTCATCGCCACACTGGCATATCACCCGGCGCGATGGTATGGGGTGCCATTGGTTACTCGTCTCGGTCACCTCTCTTTCGCATTGACGGCACTTTGAACAGTGGACGTTACATTTTAGATGTGTTACGACCCTTGGCTCTACCCTTCATTCGATCCCTGCGAAACCGTACATTTCAGCAGGATAATGCACGACCGCATGTTGTAGGTCCTGTACGGGCCTTTCTGGATACAGAAAATGTTCCACTGCTGCCCTGGCCAGCACATTCTCCAGATTTCTCACCAATTGAAAACGTCTGGTCAATGGTGGCCGAGCAACTGGCTCGTCACAATACGCCAGTCACTACTCTTGATGAACTGTGGTATCGTGTTGAAGCTGCATGGGCAGCTGTACCTGTTCACGCCATCCAAGCTCTGTTTGACTCAATGGCCAGGCGTATCAAGGCCGTTATTACGGCCAGAGGTGGTTGTTCTGGGTACTGATTTCTCAGGACCTATGCACCCAAATTGCGTGAAAATGTAATCACATGTCAGTTCTAGTATAATATATTTGTCCAATGAATACCCGTTTATCATATGCATTTCTTCTTGGTGTAGCAATTTTAATGGCCAGTAGTTTACTTAACCACTGACCGCGGAAGAGGAATGAAACGCTGCTCTCTCTCTCTCTCTCTCTCTCTCTCTCTCTCTCTCTCTCAGCTCAGTTCCCTAGTAAGCTCCACTTTAGGAGCAGCACGGCGTCGTGAAGGATCCCACCTCGCAGGTCCGGTCAGCACCGTCCCTCGCCCAAGGCCGCGCTGTCGCTCGGGAAGCCGACGCGTCGCCAATGAAGATTAACTGCTGAGCCTCCGCCTGCGTGCCATGATTGCGCGGGTCCAGGAACACCCGACACTGCCACCAGGCAGCTGTGGTGGCCGACACCGTGTGGCGGTCCCACCCCACAGACCAATCGCTCAGTGGAGTCGTCTACATTGCCTGCACGAAATCAACGCCGTAAGAGTGACTTTGCCATCCCAACCAGCCTCAATGCTCCTAGACACCGTGGAGATAAGCCCAGAATGCCCGCCATACGAATTTTACTTACAAAGCTGTAACAATAGTTTTACATCTACATGAAACTACTGTGATAAGCACTTGTTAAGTAACCTATTTATTTAATACCTCAGGCATTATTCTCAGCAGGGGAGCACGCTTTCAATCAGGACAATGCCCCGCTGACAGACTTACTTGGAACAGTTTGTTCATAAAGTAAAAAGTCTTCTTTGCCACAATAATCTCCAGATTTAAAAATTGGACGTCTTATAATTGACCACGGTCCCTCAAAGAATTGAAGACATTTTGTAAAACACCGTGTTGCGAGCTCTCCCAAGAACGCCACGTGCAGTGACGAGGGCGTGGGTGGTCATGTAAAGCCGGAAGCAAGGAATGAGACAAGTAATTAATGAATAAGAAATCAGGTGACAGATTCGGGACCATTTACTGTCGAATAAATCGCTGCTCTGCCGATAATTTGCATAACAGTTTTATTTCGATCTACACTCATGCTCATAAATTAAAGATAATGCTGATATATGGTGAAACAGTGCTCTGGTGGGCGGTTTGCGGATTTAAATCACCTCGGGGTATGACCATGCGGTGCATTTGACCTGCGGTCGTCGCACGGTGACGCTGGCAGCAGTCCACATACGCAGAGGTGTGTTGGTGCACGTCAGAGTACGGTGTAGCGAGTAAGTGTGCAGACGTTTTCAGAAGTGCTAATGGTGACTTCGTGTTTAAAATAGCTCAAAGAACACATAATGAAGACGTTATGAGGGGTAGAATACTAGGGCGACTGGAGGCTGGTCAAACACAACAGGTCGTAGTACGGGCCCTCCGTGTGCCACAAAGCCTGATCTCAAGAAGACCAATATCTCATCATCAGTGCCCGCAGACGGCCACGGAGTAATGCAGGTAGCCTTTCTCAGGGCCTTACCACAGCCACTGGAACAGTTGTCTCCAGACACACAGTCTACAGACGATTGAACAGACATGGTTTATTCGCCTGGAGACCTGCAAGGTGCATTTCACTGTCCCCTGGTCACAGGAGAGCCCGTAATGCCTGGTGTCAAGAATACAGTACATGGTCATTGCAACAGTGGTCCCAGGTTATGTTGACGAATGAGTCCAGGTATAGACTGAACAGTGATTCTCGCCGGGTTTTCATCTGCCGTGGACCAGGAACCAGATGCCAACCCCTTAATGTCCTTGAAAGAGATCTGCATGGAGGTCGTGGTTTGATGGTGTCGGGTGGGATTATGATTGGTACACCCACGTCCCTGCACGTCTTGACAGAGGTACTGGTACAGGTCAGGTGTATCTGGACGTTTTTTTACACCAGTATGTCCGCCTTTTCAGGGGCCCACCTTCCTCGTGATGGATGATAACGCACGGCCACACCGAGCTGCCATCGTGGAAGAGTACCTTGAAGCAGAAGATATCTGGCGAATGGAGTGGCCTGCCTGTTCTCCAGATCTAAGGCCCATCGAGCACGTCTGGGATGCTCTCAGTCGAAGAATCGTTGCACGTCTTCAAACCCCTACCCCAGAACATCGTGCTGGCCGGCATGAGTGGCCGAGCGGTTCTAGGCGCTACAGTCTGGAACCGTGCGACCGCTACGGCCGCAAGTTCGAATACTGCCTCGGGTATGGATGTGTTTGATGTCCTTATTTAGGTTTAAGTAGTTCTACGGAACTGATGACCTCAGAAATTAAGTCCCGTAGTGCTCAGAGCCATTTGAACCATTTCTGAACATCGTGCTGTAAGGGCTGCACTGGCTGATCGTACAGCTATCACAGCACAGAAAGAGGGCTCGTGAGCCCAGACGTGGCAAGACGAACTGTTCGAACTGGTTATTAGCAGTGAGACTACTGGCACGCACACCTCTAGCCTCTCTTCACTGACGCCACAAGCATCGACTGGCACTGCACGACGTCAGAGGATCACTTGGAAGACGGAATGGCGCGCTGTGGTCTTCAGCTATGAAAGCAGATTCTGCCTGCACGCAAGTGACAGTCGTTTGCGTGTATGACATGGACCAGCTGATCGCTGACTCGTAGAGTGCATTCGTCCAGGATACATTGGTCCAACCGCAGGCCTTATGGCTTTAACTTTGCTGTTTCTGAAGTGGGTGCTAACCAGTGCTAGGTATGTGCACAATCTTGTCAGACCCATTCTCCGACCGTTCTTGCAACAGGAAGGTGATGTGTTGTGCCAACAGGACAGTGCTCGCCCGGACACTGCCCGTGAAACTCAACGTGCTCTCCAAGACGTGCAGTAACTTCCCTGGCCAGCACGATCTCCGGACTTTTCTCCAAGCGTGAGCGTGTGGGCTATGATGGGACGAGAAGTGAGTCGTGCGACTCGTTAACCAAGAACTCTTACAGAGCTACGTCAACAGGTTGAGCAGGCATAGCATGAAATACCGAAGGGCAATGGATTGCATGCCAGACTCAGCGCCTGCATTGCCGCACGTATGTGTTTCAGCATGTTTCTATAGATGGTACCTCGGAACTGCTTGTGATACTGATCTGTAAATGTAATCATTTCATGTATTCCATATGCACTGTTGCAATAATAAATCATGAGCTAATTGGAAACCTCAAAATGGATATACAATTTTTCTGATAATGTAGATATGACACAATGTTACTATGATGTACATGAAATGACTTCGTTTGATAAGAGGATAGAGAAACTTCAAATGCGTTCTGCGTGGAGAAAGTATTACGAAAGTTATTTATGTATCTTTATCAGTGTTTTAATTAGTTAAGATTACCAAATATGTTTTACTTAAAATTAATTATCCGGATCGAGATTTTTTGACGTCATATCAATTGAATTATATCACTTTCTTCGGAAGGCTTTTCTATAAAGTGTCTCATATCAGGGTTTTCTAAAAAGTGTCTCATATCAGGCACTGTCGGAATAATTTATGAAAGCTATCGCCCACAAATCGTATTACGTCATTAGGAATAAGAAGAGTTGGTTCCTACTCCCACTAAATGTTGGTAAGACTTTGGACATTTCTAAAAGAGAAATCAAATATGAAGTCTTGAATTACACAAAGAAAGCTGACACAGGAAATACAAGTAAAAAGATCAATCTGTGTAGGGAAGAACAATATCACGCAATTTACTGTGGTACGTGAAAGCGCCAGAGGTGTTACAGAAAGACCAACTTTTATTACACAGAATGGACAAAGCAGTTTTCATCTGAAGCAATATAAGGAGTTCTAAATGAAGCATTCTTCGTAGCATTTACTACATTCAACCTACAATTATAAATAGTACATCAAATGGAATAACAACTCAATTTTGTGTGTTCAGTGTGAGCACCAGTCGTCCCATGACGCACACAGTTGATAGCCGACTTCTTCCCAAACCTTGATCAGCGTGTCTGGAGTAATTTTTGTGCAATGGTCCGAGTTGACACCTCTACTGTTGTCAGGATGACTGAGTGTGGTGTGCGGTGGAGCCGGTCGCTGTGGCCGAGCGGCTCTAGGCGCTTCAGTTCGGAACCGCGCGACTGCTACGGTCGCAGGTTCGAATCCTGCCTCGGGTTAGATTTAAGTAGTTCTAAGTTCTAGACCTCAGACATTAATCCCCATAGTGCTCAGAGTCATTTTCTGCGGTGGATCAAGGGAGTAGGCGAGCTGAGCGCTAATGACACAACGTTGTATTGAATTGTATGTTTACTGGGGGCCTAGAAACGACATAGAGGCTCCGTCCCCGCCACAGCCGCAGTGGTCCACAACCCCACGACGACTACCGCAGTCCATTTCACCCCTCCGCCGCCCCACACCGAAGCACTCTTTCAGGGTTATTGTGCAGTTCGTCCCCCGGTGGTGTAACCCCAATGTTTGCGTGGTAGAGTAGTGGTGGTGTACACGTACGATGAGAACTTGTTTGCGCACCAATCGCCGACATAGTGTAGCTGAGGCGGAATTAGGGGAACCAGCCCGCATTCGCCGTGGCAGATGGAAAACCGCCTAAAAACTATACACAGACTGGCCGGCTCACCGGATACAAGTCTGCCGCGCGGATTCGTGCCGTGGACCAGGCGCTCCTTCCCACCCGGAAAGCTATGCGTTAGACCGCACGGCCAATCGGGCGGGCTATGACACAACGTTGGCGGAAAAAGACTTTATTCATGAAGATTTACCATCATATATTCTCCGAACCAGGCCGGTGGCGGCGCAGCGCCGCGGCTTCAGAAGTTGCTGATGCTGCGTCAGTGGATTGCTTTGGGCGTCGCCCTCTACACGCGGCTCACGTAATCACAGTGTCGTGCGGGTGGCCGGCCTGAGAAACGAACGGCGCACCCCGTCCGACATTAGAGGCTGACCAAGACACAAACTGTGAATTACCAGAGCACTCACAATTGCCGTCGAAGGGTTGTGCTCCGAAAATATCTCAGTAGTTGTGCTTGGTGTGCAGGTGGTCCAGAGCATAGGCTGGGGATGTCGATGACTGTTTAGAGGTGCCAATCTGGGGGTGGGGGACGGGGTAGGGAAGGGGGGACGGCAGCAGTAGTTAGCACTCCTCCTGATTACTGCAAAAGGTGTGTATTGCGTCAAGCACCATCATTTTGGTTTACCAAGCCATAAGTAGATGTTTTCAAGTCTTCCCATTAGTCAAAAATTGTCAAGGATTTCATGGCCATTTGTTGGCAAACTGCCTGTTGGCTTCTGTCTCGGGTTCCTGAGCCATGATGGTTTTTTCTGATGTTTCATCAGGATGAATGGCTGGCATTGTCAAAGCTTCACCCTCCATTGCTGGTGGAGGATTGGTCCATCACCAGCAATGGAGGGTGAAGCTTTAACAATGTCAGACACTCGTGCTGGCGAAACGTCAGAAAAATCATACAAATGTCAACCGAAGAACCCAAGACAGAAGCCCACGGGGAGTCTGTCTTCCCATGAGTAGTTGCAAGATCGGCAACTCAGTTCAACCCCGCATCCAGCCATCCTGATTTAGGCTTTCCGTGATTTCCCTAAATCGCTCCAGGCAAATGCCGGGATGGTTCCTTTGAAAGGGCACAGCCGACTTCCTTCCCCATTCTTCCCTAAACCCACGAGACCGATGACCACGCAGTTTGGTCTCTTCCCCCAAACCAACCCAACCCAACCTCGGCAGCTCACAGTGAGTGTCTGGTAGACCATACAGGTGGCAGCAGTCTCGGAGGCGGTAGCAGCACATTACAGGCTCAGCCTCGTAGCTAGCGTACTGCAACGTAAAGACTGAACACAAAGGCTCGGAAGTCTATTTAATATTAATTGTTTGAAGAAATGACTATGTCGGGCCGACGATGAGTGAATGTGACCTCCTCCTCCAGGCTCGTTAGCGGTCTTCAAAAATATTTTAAATGGCTCTAAGCACTATGGGACTTAACATCAGCCCACCGCTGTGACCGAGCGGTTCTAGGCGCTTCAGTCCGGAGCCGCGCTGCTGCGATCGCAGGTTCGAATCCTGCATCGGGCATGGACGTGTATGATGTCAGGTTAGTTAGGTTTAAGTAGTTCTAAGTCTAGGGGACTGATCTCAGATGTTAAGTTCAAATGGTTCAAATGGCTCTAAGCACTACTGGATTTAGCATCTGAGGTCATCAGTCCCCTAGACTTAGAACTATTTAAACCTAACTAACCTAAGGACATCACACACATCCATGCCCGAGGCAGGATTCGAACCTGCGACCGTAGCAGGCAGCGGTCTTCATCGCTGTCTGTTTCACGAGAATGGCTTTCAGGGTTTCACCTTGCTTTTCCGTCATATCAGCAGACGATAGGAGCTCTTTCGAAAATTTACTCGCCGTTACGAAATGAAGCTGAGCTGTTACAAAGACGTGATGATTCCTGCTCACTTAGGTAATGCTGCCGAGTTTACACTTCAAGCTTCTCGCTCGCGTGAGATGAGGAAATCTCTTCAGGGGTTGTTCCGCCTTTTGCAATGTCTGCTTTGTGCCCACTTGGTGTTGTCATTGTCACACAGGACACTGGCCTGGTTTGCCCAAGCTTGGTGTTGGCTGCAGTGGACTTTTGAGAGAATTTTTTCTTTTCTTTATTAGACATTTCTGCCGTGTAACCGTTGCAACAACTACTTCAATCGTGTAGAGTTCTCAACTCGGGCCATTGCACAAAAATTACTCCAAACACGCTGATCAAGGTTTGGGAAGAACTCGGCTATCAACTGTGTGCGTCATGTGACGACTGGTGCTCACACTGAACACACAAAATTGAGTTGTTATTTCATTAGGTAGACCAACTGGTAGTGAAGAGACGTACACATTATCCTTTATGAATGCCAAAACATAACAATCGCAGGCGCCAGATCGTGTGAACGTGGAGGACATACGAAAGAAACTGTCATCCAGGCCGTGCGGCCAATCCAGCATCATTTAACCAACGGCGTACGCAGTTATACCAGTGATGTGGTGCACAAGGTTGCTGTAAAGTGAAGTTCAGTGGTTCAGATTCTTCCAGTTGAGGAAAGACCCGTAATTCTAACGCATCAAGACAAGAAACTCCAGTACAGTTGCTTCACTGAAAAAGAAAGGCCCATACTTTTCCGCCAATATATGGCACAAAAAAATTATATTTAAGGGAGTCTCCTTGCAACAGTACCATCTTGTATGGATTTGTTGATCACCAGATGCGCACATTATGTATTTTCACATTACCTCTTGGGTGAAATGTCGATTCATCGTTGAAGTCGACACGTCACGGAGCAAAATTTCTTTTGCAAAGTTGGCACGGTAACTGTAGTCTGTATGCTTTAGAGCTTGTAACGACTGAAAACGATAAGGACGTAGTTCTAAGCATCTTCTTAAAAGTCTTCACACGGACTTCACTCGGAATTGATAATTCACGACTAGCCTTCCGAACTGATTTCTTGGGGCTATGGGCGAAAGACTCTCTCACACGTTCAACTCGTCATTCATTCGCTCTTGAGCGTCCCGTACACCGAGCGAGGTGGTGCAGTGGTTAGCACACTGTACTCGCATTCGGGAGGACGATGGTTCAAACGCACGTCTGGCCATCCTCATTGGGGTTTTCGGTGATTTCCCTAAACCGCTTCAGGCAAATGGCAGGATGATTCCTTTGAAAGGGCACGACCGACTACCTTCCCCATTCTTCCCTATTCCAATGGGACCGATGACCTCGCTGTTTGGTCCCCTACCCCAGCCAGCCAAGCAACCAACAGTTCTTCCCATTGCAAAGACAGCCAGAGTCTTCAAACTCATTGAGCCGTGCTGCGGAACGCGTTGGTGCTGTTGTAGGTTTGTGTCCTCTGTTGGAGGCCAGATTGTATCGTTTAGTTGATATGGTTGCGGTTGTTTGTATTCTTCTTGTGTTGATTGGCGCCACTTGGTTTCGCAAGCATTGCCTCTCCACTAGTGGCAGCAGCTGCGTTATCGATATGTAGTAACTGTGGCCCTATCTTTGGGGTGACGTCGTCGTTCTTCCGGGTCGTGTGAGTGAGCAGTTCGGTTGGGGACACTGGCGGAGCCAAAAGGGCAGTGCGACACTGGGACCGATGGCGGCACGCATGCACTGCCAGATGGAAGGGCTGTGGTCGCGAGGGTACACGACCTAGTCGTCAATCGGATCCAACAAGCTTCAAGTTGAGTGGATTTTAATCCTGGCAGTGAAACCTGCACCATTGTGAGATCTCGCGATTCTCCATTGACTTGGGTTCGTGTTCGCAATGTCGCCGAGACGAAGAGCAGCGAGTGAAGTGCTTGGGGAAGGCGGATCTAATTAGCTTTCCTCGACTTCTTCTTACTAATTGCTGCATGTTGTGTGTTGCTATTTGTTAAGTTCAACCAGCGGTATTTTGCCTGCCTGGTGGCCGCTAACGCCCCAGTTACCTGCCCTGGAGGTTAGTGTATGTAATGGCAGTGTACGTTTCCTCGCGTTGCCGCTGCTGTCCGGTAAGGCATGTAGTTTTGACAGTTTCCTTGATTTGTAGGTCGGTTGGTGTTTCTTCTACTCTGGTAGTAGTGGTTCCTTTCTCCTTTCGGACGCTCTAAACACAGCATTCTGAGGACGTAGTGGTGACCAGAACAGAAGAGAATCGAAGCATTTGAGATGTGGTGCTATAGACGAATGTTGAAAATTAGGTGGACTGATAAGGTAAGGAATGAGGAGGTTCTACGCAGAATCGGAGAGGAAAGGAATACGTGGAAAGCACTGATAAGGAGAAGGGACAGGATGATAGGACATCTGCTAAGACATGAGGGAATGACTTCCATGGTACTAGAGGGGGCTGTAGAGGGCAAAAACTGTAGAGGAAGACAGAGATTTGAGTACGTCAAGCAAATAATTGAGGACGTAGGTTGCAAGTGCTACTCTGAGATGAAGAGGTTAGCACAGGAAAGGAATTCGTGGCGGGCCGCATCAAACCAGTCAGTAGACTGATGACAAAAAAAAAAAAGTGGTGACCGCCGGTTCCGGCTTTGGCGCGGTGTTTCGTCGTTGCATTGGTTATCGGACGTTACGTAGCTTCACGGGATTATCATTAGTCTGAGTTACCATCTTGCGAAGTGAATGCAACTCTTGGCTGCCTTTCTCATCGCTCACGATAGTGTTTTTGGCCTGACCTACTCAGAGGTCGATTCCTGCAGCACCCATGTGTTTTGTTGTATGTTATTGTTTTATTGTATTACCAAGTTAACATCATTTGTCTCACCTGTCTAGTGACCAGTTGCTTCTCCTTTTGAATTAACCTTGTTATTATATTTGCTGTTTTATTGTATGTTTCTAAATTTTTTAAATATAATTGCTATTCTTGGCGTTACAGCAAGTTTGAACGGTTGTGCTACCAAGTTTACTGTCATTTTGTCTCACCTGTTTGGTGATCAGTTGCCTGTCTTTTAAATTAACTTTTGCTATTGCCTTGCTGTTTAACAGTACGTTTGTAATTTTTTTTTAATAATTGCTATTCTTGGCGTTAAAGGTCATCAGCCGTGACTGACGCTACTTGTCTTAAAATTCTAATGTGGCAGTTGTATTTTAGCAGTTAACCTGTAAGACTTCGGTGATTTGTTTTCAATATTTTAATGACTGTAGTTTGTAAGTTGCAACAAGTTAAACAATTCTTAATTTATTGCCATTAAGGCCTTCAGACGTGAAATAATTCTTAATTTATTGCCATTAAGGCCTTCAGCCGAGAGTGTCGTTACTTGTCTTAAAATTTTAATTTAGCAATTTTATTTTTGCAGTGAGCTTTAAGACTTGTCTTTTATATTTTAATAACTGTTATTGTAATTTAATCATTTCTTAATTTTTTGCCATTAAGGCCTTCAGCCGTAAAACAATTCTTAAATTATTGCAATTATTAAAATTGTTGTTGATTTTAAATAAATTATGTGTGATTAAAAGAAAAGCCAACCAATAGTAACTGATTACGGCCCCGTCCACAATCGTAACCGAATCCTGCCTTCCCTTCACTAACAGGTCTAACTCATCTTTCCATATACGAATGTTATTATCAGATTACAATGGAACGTAATACGGAACGGATGCTGGACTGTAACAGATTCATTCCTTGCAAACTAAAACGCAAAAAGTTCTCTGTTCACTATAGCCAACTTTGGTACTACAGTTTTCAAACGGAAGACACAGAAAAAGTGCACGCACATGCTCACAGGTACACAAATAGAAACAGTTTAAGTTGGGTTTTCATTTGATGTATTATTTATAATTGTAACTTGACTCTAATAAATGCTACAAAGCCTTAAAACATCGATATTCATTTTGAAACACCCGGTAGATCGAGAGGTCGCAGTGGATCTATTATTTATGAAAAGAATATCAAGCTCAATAGAATTACGCCACGATATCCATCTGCTTCCTAATATTCAAGCGGTTCTACATGACAAAGGTTACAGTTTGCTAGTTGCGTGTTTACGTTACTCCGGACAATACCTTTTCCCTGCAGCTGAGAGGGTGCAGGCGATCACGTTCTGACGTCACAGGCATACTGAAGTGGCGTGCACATCGATTCCACTCTCACATTAACGCCACGCGCTAGACAGCCACGACGCCATTAGGCAAATTGGTTACGTCACGACGTGTCATCACTGTCTCTCCACAGTTGGCCCACATTTTCGAGTGTCACGAAAATAACGCGACCGAGATTGGGTAACCTGGCTTTGCAGGTCATTTTCAAATGAAGCGTGTACACTTTACAACGCTGGAAACAGTCTCTGGAATATGAAGTGCCTAGTTGTCATGTATAAAATTACAGAAAACTAACCTAAAAGTATTTCAAGTAAGACTGGTTAAATATGGTGCTGATGAATATCATCACGATGATTTTTGCACCAACGTCGAGAACGCAACTGTATTATTAGCGCAGACACTGCATCACTACGGTTGCGTAAAAGATATAAAAATGATATATCCATGGAGTAGTGCGTTTCTGAACTCCATTTGGAACACGGTCTCTCGATATTTTGTAATAAAGGCTTTGTTAGATGAACACCATCCCTGTTGTAAAGACTCCGTTAGGTCATAGACGATACAGACAGTGTATGACATCATGCTGAAGTCCGCCCCCGGTAGCTGAGTGGTCAGCGCGATAGGCTGTCAATCCTAAGGGCCCGGGTTCGATTCCCGGCTGGGTCGGAGATTTTCTCCGCCCAGGGACGTCGGCACGGTAGCTCAGCGTGTTCGGTCGGAGGGTTAGCTGCCCTCTGTAATAAAAAAAAAAAAAAAACTGAGTGAACGGACCAATAATGAACTTCAGCGGACGTCCGCCACGAACAATTGCAACGAACTATAACGAACAAAATGAGATTTTTTTTAAAAAAAGGAGGGGGGACTGGGTGTCGTGTTGTCCTAATCATCATCATTTCATCCCCATCGACGCGCAAGTCGCCGAAGTGGAGTCAAATCGAAAGGCTTGCACCAGGCGAGCGGTCTACCCGACGGGAGGCCCTCGTCACACGCCATTATTATTATCGTACTGAAAGCATGACCACCGACAAATATCTTTGCAGGTGACTTCTGGAAAACTGTTCACTTTAACGTTTTCTAAACTTTAGTATTATCAAGGAAAGTTTTTTTATTACAATTGTGAAATCTTTATTCCTATGTGGATTCCCTCTCCTGCTTCGTTTGCTGCATCCAGTGCTTCCTGTATTATAATTTTCAACAGGAGGGATGATATTACATCTCCTTACCTGTCTCCTGTTCTTATGTCTTCGTCATCCATTTTCACTATCCCTTTCCAGCCTTCCAGAGTATCTTTTACAAGATTTGTAATCTCTTTTCGTATTCCTAACTTGTGTATTTTCCCCCATAACGTTTCTCTATATAGCCTATACAAGGCTCTCTGAAAATTAACAAACAAGATTGCCACTGTTTTGTTGTATTCTCGGTATGTTGATGTGGCTTCTTTCAGTACAAATATCTGACCAGTGGTGGACTGATGTATGTATCCCGCTTGCTTCTCGTCTTTTATCGCTTTTAAATATTGTTCCTATCTTTTCTGGAGAATCTTGGAGAACACTTTTTAGCCTGTGCTAATTAATGAGATGCTTCTATAATTTCTGCATCTTGCTTGTCGTCCTTTTTATGAATTGGGGCTATAACCGCTTCTTTCCGCTCAAATGGCATTCTCTCTTCATTATAAATGTTGGTCACGAGTTTGTATACTTGTTTCGCAGTTGTATCTCCTGTGTTCACCGAGCGAGGTGGCGCAGTGGTTAGCACACTGGACTCGCATTCGGGAGGACGACGGTTCAATCTCGCGTCTGGCCATCCTGATTTAGGTTTTCCGTGATTTCCCTAAATCGCTCCAGGCAAATGCCGGGATGGTTCCTTTGAAAGGGCACGGCCGACTTCCTTCCCCGTCCATCCCTAAAAACCGATGACCTAGCAGTTTGGTCTCTTCCCTCAAAACAGCCCAGCCCAGCCCAGTCCTCTGTTCAAGTTTAATTGTTATTCCTTCCCTCCCTGGAACTTTGTTGTCTTTTAGTATTTTCATTGCGTCTGCTGTCTTTCAATTTCGGCGGTGGGACTAAAATATTCACCTTCTTCCTCCATTCCTGTACTTCCATCTTCCACATTTACAAGCTCCTCAAATTATTCCTTCCAAATTTTCATACCTTTTTTTTATTTCCGGAAATGTACTTTCTTATCTTTAGTGACCTAAATCCGTCCTATATATCCTCTTCTGAAGAACTTAACTGTCTTGTTGAAATCTCTTCAAATTCCTGCAATTTTATCATTTTCTGCGCTTTTCACTAGACTTCCGACATTCTGTTTCCTTCTGAGAAGTTTTTTGGTTCCCTTCTTAGCCTATTCATATGCTTCTTCGATTTCATTGGAATCTTCCTATAGGTGTTTTTTCTCTGCTCCTCTTCTTTCTTTCAACGGATGAGAGAATACTGACGCGGTCAACGGAAGTTTTAAAAATTAAAAAAATTATCGCTAACGCATTTTTCCAGATTAAATGGGCGAATTTACAGACCGAAGCTGAGGAGAGATATCGTTGCCAAGGAGATAAGAACGGTATTCTTTTTGAGGTTATTTGTGTCTACGTATTACGAAATACATGTTGAGGGTCATTATACGAGGGTTGGAACTTTAATAGTGGCAGTTATTTATTTACAACTTATACAGTATACACAGGTGTTTCGAAGTTTTCCTGCCTTTCATAGACATCACCATCATTATGTATAACTCGTCGCCAGCGAGGTCCAAGTCGGGGGGTATTCTTAGGAACGCTAGCTATTTTGATAGTCTGATTGGAGCGGACTATTGCCCTTCGAATTTCTGTAGCAGTTTTGAAGCGAATGCCATGAAGTTCATTTTTGAAACACAGCCTGCGAATTGAAGGAAGGATTTAATGGAATCCGCTACAGAACTGTTACAGACATTCGTCGGGCAACAGACAGCTCCACTGGAACTATCATCACAACTGGTGTTGCTAAGGCTATCCTACAACCTTCAGATCCCCGGCAACGGGTTATACACAATGCTGGTAGTCACCTTTGAAGGACAGTAAAACTTTGAAACGTTTGTACTTTGTGTAAGCTGTAAATAAATACACTGACGGAAAACTCCATGGAGCAGTTTTGTGATATGAACGAAAGTTAGTTGGCGTGTTTCCACATCTGAAAGATGATATTTTAGTAGCGCCACTATGAGGATGCAAATCAAGTTTGCCTTTAATACATCCTGTAACAATCGTGAGATTGGATGTGGTGAGTTGATGTTAACCAAGAATGCATTTAAGTCAACAAATACGCCATTATCAACACCTCGCTGATTTCGATCGTCGTCGTCTAGCAGGGCTACGAGAAGCTTTATGTTCCTTTTGCGATACTGCGGAAAGACTTGGATGGAATGTAACGACTATTCATGACTGCTGGCAGCGGTGGACACGAGAACGTAAGGTCGTAAAAAGACCGGGCACCGGACAACCACGTGACAGCCCAAAGACTGTGTTTTATTGGCAGGACACTGAGAAAATGTAACAGATCTACTAAGGAGACTGCCTACACTATGCTTGTGTGTCCTCTTTTAGAATACTGCTGCATGGTGTGGTATGCTTACCAGATAGGACTGACGGAGTAAATCGAAAAAGTTCAAAGAAAGGCAGCACGTTTAGTATTCTCGCGAAATAAAGGAGAGCGTGTCACAGAAATGATACAGGAATTGGGCTGGACATCATCAAAAGAAAGGCGTTTTTCGTTGCGACGGAATCTTCTCACGAAATTCCAATCACCAAGTTTCTCCTCCGAATGCGAAAATATTTTGTTGACGCCGACCTACACAGGGAGAAACTATCAACACGATAAAATAAGGGAAATCAGAGCTCATACGGAAAGATACAGGTGTTCGTTCTTTCCGCGCGCTATACAAGGTTGTAATAATAGAGAATTGTGGAGGTGGTTCGATGAACCCTCTGCTAGGCACTTAAATTTGATTTGCAGAATATCGATG
The DNA here is from genome assembly GCF_021461385.2 of Schistocerca piceifrons. Taxonomy (NCBI): domain Eukaryota; kingdom Metazoa; phylum Arthropoda; class Insecta; order Orthoptera; family Acrididae; genus Schistocerca; species Schistocerca piceifrons. Next base: position 60,788,673 of record NC_060147.1, on the reverse strand, counting down.
TAGATGTCAACGGCGTATGGGTCTGGCGCATCGTACTGCATCTGCAGCAGCAATTTGAGCAGCAGTTGGGACCACAGCGACAACGAACTGCTGCAAATCGGTATATAGCGTGAGTTCCAGTGACCCCAAACCACCTCTTTGCGACTAGTGTGGTAAATAAAATGCCGTGTGGCTAGGGCCTCCCGTCGCGTAGACCGTTCGCCTCGTGCAAGCCTTTCGGGTTGACGCCACTTCGGCGACTTGCGTGTCGTTGGCGATGAAATGAAAAAGACAACACAACACCCATTCCCTGAGCGGAGAAAATCTCCGGCACAGACGGGAATCGAACCCGGGCAGTTAGGTATGACATTCCGTCTCGCTGACCACTCAGCTACCAGGGGCGAACACTAGTGTGGTGTCAACCGAGAGCTCATTGAAGGGCAGGGTGGAGGTCTGTTGTGTTTTCTGATGTAAGTTGGTTCTGCCTCGGTGCCAGTGATGGCCGCATATTGGTTAGGAGGCCAGTTGAGGGCTGCTACCAACCCGTCTTCGTGCTAGACACACTGAACCGACACCTGGAGTTGTGGTCGTGGGTGCGATTTCGTATGACATCAGGAGCACACTCGTAGTTATCCCACGCACCCTAACAGTAAATTTGTACGTCAGTCTGACGGCTCGACCTGTTGTGCTGCTATTCATGAACAGCATTCAAGGGGGAGGGGTGGGTTTGTCCAACAGGATAACGCTCGCGCACATACCGCTGTTTTAGCCCAATATGCTCTAAGGACAGCTGACATGCTGCCTTGGCCTATTCTGTCACCAGGTCTGTCTCCGATGCAGGACATATGCAACATCATTGACTACAACTCCACTCTTCATCCACAAACACGTCAGTCTGAAGACTCGACCTGTTCTGCCATTAATGAACAGCATTCAATGGAGAGGTGGGGGGGGGGGGGGGGGGTTGTCCAACAGGATAACGCTCGCCCACATACCCCTGTTTTAGCCCATTACGCTCTACCGACAGCCGACATGCTGCCTTGGCCTATTCTATCACCAGGTCTGTCTCCGATGCAGGACATACGCGACATCATTGACTACAACTCCACTCCTCATCCACAAACATCATTAACCATCCCTGTATTGACCAACCAAGTTCAAGAGGCATGGATCCGGCACCTGTACAACATACTGCATGCCCGTTTTGATGCTTGCATTCAACTTCTGGCGGTTATTAAGGTACCAGCTGAGCCGTGCTCACTCCGAACTATGCGTTTCCTTGAACTTGGCTGTCTGTCTGTGTTTGGTTTCCCGCCATTGTTGCGGTTATGCTGTGGTTCTTCATCCTTCTATGTGTGGCAGCAGCGATGTGTATCGATATTTGCGCTGTGTACCATCTTTGGTCTTCATAGAGTTTCCGGCTAGGGGGTGTGCAGGCTGTCGGTCGGTTGGTGCGGACCAGGGAGGATATCTCCATGCGGTGCAGTCGGCTGGGTCCGCTAGCGGTCCCTGCGCAGTGTCGGATCGTATGTGGAGCTGACAAATCGCTACGAGCTTCGTGGCTCACCGACCCAAGACGTCAAAGTTGAGTGGTGTGTTAAGTACACAACCCACGTCCGTTCATGCTGTGTCGTTCGTTTCAGTAGTTTGCTGTTGGGGAGGTTTTCCTGTGAGCAACACCGAGTGTTTGTAGTGGTGAAATCGAGCCGCCGTCCAGTGGAATTAAATATATTGGTTCACTACAACTCAAGTGCACCAGTGAAATTTTCTGCCATGTGGCCGTTAGTGTTCTGGTTACCTACCGAGACACTAACGTAACTTCAGGCAGTGTTCCTTTTGGTGGAATTAACTATATTATCTTATTTCAAATTCAAGTGTACCAGGGGAATTTTCTGCCTTGTGGCCGTTAGTGTTCCGGTTACCTGCCCTGGCCACTAACGTAATTTCACGCAGCGTCCTTTCCTCACCAGTTGTCGCTGTCCAACATGGCGTGTAGTTTTGACAGCTTAATACATATTTCGTTGTGGTTAATCACGTCCGTAACAGTTTGGTGTTTGAGTTTTTATGTATTGATCGGTGGCTAGCAAGTCATTTGGCCGGTCGGTCCGTGACTGTCTCTTGGTTGGGCTACCGACGGATCAAGTGTAGTTGGGCCCACTACTTGTCTCACCTAAGTGAACGTTAATGTTTCGAGGGCAGCCCCCCCCCCCCCCCACCTGGAGACGCCTGAGTGCCGTTGTCTATACTGTCCTTTTCATGGGTGTTTCAAGGTCCGTTGGTAATCTATTATAGCCAATCCTTTAAAAGAAAATATTTTTATTGTGTTTTATGTAAATCAATTTATGTAAATCAGTTATGGGCCTTGAGCCGCTTAAAACCTCATTCTTAAATTTAGTTATTGTCGTTGCGTTGCTTTTTCATTTAGTGGGCGTTTGGCCATTGAAAACTTAAAGGTTAAGGTATTTTTGAGTTTTTGTAAAATCAAATCAGCCGCTTAAAGCTGTATTCTAAAAATTTCCCCTTAAGCGAAACATTGCGGCCTTCTGCCTTAAAAGATTATGGTAATATATTTTAAAATTTTGAAATTGTGGCCTTCAGCCGTTTGTATTGCACCTCGTATATGTTTGTTCTATCCACTTTTGCCTTGAGGCTTTCCGCCTAGCTGTGATATATATAATTTTATTTGTAATTTTAACTGTATGTCTTCACTCACTCGAAATTTATCTTGTTGCTTTTTAAGATTTCTTGTTTGGAGGCCTTCAGCCGTGAAAGAACTGGATTTTGAAACTCGTAATTGTAAAGGTTCGGCTACGTGCCGTTTTGGTTTAAAAGTGTTATTAAATTACAATTTTGAAGTGAAACTGACCGACACCTTATTTGGCCCTTGCCACAATGCTAATCACCTGTTCTGCCCAACGGGTTTAGCGGGCGTTTCACCAGCATTTCACATTGCAATGGTTTATCTCACGTGTACATAAACCTGTGACCTTGCAATGTTAATCCCTACCTAGACAAATATATTCACAAAATTTCCCACAGATTAAGTACGAAGGAATGCTTGGACCCTTGTTTTGAGAAGGGACAATTTTAAGCAAAACGGCTGCACAAAGCTATGCGGGAAACATTTTGCGCCTGAATGTATTGACACGTATGCCTCTGGTACGTGAAGGAAACTGAAACCAGATTCTGTGTCATAAATTCTTGATTTTCCTGCGCACTCGGCACCTAAATACAGAAAAATCAGAGGGAACCAGAAAACTAAATCCTTCCTGCCAAACTCTCATTGGCTACCGGTACGGAATACCTCGTACTCAGCCCCAGCCATTGCCAGTTTTTGTGACCAGAGCAGCTACTTCTGTCAAATAATTCCTCAATTGTCCTCACAAGGGTTAAGTGCACTCCGCTTGCCAACAGCGCTCGGTAGACCCAGACGGTCACCCATCCAAGTGCTAGCTAAGCCCGACTGCTCTTAACTGCGGTAATGTGACGGGAGCTGGTGTTACCGCTGGGGCAAGGGCGTTGGTATTTCGTCATCTGCTCCTGTCGAAATAATAAACCAAATGACTGACAGTGCGACCGTCTATATTCCTCCGCATGAGACCTAATTTCTCGTATCTCATCGTAGAGGTCCTTACGCGAAATGTATGTTGGCGGCAGTAGAATCGTTCCGCGGATAGATGCGACGAGCGCGGTCTACATGTGTCTATGAGACGTGTCCCGTTGTATTTTGTTGAGTCTCTGTTTCAGACTCTCACTTAAAGAAAACACGTGACGAATCATGTGCCGCTCCTACAAATGAAATGACCCAATTTTAGAGACTTTACTGCTCCCATACAGATATTGTTTCATGTATATAGACTGAAGCGGCGAGTGAAAATATGTACAAAGGCCGGGAATCGAACCCTGGTTTTCCTGCTTACTAGACAGGTACGTTAGCCATTAAGCCACCTTGTCACAGCGTTCCCCACAACTGCACGTATCACTCTGGCACGCCTTCCTCCTCTATCAAAATTCTAAGTACCGCCCCACTCTACTTTAAATTTCCCCTTACGCACCAACAGAATTGCCGAGGCCCTCCATGGTGTGGAATAGTGCCTCAGCATTTAACGTAAATGTGAGATCCAGCCTGAAACCCCGGTTCTGGCACTTGACAATTTCAGAGACTTTACTGGTCTCATACAGACATGGTCTTATGTACATAGACTGAAGCGCCAAGTAAAAAATTTTTACCAGGTCTGGGAATCGAACCCCGGTTGATGGAGGAGTTCTCCCTGTCCCCTGCAGTACAGCGTGAGGCGCGCTACCTGTCGACGGGCCACTGCCCAGAGCGCTACAGTTCCACACTGGTAAAAAAAAAAATCAAATGTGTGTGAAATCTTATGGGACTTAACTGCTAAGGTCATCAGTCCCTAAGCTTACGCACTACTTAACCTAAATTATCCTAAGGACAAACACACACACCCATGCCCGAGGGAGGACTCGAACCTCCCCCGGGACCAGCCGCACAGTCCATGACTGCAGCGCCCCAGACCGCTCGGCTAATCCCACGCGGCTCACACTGGTCAGCCAGAACATTATGACCACCGCCCCGCTCTCGATGAAAGCCCGTCCAGGCGACAGCAGCGTCACCTGGCGAGGAATGACTGCCAGTCAGACACACGCACGGTCAATGTGGTTTCCGTGAGCTTGTTGTCCGTGTAGAATGGCGAAGGCGCGCCATCTGGCTGAGTTTGACAGAAGGCAGATTGTGATGGCCCGCAGACTCGGCAGGAGCATTTTTCGGAAACTGCACGACTTGTCCGGTGTTTGTCGAGTGCCGTGGTGAGTGTCTTCAACACATTGGGAAATCAAGGTGAAAAAATCACCCCCCCCCCCCCCCCGCCCAGTGCAGATGTCGGACGTTGTAGGCTGGTAAAATAGGACCGGCGGCGAACTGTGGCGGAACTAACATCAGACTTCAACGCTGGGCAGAGTACAAGTGTGTCTGAACACACAGTGCACTGAACACTCCTAATGGCGAGCTTCCGCAGCCGAAGACCCATGCATGTACAACAGTTAACAGCACGATACCGGTAACTACGGTTGAAATGAGCACGTGACCACCGGCACTGGTCTTTGGCGCAGTGGCAGAGCATTGCATGTCAGACGCCCTGATAAACCCGCAGGACAGGACAGGTAGTTGGTTGTGTAAAGGGGCCAAAATAAGCGGCTGTCTGTTGCATTCGAACATACAACCTTTTATGTGATCAAACATTACAGTTAAAAAAAAAAAACTGCTTTAGTTTTGGAACTTAATTAGCGGCTGAATGCACCGTACAGTCACATGCCTTAAGGGCAAGACCACTTTAATTTAAAAACGGCTGAAAGCCAATAACGTAAAGCTCAGTCAAAATCAGAAATATAAAAGGCAAAGCCTTATCTTAAAACAATTCCTTAATTAGGCTGAAGGCCCAAAGAATCTGACAGTTTAAGAGCAAAACAACTTAAATTCAAAATCGGCTCAACGCCCAACACTTAAGACTCAATAACATTAACTTTAAAAATGCCGAAGGCAAACAATCTGATAGCTGAAGAGCAGAACAAGTTTAATTCAAAATCGGCTGGAAGCCATACAAGTACAAACAACAATAACAAACAAGGAAAGGCAGTATACCCAAAGGCGCTCAGAAGTTCCGAGGGTAGGCCTGGAATTCAAACACTAACGCTCGCGTTGGTGAGACAGGCAGTCGGCCCAACTATTGTCGATCCGACAACCCAACAGACAGACAGGCAAGGGACCCACCGACAAGATAACCTCCGCTTCACCCAACCAGCACACAACAGGGAGTTCAATGGAACAACGTAGAAGGTATTGGCACCCACAATTAATTCTACATTGAGCTGTCAAACTACACAACGTGCTGGACAGCGACAACGCGATGAGGAAAATACACTGCCCGAATTTACGTCAACGGCCAGGGCAGGTAACCGGAACGTTAACGGCCACAAGGCAGAAGACTCCGCCGGAGCACTACAATTCAAATAACCAAGTGCAGTTAAACTCCACCGGAGGGTCGCTAAAATTTGCCAACTTCAAAACACACGTTGTTACTCGCGGGAATATCCCAACAACCGACAACGAACTGCAAACGACCCAACGTAAACAGTCATGACTAGCTTGTAGATTAAGTCAAAACTCAACTCTCATGTCCAGAACCGGTGAGCCACGAACCTCGTAGCAATGGGAACAGCACCACACACTCCGACAGTGCACAGAGGCCGCCAGCGGGCCCGGTCAAACCATGCGCTACGGAGATTTCCTCACTGTTCCACGCCAACCGACCAACTCCCAGGCCCGGAAACTGTGAAAGGACTGCATATACGTCGGCTGGTGAGACGATCAACCGAGCGACCAACCAACGGTCGTCCCGATCCAATCTCCGTCCATCGGACAGTTGATGTGTGTCGCCCGCGGTTGGGCGAGCACTGGCTGTCGGCGACTCACTGGCGCTCTGTCCCCGACTTCACTGTTGCTGTGTCCGGGGACTGCACTGCTGGTCCATCCCAAACTGACTGCCAGACACACGAAGTCCCGGAAATACTATCGGTCGCTCCAGAGATGGTACGACAGTGCACTTATCGACACGCTCTGCTGCTGCTGCTCACAGGCAAGTAAGGCAGGAAGTTAGTGACGCCAGTAAATGGAATAAGAAAACGAGGCGGCAGTACCATAACAGATGACAACAATAAATGAGATAAACGCGACCCGTGCATGGCTCAGCATTGTCTGGCGAATCCCGATACCTCCTTTATCATGCCGATAGGAGAGCGCTAATCCACCGTCTTAACAGGGGAACAGCCCCATGACACCTGTACTGCAGGACGGAGACAAGCTGGCGGTGGCTCCATTATGCTCTGGGGAACATTCACGTTGACATCCATTGGTGCAGTGGAGGCAGTGCAAGGCACCAAAATGGCCAAGGAGTATTGTACACTGCTTGCAGACCACTTACACCCCTTCGTGACTACCACGTTTCGCAATGACCGTGGCATTTTTCAACAAGATAATGCGCCATGTAACAAGGCCTGTGGTGTGATGGTTCGAGGAACACGGTGGCGAGTTCCAATTGATGTGCTGGCCTCAAGCACGCCAGATCTCAACCCAACCGACAACATTTGGGATATGGCTGAATGAGGCGTCAGACCTCACCGCCCCACCCTCCCCGGAATTAACGAGAATTAGGTGGTGTGTGTGTGTGTGTGTGAGTGTGTGTGTAGATGTAGTGCCAACGGAATTAACGAGAATTAGGTGGTGTGTGTGTGTGTGTGTGTGTGTGTGTGTGTGTGTGTGTGCCCCAACTCCCTCCAGCGACCTAGCAGGGTCTCATTGCTTCCATGCCACGACGCATCGCCGCTGTTACCGGCTATGAGGTAGGAAGTCGTAATGTTCTGGCTGATCAGTGCATAGTGGCAAATTACTCTTAACAGGGACTCTTACCTCGCACATACGTCTAGTGAGCTTTCCAATCTTCGAAATCACCACCAGCTACATTAGAAATAGCCACTGGCAATGCTAATCTAACATAACAGTGCACTCAGCGACTACTGTATGAAGGAAACTTGCCTATCAACCTTTGAAATACACTCCTGGAAATGGAAAAAAGAACACATTGACACCGGTGTGTCAGACCCACCATACTTGCTCCGGACACTGCGAGAGGGCTGTACAAGCAATGATCACACGCATGGCACAGCGGACACACCACGAACCGCGGTGTTGGCCGTCGAATGGCGCTAGCTGCGCAGCATTTGTGCACCGCCGCCGTCAGTGTCAGCCAGTTTGCCGTGGCATACGGAGCTCCATCGCAGTCTTTAACACTGGTAGCATGCCGCGACAGCGTGGACGTGAACCGTATGTGCAGTTGACGGACTTTGAGCGAGGGCGTATAGTGGGCATGCGGGAGGCCGGGTGGACGTACCGCCGAATTGCTCAAGACGTGGGGCGTGAGGTCTCCACAGTACATCGATGTTGTCGCCAGTGGTCGGCGGAAGGTGCACGTGCCCGTCGACCTGGGACCGGACCGCAGCGACGCACGGATGCACGCCAAGACCGTAGGATCCTACGCAGTGCCGTAGGGGACCGCACCGCCACTTCCCAGCAAATTAGGGACACTGTTGCTCCTGGGGTATCGGCGAGGACCATTCGCAACCGTCTCCATGAAGCTGGGCTACGGTCCCGCACACCGTTAGGCCGTCTTCCGCTCACGCCCCAACATCGTGCAGCCCGCCTCCAGTGGTGTCGCGACAGGCGTGAATGGAGGGACGAATGGAGACGTGTCGTCTTCAGCGATGAGAGTCGCTTCTGCCTTGGTGCCAATGATGGTCGTATGCGTGTTTGGCGCCGTGCAGGTGAGCGCCACAATCAGGACTGCATACGACCGAGGCACACAGGGCCAACACCCGGCATCATGGTGTGGGGAGCGATCTCCTACACTGGCCGTACACCACTGGTGATCGTCGAGGGGACACTGAATAGTGCACGGTACATCCAAACCGTCATCGAACCCATCGTTCTACCATTCCTAGACCGGCAAGGGAACTTGCTGTTCCAACAGGACAATGCACGTCCGCATGTATCCCGTGCCACCCAACGTGCTCTAGAAGGTGTAAGTCAACTACCCTGGCCAGCAAGGTCTCCGGATCTGTCCCCCATTGAGCATGTTTGGGACTGGATGAAGCGTCGTCTCACGCGGTCTGCACGTCCAGCACGAACGCTGGTCCAACTGAGGCGCCAGGTGGAAATGGCATGGCAATCCGTTCCACAGGACTACATCCAGCATCTCTACGATCGTCTCCATGGGAGAATAGCAGCCTGCATTGCTGCGAAAGGTGGATATACACTTTACTAGTCCCGACATTGTGCATGCTCTGTTGCCTGTGTCTATGTGCCTGTGGTTCTGTCAGTGTGATCATGTGATGTATCTGACCCCAGGAATGTGTCAATAAAGTTTCCCCTTCCTGGGACAATGAATTCACGGTGTTCTTATTTCAATTTCCAGGAGTGTATGTTAGTGGACAGTTACAGCGCAAAACCCCACATTACAGGACTCCTCGATGAATCATATGAAGCCATGTAGTGCAAATCGGCGAAAAGCATAGCATGCGACACCAGGACGCAAAAACGCTGAATTGGGAACGCTACAGCAGCGTGAGTAGCGTCAGAAAACAACACCGACGCTCACAAAAAGGCGCAAGGCAGGTATGTTTCTCGCATAACACAGTTTTAATTTTAACGAATTTATGAAGAGGGTGAAACAACGTAGTGAAAACAGTGGCGAGGGTACATGTTGCTATTCAAGGCACCAACATGCCCCATTTCCTTTCTACTGCGCCGTTGAAAGATGGTCGTGTAGGAACCTTCGTTTACGGTGGTAGTGGTAGAGGAAATGTCGCATACAGTGCGCACTTTTTTTTATATATACGCGCAGATACGAAACGTAAATGTAAGCACCGTACAACCACAAGGCGCGACGGAGGACCAGTGTTTTGTGGTGGGAAGGAGTCGTTTATTTCTTTAATGTCGCGGCTTCGCGTTGCCATGGACGCCAATGAAGAAGAGGTTGGGATGACTGGTTGTTGTTCCGAAAGAAAATAAAACAAAAGAATAATGCGTGGAATTAATTAATTCATTCATTCATTGTCTCTTGACTTTGGTATACTAACGTTCGCTCTGCCGACTAGGTTGATTATTAAGAGTTTAAACGTGATTATTTAATTAATATGTTGAAAGCGTTAGGAAGACTTAAATACAGAAGGATTTTGAAAAGAAATGATTACGTGATTTCGTAGCTAGTGGGTAGTAAGCATACACTTCCATTATCACAGCGCTTTCCTGTCCGCCCCAGTAGCTGAGTGGTCAGCGTGACGGATTGCCGTCCTCTGGGCCCGGGTTCGATTCCCGGCTGGGTCGGAGATTTTCTCCGCTCAGGGACTGGGTGTTGTGTTGTGTTCATCATCATTTCATCCCCATCCGGCGTGCAGGTCGCCCAATGTGGCGCCGAATGTAATAAGACCTGCGCTATGGCGGCCGGACCTGCCCCGCGAGGGGCCTCCCGGCCAATGACGCCAAACGCTCATTTCCATTTCCAGCGCTTTCCTGCAGACTGTGAAGAAGGTAGATATAGCAACAAGTGGCACTGCATTAGCAGGACCACAACTACAAGGAGTGAAGGAAGAGAAGAAGATAAAGGTAATTACGAGCACACGACTGACAGATCACACTTATAGAATTAGTACCCTGGCTAAGTACTCTACAAGAGTGAACACCATTCCACAACAAGACATAGACACCCTCAAACTGAGCTCACCATCTTCTTAAAGGTAACACGGGGCACATTATACGCGTGTCTAGAAGAAGAACCGGAGAATTACATTTTATTTCTTATGCAATTGCACTCCCGCTTGTATGTTGTGCGTAGAATACTGATGTTACGAATTAAATCTTCATGACTAAAATATAGATGCAGTAAGATGCGATACGTCTACCATTTGGTGACTACCATTGCCATTTTGTTTTTATCCTTCGTCGTAATTTGCATACTTGTGGAAACTCACCAAACAGGGAGAACAGTTTTCACTAGGTATACACTATGTGATCAAAAGTATCCAGACACCCCCAAAAACGTAAATTTTTCATATTAGGTGCATTGTGCTGCCACCTACTGCCAGGTACTCCACATCAACGACCTCACTAGTCATTAGACATCGTGAGAGAACAGAATGGGGCGCTCCGCGGAACTCACGGACTTCGAACGTGGTCAGGTGATTTGGGTGTCACTTGTGTCATACGTCTGTACGCGAGATTTCCACACTCCTAAACATCGCTAGGTCCACTGTTTCCGATGTGACAGCGAAGTGGAAACGTGAAGGGACACGTACAGCACAAAAGTGTACAGGCTGACCTCGTCTGTTGAATGACAGACCGCCGACAGCTGAAGAGGGTCGTAATGTGTAATAGGCAGACATCTATCCAGACCGTAACACAGGAATTCCAAACCGCATCACGATCCACTGCAAGTACTATGACCGCTAGGCGGGAGGTGAGAAAACTTGGATTTCATGGTTGAGCGGCTGCTTCCACACATCACTCTGGTAAATGCCAAACGGCGCCTCCTTTGATATAAGGAGTGTGAACATTGCACGATTCAACGGTAGAAAAATGTTGTGTGGAGTGACGATTCGCGTTACACAATGTGGCGATGCGATGGCAGGGTGTGGTTCAGGGGAATGCCCGGTGAACGTCATCTGCCAGAGTGTGTAGTGCCTACAGTAAAATTCGGATGCGGTGGTGTCATGGTGTGGTCGTGTTGTGTTTTTCATGGATGGGGCTTGCACCCCTTGCTGTTATGCGTGGCACTGTCATAGCACAGGCCTACATTGCTGTTTTAAGCACCTTCTTGCTTCCCACTGTTGAGGACAAATTCGGGGATGGCGATTGCATCTTTCAGCACGATCGAGCACCTGCTCATAATGCACGGCCTGTGGCGTAATGTTTACACGACAATCCCTCACGTGAGTCCTATAGATGACCTTTGGGATGTTTTGGAACGCCGACGTCGTGCCAGGCGTCACCGACCGACATCGATACCTCTCCTCAATGCAGCACTCCGTGAAGAATGGGCTGTCATTCCCCAAGAAACCTTCCAGCACCTGACTGAACGTATGCCTGCGACAGTGGAAGCTGTCATCAAGGTTAAGGGTGTGCTAACACCATATTGAATTCCAGCATTACCGATGGAGGGCGCTACGAACTTGTAAGTTATTTTCAGCCAGGTGTCCGTATACTTTTGATCACATAGTGTATGCGGCGAACATCAACAGAAAAAACTTACGCCATCTTTTCAACTTCTTCGTCACTCAAAATGTCTGTCAAACACGATCCATTTTTTTTATAGACACGCTAAAAAGCACCATAACGGTCAAATATTTTGCAAACACAGCAAAATTTTACAACGAACTTCCAGTATGCTGGAGTAGCTTGGGTCAGCAATCAATAGGACGATAAAGCAGACCAAGTTGCAAATTTTTACTTTTTATTCAACCGATGGCTAGTTTCGGAGCTAAACCCATTTTCGAATCACCATAACGAAGTCAAAAATGGAATTTCCATAGATGTCAAAAATGTGCAATGAACATTTACAGATAACTGTATGCACTGTCAATGTTCATTGCACATTTCTGACACCTTCGTAAATGCCATTTTCGACTTCGTTATATAGATCCGAAAATTGGTCTCGGTGCGAAACTAGTCATCGATTGAATAAAAAGCAAAAATTTGCAACTTGGGCCTAGTTTTTCGTTCTGCCAAAATTTTATAAATTGTTTGGTCGCGTACGGGAGCATGTACCTAAAAACCAAATTTGTAATTTGCGAGTACTTTTCCGGCGCGGTTATGTTTTCTGTCATGCAGCACCCGTCTTAATGACAAATGAACAGCCCGGAGAGGAACGAATGTGGACGACTAGATCAGAATTTCCAGAGGGGCCCCGTAGTTTTTCCCGCTGACGGGGTTTCACAAGGCGCCGCTCGCCCACGTGCTGTTAGAGCGACAGCGCTAAACGCGACAGAGAAAGTCCGGCACATGGCCGACCGCCCGCTAGCGTAACCACCTCTCAGTATGTCCCACGTGTCCGTTCCTCACTGACCTAGCAGAAAGCATCTGCAGTTATGCTCGCAAGTGGTTCACACACACTATTACCTCCTTTCCGAAGAAAACTATGAGCCGTAAAAGCCAACACTAAAAGCATACGTTGAACTAACCCAGAGAATGGTGAGTGTTCATCGGAGGTGAGGGTATCATCTGGAGTGCCCCAGGGAAGTGTGGTAGGTCCGCTGTTGTTTTCTATCTACATAAATGATCTTTTGGATAGGGTAGATAGCAATGTGCGGCTCTTTGATGATGATGCTGTGGTGTACGGAAAGGTGTCGTCGTTGAGTGACTGTAGAAGGATACAAGATGACTTGGACAGGATTTGTGATTGGTGCAAAGAATGGCAGCTAACTCTAAATATAGATAAATGTAAATTAATGCAGTTGAATAGGAAAAAGAATCCCGTAATGTTTGAATACTCCATTAGTAGTGTAGCGCTTGACACACCCACGTCGATAAAATATTTGGGCGTAACATTGCAGAGCGATATGAAGTGGGACAAGCATGTAATGGCAGTTGTGGGGAAGGCGGATAGTCGTCTTCGGTTCGTTGGTAGAATTTTGGGAAGATGTGGTTCATCTGTAAAGGAGGCCGCTTATAAAACACTAATACGACCTATTCTTGAGTACTGCTCGAGCGTTTGGGATCTCTATCAGGTCGGATTGACGGAGGACATAGAAGCAATTCAGAGGCGGGCTGCTAGATTTGTTACTGGTAGGTTTGATCATCACGCGAGTGTTACGGAAATGCCTCAGGAACTCGGGTGGGGGTCTCCGGAGGAAAGGAGGTGTTCTTTTCGGGAATCGCTACTGAGGAAATTTAGAGAACCAGCATTTGAGGCTGACTGGAGTACAATTTTACTGCCGCCAACTTACATTTCATAGAAAGATTATAAACATAAGATAAGAGAGATTAGGGCTCGTACAGAGGCATATAGGCAGTCGTTTTTCCCTCGTTCTGTTTGGGAGTGGAACAGGGAGAGGAGATGCTACTTGTGGTACGAGGTACCCTCCGCCACGCACCGTATGGTGGACTGCGGAGTGTGTATGTAGATGTGGATGTAGAATTTGCAGGAAATCCATCGACGGACCTACATTTACATTAATTTTCCAAAGTCCATCTTATGGTCACTTCGTGAGATATAAATAGGTACCCTCTCGGAACAGAATCTTTCATGCAGAACACCTCTCTTGTATTGTCTGCCACAGGAGTTGGCTAACATCTCTATGACGCTCTCGCACTTCTGTAAAGAAACGAGCTGCTCTTCTTTGCACCTTCTCTATTTTCATTATCAATCGTATCTCGTACGGACCCCATACTGTCGAAAAATATTCAAGTATTGGTCGAACTAGTGTTCTGTAAGCTACTTCCTTTGTTGATGGACTACATTTCCTAAGGATTGTTTCAATGAATCTCAATCTGGCATCTGCCTTTCCTGCGATTAGTTTTACGCTGTCGTTCCACGTCAGATAGCCCCACACGCATACCACTTCATACTAGGGCCGTTCAGTAAGTACTGCACGGAGGAGACGTAAGCCCGACTCCAGCTCCCTGAGTATTCAACTCGTCAGCGCACCTGATGATGACGACGCGGACGTTTGGCGTAATATTGTGCCCGTTGGACACTGACTTCCGGCCATTCACTTGTGAACTTTTTCGTCACAATATGTAGTAGTATTTAGAACTGCCAATATCAATCACAAATACTGTAAATTCACTTACATCACTAAGTACACTTCTGAGGAGGCTGGAGTAACTTGGACTTCACTAATCTCTGTTAAGAAAAACAAAGATGATAACAACAATTATGATGATGATCATGATCATGATCACACACGAAAACAAAACATGGCAAAATGGCGTTTTCAGATTCCAAATACCTAAGTGAAATTATTCAAGAAAGTTGAGCCAAAAACGAAAATAACGTTAGATGCAAAAAATGGAAACAACATAGCTTGTCACTCAAAAATATTTACAGGCAACGCATCTCAAGATACACTAAACTGAAACAAAGTTTAAGTCATAAGGCAGTATGTCTATGTTTCACATACAGCTTCTTTAACGAGGATGCATATACCGAAAGTATTGAAAACAGAACGAAAAATTCCGAGAAAAATCCACGGACCAAAACGCACAGTTGATCATTTCAGGTTTAGGAGCAATCAAGTCAAGTCATTCACAGGACCATTAGGAAACTCAGATTAAACTTTACGGCCATATCAAGAGAATTAAATCAGACCGGCTTACAAGATAATTACTAGAATTTTATTAAATTAGGATCAAGGGAAAAACACACACACCGTGAAATGGATTGTGTAATTTAAAAATAAAATAATCTAAGTTGGAAGGGGTCACGCAAGAAGACATACAGCAGTGAGAAATTTTTCAGTCGTAAGTACAACAATTGAAAGTAGATAACGTGGAAAAAGGCCCAGCAGGAAACCTGGATGGCTTAGTCTGAAGAGAGAAAACGAGCTCATAGCAAAGGAATGAAAGAAAAATTGGCCAAACGAGGGTTCCATACAAAGTTCATTTTGTATGTAGATAGTTCATCCGTTCCGGCGTTTTAAGATCTCTACGATTTTTGCCTGTTATCGACATTGGTAGTGGCAAGATATCGGTCCCAGGGATTCAAGACTTTCGAGAATGTTTTAATTTCTAGGTTGAAGTTGGATAACAAATGACAAAAATATTTTTTCGTGTGGTATAATTAGAAACTAACAGTTTCAGGATTTTTCCTTTGATTATACTGTGAAACCTTGGTTCTTGGCAAATTTCACCATTCTAGGTCAACGGGAAATGCCCTGAAGGTTTTGATGAGTGAATTTGCGATTATCGAAATATGTTATATAAATGGCCGTATCTCTTGATAGCACTAACTTAGAAGTTTGACTTTTTTATATCGCCTAGGGACAGTAGACATTAATATGTAACGAATTTTTACTTGATACGTCTACTCGTTCCTCATAAAAGGAATTTAAACAGTCTTAGACACCGACTGACTGGACGACAAAGTGAACCTAGACTTTGTCATCAAAAGTATCCGGACACCTGGCTGAAAATGACTTATAAGTTCGTAGCGCCCTCCATCGGAAATGCTGGAATTCAATATGGTGTTGGCCCACCCTCAGCCTTGATAACAGATTTCACTCTCGACGCCATATGTTCAGTCATGTGCTGGAAGGTTTCTTGGGGAACGGCAGCCCATTCTTCACGGAGTGCTGCATTGAGGAGAGGTATCGATGTCGGTCGCTGAGGCTTGGCACGAAGTCGGCGTTCCAAAACATCACAAAGATGTTTATAGGATTCAGGTCAGGACTCTGTGCAGGACAGTCCATTACAGGGATGTTATTGTCGTGTAAACATTCCGCCACAGGCCGTGCATTATAACAGGTGCTCGATCGTGTTGATAGATGCAATCGCGATCCCGAGTTTCTCTACAACAGTGGGAAGCAAGGAGGTGCTTAAAACATCAATGTAAACCTGTGCTGTGATAGTGTCACGCAAAACAACAAGGGGTGCAAGCCCCCTCCATGAAAAACACGACCAGACCATACACCACCGAATTTTACTGTTGGCACTACACACGCTGGCAAATGACGTTCACCGGGCATTCGCCATACTCACACCCTGCCATCGGAACGCCACATTGAGTACCGTGATTCGTCACTCCACACAACGTTTTTCCACTGTTCAATCGTCCAATGTTTACGCTCCTTACACCAAGCGAGGCTTCGTTTGGCATTTACCGGCGTGATGTGTGGCTTATGAGCAGCCGCTCGACAGTGAAATCTGTTTTCCCCTCCCGCCTAACTCTGATAGTACTTGCAGTGGATCCTGATGCAGTCTGGAATTCCTGTGTGATGGTCTGGATATCTACATCTACATCTACATTTATACTCCGCAAGCCACCCAACGGTGTGTGACGGAGGGCACTTTACGTGCCACTGTCATTACCTCCCTTTCCTGTTCCAGTCGCGTATGGTTCGCGGGAAGAACGACTGTCTGAAAGCCTCCGTGCGCGCTCTAATCTCTCTAATTTTACATTCGTGATCTCCTCGGGAGGTATAAGTACGGGGAAGCAATATATTCGATACCTCATCCAGAAACGCACCCTCTCGAAACCTGGCGAGCAATCTACACCGCGATGCAGAGCGCCTCTCTTGCAGAGTCTGCCACTTGAGTTTATTAAACATCTCCGTAACGCTATCACGGTTACCAAATAACCCTGTGACGAAACGCGCCGCTCTTCTTTGGATCTTCTCTATCTCCTCCGTCAAACCGATCTGGTACGGATCCCACACTGATGAGCAATACTCAAGTATAGGTCGAACGAGTGTTTTGTAAGCCACCTCCTTTGTTGATGGACTACATTTTCTAAGCACTCTCCCAATGAATCTCAACCTGGTACCCGCCTTACCAACAATTAATTTTATATGATCACTCCACTTCAAATCGTTCCGCACGCATACTCCCAGATATTTTACGGAAGTAACTGCTACCACTGTTTGTTCCGCTATCATATAATCATACAATAAAGGATCCTTCTTTCTATGTATTCGCAATACATTACATTTGTCTATGTTAAGGGACAGTTGCCACTCCCTGCATCAAGTGCCTATCCGCTGCAGATCTTCCTGCATTTTGCTACAATTTTCTAATGCTGCAACTTCTCTGTATACTACAGCATCATCCGCGAAAAGCCGCATGGAACTTCCGACACTATCTACTAGGTCATTTATATGTATTGTGAAAAGCAATGGTCCCATAACACTCCCCTGTGGCACGCCAGAGGTTACTTTAACGTCTGTAGACGTCTCTCCATTGATAACAACATGCTGTGTTCTGTTTGCTAAAAACTCTTCAATCCAGCCACACAGCTGGTCTGATATTCCGTAGGCTCTTACTTTGTTTATCAGGCGACAGTGCGGAACTGTATCGAACGCCTTCCGGAAGTCAAGAAAAATAGCATCTACCTGGGAGCCTGTATCTAATATTTTCTGGGTCTCATGAACAAATAAAGCGAGTTGGGTCTCACACGATCGCTGTTTCCGGAATCCATGTTGATTCCTACATAGTAGATTCTGGGTTTCCAAAAACGACATGATACTCGAGCAAAAAACATGTTCTAAAATTCTACAACAGATCGACGTCAGAGATATAGGTCTATAGTTTTGCGCATCTGCTCGACGACCCTTCTTGAAGACTGGGACTACCTGTGCTCTTTTCCAATCATTTGGAACCCTCCGTTCCTCTAGAGACTTGCGGTACACGGCTGTTAGAAGGGGGGCAAGTTCTTTCGCGTACTCTGTGTACAATCGAATTGGTATCCCGTCAGGTCCAGTGGACTTTCCTCTATTGAGTGATTCCAGTTGCTTTTCTATTCCTTGGACACTTATTTCGATGTCAGCCATTTTTTCCTTTGTGCGAGGATTTAGAGAAGGAACTGCAGTGCGGTCTTCCTCTGTGAAACAGCTTTGGAAAAAGGTGTTTAATATTTCAGCTTTACGCGTGTCATCCTCTGTTTCAATGCCATCATCATCCCGGAGTGTCTGGATATGCTGTTTCGAGCCACTTACTGATTTAACGTAAGACCAGAATTTCCTAGGATTTTCTGTCAAGTCGGTACATAGAATTTTACTTTCGAATTCACTGAACGCTTCACGCATAGCCCTCCTTACGCTAACTTTGACATCGTTTAGCTTCTGTTTGTCGGAGAGGTTTTGGCTGCGTTTAAACTTGCAGTGAAGCTCTCTTTGCTTTCGCAGTAGTTTCCTAACTTTGTTGTTGAACCACGATGGGTTTTTCCCGTCCCTCACAGTTTTACTCGGCACATATCTGTCTAAAACGCATTTTACGAATGCCTTGAACTTTTTCCATAAACACTCAACATTGTCAGTGTCGGAACAGAAATTTTCGTTTTGATCTGTTAGGTAGTGTGAAATCTGCCTTCTATTACTCTTGCTAAACAGATAAACCTTCCTCCCTTTTTTTATATTCCTATTAACTTCCATATTCAGGGATGCTGCAACGGGCTTATGATGATTCCCTGTTCTGCACTTAAAGAGTCGAAAAGTTCGGGTCTGTTTGTTATCAGTAGGTCCAAGATGTTATCTCCACGAGTCGGTTCTCTGTTTAATTGCTCGAGGTAATTTTCGGATAGTGCACTCAGTATAATGTCACTCGATGCTCTGTCCCTACCACCCGTCCTAAACATCTGAGTGTCCCAGTCTATAATTGGTAAATTGAAATCTCCACCTAAGACTATAACATGCTGAGAAAATTTATGTGAAATGTATGCCAAATTTTCTCTCAGTTGTTCTGCCACTAATGCTGCTGAGTCGGGAGGTCGGTAAAAGGAGCCAATTATTAACCTAGCTCGGTTGTTGAGTGTAACCTCCACCCATAATAATTCACAGGAACTATCCACTTCTACTTCACTACAGGATAAACTACTACTAACAGCGACGAACACTCCACCACCGGTTGCATGCAATCTATCCTTTCTAAACACCGTCTGTACCTTTGTAAAAATTTCGGCAGAATTTATCTCTGGCTTAAGCCAGCTTTCTGTACCTATAACGATTTCAGCATCGGTGCTTTCTATCAGCGCTTGAAGTTCTGGTACTTTACCAACGCAGCTTCGACAGTTGACAATTACAATACCGATTGCTGCTTGGTCCCCGCATGTCCTGACTTTGCCCCGCACCCGTTGAGGCTGTTGCCCTTTCTGTACTTGATGTCTGCCTATTACACATTACGACCCTCTTCAACTATCGGCGGCCTCTTGTTAGTCAACAGACGAGATCGACCTGAACGCTTTTATACTGTACGTGGCCGCGCGGGGTAGCCGAGCGATCTAGGGCGCCTTGTCACGGTCCGTACGGCTAACCCCGACGGAGGTTCGATTCCTACCTCGGACGTATGTGTGTGTGTGTGTGTGTGTGTGTGTGTGTGTGGTCATTAGCGTAAGTTAGTTTAAGTTAGATTAAGTGTCGTGTAGGCTTAGGGACCGATGACCTCCGCTGTTGGTCCCATAAGAAGACCTTACCACCACCCCCTCCCCCCGCCCACACACACACACGCACGCTGTACGTGTCCCTTCACGTTTCCACTTCACTATCACATAGGAAACAGTGGACCTAGGGATTTAGGAGTGTGGAAGTCTGGCGTACAAACATATGACACAAGTGACACCCAATCACCTGACCACGTCCGAAGTCCGTGAGTTCCGCGGAGCGCCTCATTCTGCTCTCTCACTATGTCTAATGACTACTGAGGTCACTGATATGGAGTACCTGGCAGTAGGTGGCAGCACAATGCACCTAATACGAACAACGTATGTTTTTGGGGGTGACCGGATACTTTTGATCACACAGTGTATATTGGTTCCGTTTTTACCGACTGAGGTAGGAAATCCTAAATACTGGCATTGAGGAAGGCGACCCAGTATTTCCAATTACTTTGCACAGCCCCAAATGGACTCATTCATATACAGATTATTAATAACGATAGTCAATAGTACGAGTAATAAATACAGTGCTCAAAAGACTTAGGGGAACATGACTTAGGCGCCTGCAAAAATACCTTCAAAAGTAATTGATTACTGGGTATACTATCAAACTGTAGATCGATTGCATAAAAAGAAGTGAAATGTCCGACAGGTGTCGAAAATAAAGTGGAAAAATATCGTTCATCCCGTCATCCTGAGTGCTTTTCATTGAAGTTTCAGTGCTTCAGTTATATGTGTGTCCTCCACGTCTTCACTGGTCCACACCTAAGTGGCATGCTCCACAAAAGTCTAAGGAGGTAGACTGAGGAATCCGTTTCCAGTCTTCAATGAGAGCCCGTGAGAGTTCATGGAGGGTCGGTGGTACAATAGGACGTCTACGAATACGTCTGTCAAACATGTCCCACATATGGAGGATGGGGTTTGTGTCGGGACTCACTACCGGCCATTCTTTTGCTTCAATGTCCAGGCTTCGCAAGAGATCCCTGATGGTGTCCACCAAACAGGCCCTGGAATTGTAAGGAATTCAGGGCCACCACCGTATGCAGCAGGCACCGAATCGCCCAACAGGTTCTGTTCGGTGTATTGCATGGTGATAAGGCGACCATGGACAATGGCAAAATCCTTATAGCTGTCAACACTGAAGGCTCTGCGCAACATCACAGAGTCTTGAGAATCTGTCCACTTTCTGGACAACATTTGCCAGATACCACTCATCACGGGTCTCCACACACGAACACGGCCATCAGCTTGCGTCAGAGGGTATCTGGACTCGTCTGCGAATAGCACGTTTCGACAGGGACGATGTTGCCAGTTGACACAGGAACAGCGGAAGTGAAGGCGAGTTGCAGGATGACGTGTCAAGCGGGGTGCTCTACAGGACGTCTGGGTCATACTGTCATTTCTCGTAAGCTGTTCATTACATTCTGATCGGACAAAGTAGCTCCAATGGCCGTTCTGAGAACGTCTTGGAGTGCTCTGGCGGTATCTGCACAACGCGGCAATGCAGAGATGGCGAGATATCGGCCTCCACGTGTGGTTTACAATGCGCCGGCGTCCTTGTCCAACTCGCCTTGTTTACGGATCTGTCTCTCTGCAGCGTGTTCACAATCCATGGATGACACATTGAGAGGCATTGGCATTTGCAGCAACACGAGCGAAATTCCATCCTTTTTGCGTCAAACCGACCGCCCTTGTGACTTGCACTGCGTTAACATGTCGCATTGCATGTGCAACGTCCACAGATGACAAGTGGCATCTATGTACATCACTAGAAAACAACGGGACACCAGGACTGATTCCCTTCCCAGCGGTAAGCTGACACTGTAAACCATAACACAGCCGACAGATCGCGAATGGTCTTAACTGTTGCCTACATCTCAAGACACGCAATAAGACCACAGGTACCGCGCCGGAGTGGCCGAGCGGTTCTAGGCGCTACAGTCTGGAACCGCGCGACTGCTACGGTCGCAGGTTCGAATCCTGCCTCGGGCACGGATGTGTGTGATGTCCTTAGGTTAGTTAGGTGTAAGTAGTTCTAAGTTGTAGGGGACTCATGACCACAGCAGTTAAGTTCCATAGTGCTCAGAGCCATTTGAACAGGTACCGCCTGTATCATAACAGATGTAACATACCGTATATTGATACACGAATTCCCCTAATTCTTTTGAACAGTGTACATGGTGTCAGAGTAATTTCAGTATTATTAAATAATATTCTCGTGGAAGACTGATGATGATGTCGAAAGAGAGTGATGACATACTAGCTAAGAGAAATGGAAGGTACCAATACAGGATTAATCAAATCTGCAGAAGTTGAGAAGTCTGGGAAAGAGCGAAAGATAAAAGGGCACAGTTAACACATGATACGGCAAAAAAACAGATATGTGTAAGGATGAGAAGAGCCTGGAATGGTGACAAAATTTCTGGTTCATTGTTGAATGTGTGGAAGGCAGCCGGGATGTGTCAAGAGGGAAGCAATGCCGATGGTAACAGGTGGAATCCTAATCTTCTCAACGAGTTGGGCCCAGGCGCCATCATTGCTGGACAACATCGGCAACACGTCGGCAGCTACGGGCAACAGCCTTTTCCATCAGCAGTATTCCCCGGCCTTCCCGCAGTATTTCCGTGCACTGCAACCAAATTGCAACAACGTTGACTGCAACACAATTGCGGCCACGCGTTGCCGCAAAATATGGTGCGCGCAGACGCACCTTTACGACACAAGCATCAGAGTTGGCAACAATGTTTACATCGCCTGACACGATTAAGGGCGACTTGGGATAAAACCGAATGAAGCTTGGTGCACCGCACTGGCTATGCTCCCAGACGTCTGTTCATACCTCTCGCAGCAGAGTTGCGAATGGATGCGTACAGCGCTTAGGCCGCTGCTGCTGCTGACGTCACGAGGTGTCGCTTTCACCACCGACGTAACTACCAGTTATGTGGAACGCTCAGACGATAGCATATCTATCGGACAGCCCGCAGCGTTTCGGTCGCATGCGTGATGCGCACAGTACAGCGCCTCTGAGCTTCACTGTATTTGGGTTGGGTTGTTTGGGGGAGGAGGCCAAACTGGCGGTCATCGGTCTCATTGGATGAGGGAGGGACGGGGAAGGAAGTCGGCCGTGCCCTTTCAAAGGAACCATCCCGGCATTTGCCTGGAGCGAATCAGGGAAATCACGGAAAACCTAAATCAGGATGGCCGGACGCGGGATTGAACCGTCGTCCTCCCGAATGCGAGTCTAGTGTGCTAACTACTGCGCCACCTCGCTCGGTCTCACTATATTTCTTAAACCATTTTCGCACAAGGCGTGTCTGAAAAATTTGATAAATCGTCTCAGATAGGAAATAAAAGTTACAAACAGAGTGCCTTTCCAAAGAAATTAATTAGCTGACTGCGAATTTCTTTACATCAGCAGTACTAGAGACAGGTCTACTATCCAATAGCGACATATTTGTGCCGGATCGGAATTCGAACCCGGATTTCCCGATTAAAGCGGGCAGGGATCGAAACCTGAGGCGTGGCCACGACGCCTCCCCCTTCCTGTCCCCGAACCTCCCCCTCCGAATTTTTTCCATCAACTGCGAAATCCGGGTATAATTTTAATACAAAATATTTCTGTTATAGACAAGACATTGCAAAGAATTTATAACAAATTACATCACCATGAACTAAATTTTAGCACTTAAATTCGTGCGTCCATCTTCAACAGACGGATGAACACAGAACATCTACGAACAAATAATAAAACTGAAATTGCTACAGCCGCGCAGGATTAGCCGAGCGGTCTACGGCGCTGCAGTCATGGACTGTGCGGCTGGTACTGGCGGAGGTTTGAGTCCTCCCTCGGGCATGGGTGTGTGTGTTTGTCCTTAGGATAATTTCGGTTAAGTAGTATGTAAGCTTAGGGACTTATTAGTTAAGTCCCATAAGATTTCACACACATTTGAACATTTTGAAATTGCTACAATTATATTGCTTAGGTAACTACTACACGGTCGCCGGCCGCTGTGGCCGAGCGGTTCTAGGCGCTTCAGTCTGGAACCGCGCGACAGCTACGGTCGCAGGTTCGAATCCTGCATCGGGGATGGATCTTTGTGATGTCTTTAGGTTAGTTAGGTTCAAATGGTTCTGAGCGCTATGGGACTTATCTTCTGAGGCCATTAGTCCCCTAGACTTAGAACTACTTAAACCTAACTAACCTAAGGACATCACACACATCCATGCCCGAGGCAGGATTCGAACCTGTGACCGTAGAACCTGCGACCGTAGAGCCGCTCGGCCACCCCAGCCAGCGTTAGTCAGGTTTAACCAGTTCTAAGGGACTGATGACCTCAAATGTTAAGTCCCATAGTGCTCAGAGCCATTTGAACCATTTGAACTACACGGTCGAAGAAAATCACAATAAAGATGTAAAGAAATGCCGTTATGCTCACCCACGTGGGCGTCTCGTCTGCAGACAGTGTTCATTGGTACCATTTCGATAACCATTTCACCTCGTGTCAAGGTCCATTACGGTGGTCGACCCCTGCCCAGTACTCCCCAGTTGTGACGGATGGTTCACAAAGACATTGCGCAAATAATTTGTGAAGAGCTGTTAATAGGGAGAAGTGCACTCAAATGTACTATGATTGTCTTAGAGATATTGCAAATTTTCAAGAACAATTTTCCCATCATCTCGGGATAAGTAGTAAATCAGACATGCGTTTAAACCACGCGAAAGCGTGTGTCTTCGCGGTCCGGAAAAAAGCATCCTCTGGGCATAAGAGGAGCCGGGAGTTTATTGTGCAAGCCGGGGTGTGAAGGTAGCACGCTAGGATCTTCTGTACCAGCATCCATATATCAAACGCTGATCCACATGTTAAACTGTGTTCGTCAGTGTCCGAGAAGTGGCACTGTGCGCAGAGTGGAGAATCTGTCAGCTCGATTGCGTACAATTTTCGTCTTGTCACTTATTTCCAGTTGACCTCATGGTAACACATTGCTCGTACACATGTAGCGAGGATGGGCTATTGAAATGCTCTCCACACAGCAGGCCATACTGTGGCCAGGCTTCTACTCCCATGCATGTTGCGAGGGATCGATCTCAGCAGCGAGCCCTCGGAGCTCGAGTGGTGGATCTACATCTAAATCTACATCTACATGGATACTCTGCAAATCACACTTAAGTACCAGATTGAACCTTCGCTAAATGGAAATGGAAATGACCGTTTGGCGTCATTGCCGGGAGGCCCCTTACGGGGCAGGTACGGCCGTCTTGGTGCTGGTCTTATTACATTCGACGCCACACTGGGCGACCTGCGCGCCGGATGGGGATGAAATGATGATGAAGACAACACAACACCCAGTCCCTGAGCGGAGAAAATCCCCGACCCAGCCGGAAATCGAACCCGGGCCCCCTAGGACGGCAGTCCGTCACGCTGATCATTCAGCTATTGGGGCGGACGCTCGGTAAATGGAAGGGTTTTACGTCTTGCTCGCCCTATATATGGAAGGAAAACAATCGTTTGACGAAGCACGAGTGCATATTGTTGAGTACAGGCCTCACAATTCATCAGCGCTACTGGTTTCGGGTATCTTAAACATGTTCTGTTGAGCATAGGTGTGCTGGGTTCTATCTACAGGTTAATCTATCGAACTACATAATTGTGAAGATACATGAAGGTACTATTCTACCATGGTTTCGTGCAGTATTACAGGGTGGGGCAAATAAAAGTGGCCCGGACGAGTGGATGCGGTTGGACGTGAATTTGTGGCAGCATTAACGGAGGAGGAAAAGACCTACAGTTAGTTCCAAGAGGATGGAGCAACTTCTCATACAGCCGGCCAAACCTTAGAGCACATTTACAAAATCTTCACGTCTGACAGAGTTGTTAGAAGAAGTCAGTCTGGTCGCCGCCCTAGCTGGCCACCCAGATCACCCGATCTGTCACTGTGCGAGTACTTCGTGTGCCGAGAGGTCTCAGGCGCTGCAGTCATGGACAGTGCGGCTGACCCTGGCGGAGGTTCGAGTCCTTCCTCGGGCATGGGTGTGTGTGTTTGTCCTTAGGATAATTTACGTTAAGCAGTGTGTAAGCTTAGGGACTGGTGACCTTAGCAGTAAGTCCCATAAGATTTCACACACATTTGAACTTCGTGTGGGGAGCCCTCAAATTTAAAGTTTGTCGCAACAATCCTCATAGTCTTCAGCAACTGCAGCAGAAGGTTTGGGACAAAAATTGTAGCAATTCCACCAGTCCAGTTTCGACACGCCTTCAGCAACTTTCTGACCCAGAAGTGCCGAGAGATGAACGATGGTCACTTTCAGCATTTGCTATAGTCAAGTTACTATTGTGTTTCCTTTCCCCTGTTGTGTTTCTTTGTACTCTGTAGCTCTCTTCTCCGGATCACTTCTACGAGGCGTATTTTTTAAGTAAATACGGTTTTGAAATTAAAAAAAAGACGTGCTAGGATATCTCAATAATTTTATTTCTACATGAAAGCCTGTACCTTAATCTACGCACTGACGCCATTACAGTCTGATTCTTCCTTGTTTACGATGTGTACCGAGTGTTTTAGATGCCTCCGATAATCGTGAGTACCGCCGACTGTGAAGTACGGGCTGTTATAAGATTTCTTAGTGCTAAAGGCCTAAAAGCAATCGATATTCATCGTGAGATCTGTGCAGTTTACGGAGAAAACATTATAAATGATGGAATAGTAAGAAAGTGGATGAGAGCATTTAAAGGTGGCCGCACAAATGTGCATGATGAACAGCGGAGTGGGCGTCCTTCGGTCGTTAATGAAAGTTTGGTGCAGGAAGTGGACAATAAGGTGAGAGAAAGCAGACGCTTTACGATTTCCTCCTTGCGGAATGACTTTCCTAATGTTTCTCGTAGTGTTTTATGGCATTGTGACGGAGCACTTGAATTGCCGAAAATCGTGCGCACGTTGGGTACCGAAAATGTTGACGGATGTGCACAAAACCAAACGTATAGGCAGTGCATTGACTTTCATTGAGCGGTACCACAACGACGGTGATGATTTCTAAAGCCAAATTGTAACGGGCGATGAAACATGTGTGGCCCACGTACACCAGAATCAAAGCAACAGTCCATGGAAGTTGAGCAAGGACATCGTTTTGCTGCAAAACAATGCCCGTCCGCATGTGGCGAATCGGACCAAAGATCTCATCACATCTTTTCGATGGGAAACACTAGATCATCCTCCGTGCAGCCCCGATCTTGCGCCCAGTGACTACCATCTGTTCCTGCACTTGAAGAAACACCTGGGCGGCCAGCGTCTTCAAGACGATGACGAAGTGAATACAGTGGTGATGCAGTGGTTAACAAGTCAGGCGGCAGACTTCTATGAGGAGAGTATTCAAAAACTGATACGACGTTATGACAAGTGCCTCAATATTGACGGAAATTATGCAGAAAAGTAGATTAAGGTACAGGCTTTCATGTAAAAAGTAAAATTATTGAGATATCTTAACACGCCTTTTTTCAATTTCAAAACGGTACTTACTTAAAAAATACGCTCGTATTAGCCTCGCCCAGTACAAGAGACTATCCCAGAATCAGGTACCAAGAATTTAAAAATTAGAAGTGACATAGTCTTATGTTAAAAGTAACAGAATCATACAAGTATTACTGTTACATACTGTGTGTTTGTCTCGAGGCAGCGTAGTTGACGCCGCACAAATACCCGGACTTTATTCTTTCAGTATTTGAGAATAAGAGCACTAAGCGACCTCCAACAAACTTTTAAAAATAATTTCAAACCTTTCCTAAGGCTTTTCTCGCTTACATGGTTAAATCACACTAAGTCATTTATAAAGTAATAGGACGTTCGAAGCTCTTTTGTACCCGGGAGTTCGATTGTTTCAGCAATCTGGAGTTTACTCGTGAGTCGATAAAGGTATACAGTGTCGCACACGTTTAACTATATGATAGTCTTTGACATTTCTGGAGCACAATTGACGATTCTTGTTCCAAGCAGGAGTAGAACGCTCGAATGACCTAGGACGTTATTGACAACCTGGCGACTTCCTCGATAAATACAATCCTTTTAAGTGGTTCTGCGCATACCTCTTGCGAAGGTCATTGATGTTTATGCGTCAAAGAAGCCCGTTTGTGCACGGACTCTGCGCAACTGTTTCATGGCTGACAGCCATTCGTCCCCTTTGTTCATTCAAGGGCGGAAGTTACCACAGCGCATTTCTTACTGCGCTCGGGTTGACGTGGTGAATATGACAAGCTACGACAATGGGGGCAGCGACTTTAAGTACTAAAGAGGCTGCTATTCACTACGTTTAACGATCTTTTTTTACGAAATGTAACAAGCTACACACAGTTCCCTTGAGAGATTTCTTTTTTTTCTTGTTGTGTGTTGTTCGTTAACCGGGGACCTAGAAACGACGGAGAGGCTCCGTGCCCGCCGCAGCCGCAGTGGTCCACAGCCCCACGACGACTACCGCAGTCCACTTCACCCCTCCGTCGCCCCACACCGAACCCAGGGTTACTGTGCGGTTCGGTCCCCGGTGGAACCCCCTCCCTCCCCTCCCAGGAAACGTCTCACACCAGACGAGTGTAGCCCCTATGTTTGCGTGGTAGAGTAATGGTGGTGTTCGCGTACGTGGAGAACTTGTTTGCGCAGCAATCGCCGACATAGCGTAGCTGAGGCGGAATGAGGGGAACCAGCCCGCATTCGCATAGGCAGATGGAAAACTGCCTAAAAACCATCCACAGACTGGCCGGCTCACCGGACCTCGACACAAGTCCGCCGGGCGGATTCGTGCCGGGGACCAGGCGCTCCTTCCCGCCCCGGAAAGCCGTGCGTTAGACCGCTCGGCTAACCGGGCGGGCCTTTATTTTCATACTAACGTGCAGTTACTTGTGTTTTTTTATTGATTTTTTGGACAAACAGACCAGGTAAGATGCATGGAATTTTCATAGCATCTAGCGAAGTACGAGGGCGAAGAACATATTTCTCCTAGTAAGAGACCAGTTCGTTAGTGCCGTCAGAGTAGAATTGATGACATTATTGAGGAAGCCACAACCTCAGCTCTACGTGCACCGCTTCATCAAAGTGAGGTCCTCGACTGAGTTCTTTAAGTTTTGGAAAGAGTTGAAGATCGGATGGTCCCAAAGTCTGGACTGTATCGAGGACCATCGATGAGAGTGAATCCAAGGCGTCGTATTGTCGTAGATGTCGCTGCGCTCATTGGTTGTTTGGTTGGTTGGTTTTAAAGAGGGGGGGGGAAGGAACCAAACTGCTACGTCATCGGTCCTTTGTTCCGAATAAAACAATGCCACAAGGGTGAGAATAAAATAAACGAGACTGACAGCACAAAACAGAGAGAAAAGAAAAACCACAAGAACGACGGAAGGGCAACAAACACTTAAATGGACAAAAGGGGAGAAGAAAACCACAGAAACGCAAGAAAAGGCAGATTAAAACGACGAAACAGATTACCATGGTTGGCTGGCCATGAGAACAAAAAGGAGAAACCAGTCACTCTGCTACACATTAAAACCTCCACGCTATAACCACTAGGGTGGAGGACACTGAGGCTTAAAGGACAGGCGCTAAAACTTAGATCAAATGATAAAACCCACCCTCACGAATAAAACGTAAAACTAAATCAGCCGATGAGGCGTTGCCAGATAAAATTAGCGGCAACGAGTCCGGTAACCGAAGATTTCGCCGCAGGGCAGTCAAAGTGGGAGAGTGCACCAGAATATGGGCCACTGTCAAACGGAGGCCGCACCGACACTGAGGTGGGTCTTCACGGCGCAGGAGGTAGCCGTGGGTCGCCCAAGCGTGGCCAATGCGCATCCCGCAGAGAACCACAGAGTCCCTGCGAGAGGCCCGCATGGAGGACTGCCACACATTCGTAGTCTCCTTAATGGCACGCAGTTTGTTGTGCGTACTGAGACTGTGTCATTACGTTTCCCAAAGCCGAAAAACCTGCCGGCGTAAAAACGATCGCAGGTCAGTTGCTTGAATGCCGATCTCCATAAGCGGTTTCCGTGTAGCCCGTTTGGCCAGCCTGTCAACAAATTCGTTGCCTGGGATTCCAACGTGTCCTGGGGTCCACACAAACACCACTGAACGACCGGACCGTTCCAGGGCATAGATGGACTCCTTGATGGTCGCTACCAAAGGATGACGAGGGTAGCACTGCTCGATTGCTTGTAGGCTGCTCAAGGAGACAGTACACGGGAGAAACGATTCCTCGGGGCATGAACGGATGTGCTCAAGAGCACGAGATACAGCCACCAACTCTGCAGTGAAAACACTGTAGCCCCACGTTCCTCCCATGGTGTAGCGAGGGAGGGAAACGATTTAGGGCCATACCTGTCGGCATTGTATTCGATCTTGCCCTTCTTAGAGACTGCTGGTGCCGTACGGTCACCAGCAAGAGATGACTTAGTCAGCTTCATTCGGGTCATCCGCCCTATTGCTACCCACTCCGATCATGGGCTACCCCCACGGGCGCCACCCAGCCACAGTAAAGGTCACCTGGCATGATGGCCGTTGCCGGAAGTCCTCGTGCCCCAGGAAGACAGGCATCTTCTCCTTGGCATACGAGGGGAGTTAACAGCTCAGGCATCGGCAGTGCGATCCCTGTGTTGTCAGGGGGCTACTGCCAAATGGGTAAATGAGGACCCCACCGCAACGCACTGGCCACCGTGCTGGATACTGGGTGCAGAGAAATCTAATATTGTCATGGGGCGAAAGAGGAAAGGAGACAACGGAAGAAGACGACATACCCCGGAAAGTGTCCTCGTCCAAATAATTGAATTGCAGGTGGAGATGCAAAGCCGTGACAATAGATTCTGGGGATCGAATCTAAGGGCACTATGGATAGCTCGTGCACCACGTAAGGCATCCTTCCCCATATGGCCCGCACTTCTGTACAATTTTGAAAGTGGCAGGTCAAACAATAGAATGGGGCCTGAACTCATAGGGCCAGAAAGAGTGAGACTCCTTTTAGTCGCCTCTTACGACAGGCAGGAATACCTGGGGCCTATTCCAACCCCCGCGCCCGTAGGGGGATTTTATGCTTTTCATATCGATACGTGTGTATTAAGAAAGTAATGTAGTTTCAATGATACAGCATTAAGGATCTCTCCAAAACACGCTGTTTCGAGTATGATTTATTACGCTACAGTGGTAGGATGTGTAAAGGTTTTGTCAGTGAGGTTCCGACCATACCACTTAATTTACGTCGTGAAAGTATATCTTTCTAACATATTATGTTTGTACACAATTTGTGAGTGAGTAAGCAATAATTATTTAATTAATGGAAAGTATATTTCAGCTTTCACAGCAGCTCATTATATTCTAAATACGGTGAAAATTCAATTAATAAAATGCTGGCAATACACTAAGATAATCAGGTTCTAGTTCTGGAAACTTCAATGTTCTTTTAAAACTTGGAGAAAAGAAGTTACAAGGCTTCTGGTGGCAATACTGTTTACTTATACGCCGCTTTTAGTTTCACTTGAGCCACAACTGGATCTTTAATGTGAGTATCGAATTTTTTAAAAGAGCTCGAATCACACCGAACAAAGCTCTAGCTTTCGTAATCCGAAAGTGTTTCATGTATGGATCTTCGGCTTTACAAACTGTCGATGGTTCGTGGTGATCTTAAACAGCAACATTACAAACACTTTGCTTTGCTGAATTTATTTAAAGTTTTGGTAACATACGTAAATTAAACTCTACTGTCCATCATTGAACACACGTCTGAAAGACAAACGAAGTTTAGAATAAGATACTCGGATAGTTGATTGGGAGGAGGGGACCAAACAGCCAGGTCATCGGTCCAATCGGATTAGGGAAGGATGTCGAAGGAAGCAGGCCGTGCTCCAGCAAAGGAAGCATACCTGCATTTGTTTGAAGCGTTTTAGGGAAATCACGGACAACCTAAATCAGGATGGCCGGACGTGGTTTTGAACCGTCGTCCTCCCGAATGCGAGTTCAGAGTATTAAACACTGCGCCACCTCGGTCGGTAAGATACTCTGTAAAGCTAAAAGACTGGAAAGTGGAAACACATACACCACATTTGCCTTATGGCAAAAAAAGCCAGAAAGTAGTAACAATAATAATTTGTAGCCAGCTTGTGTCCACCTATCACAACCCAAAAAAGACCCACTACAATAACTTTAAGAATAAGGTACTCCATCTTTGTCACTTGAACAAATTATTTTTTGAAGTTATTATATATACATAAAATTTCCGATAGCGATTTTGCTTACCGGTACTTGTGGTTCCCAATAAACTTGTGAGTGCAGTCCATAGATTCCGAACTACATTTCGATCGTGATATTTTTCACCCTCAGGATGTCACAAACTCCTTGATTAAATGTATCCGTTTATCACGGCCTATGTCTCTTGTTGTGTCGTGGCGTGTCGGCTACCGTGCACATACTGACGTACTGGTTTGAGAAGGCCGGACATTTTCGACCGATGTCGGTCGGCGGCGGAATCCATCGACATCGGTGCCACTGTGAATGCAGACTTAGCTGGAGCTCGTAACGTCGGTCACAGACACAATATCAGAGCTACATTCACATATGCACTCTTCAAACATGTTCCAGTCACATATGGATCGCGGATGCAGTAATTAGTCTGACCTCGTTTTCGTGATCACTATGTGAGCAATACGTAGGGGGTTGTAGTGTGTTCCTAGATTCATTTATTAAAGTTGGTTGTAGAAAATTTCTAAGTACCGTTTGCACCCTGTAACAACGTAAGTAACGAGCAGCCCTTAGTGGCTCGCCATCACAATTTTTCATCTTTGTGACTAATGCCCTTTTGGCATATTTATTATTTTATAAATGACATATAAATACTGCCAGTCTTTCACGATCATTCTGTACTTATACACTGTGTCATACGTTTTTAGTCATAATTCTGTGACCATGTTATAGACCATTCTTTGATTTAAATTCTGAGGAAGACACTCATAGCAGTGTTGAAACCAGGTTAATTCGTTAAAAATAGTGACCAAGGGCTGTTTTCTTCCCATTGTAACTATTCACGGTCTCTGAACGTGCAGCCATGTACAAGATTTTGCTCTTAAGATATGATTTTGCATGCCATGTTTGTTACACTTTTATTCTTGTTTTGGTGTAAGAAACTTGTACCTAAGGCTTGTCGGTGTTTTTTGGGACACGTTGTATACATGGCCTTGCACAACTTGCTTCCAAACACATGTCGTGCAACACATCTTGTAATTATAAACACAACTAATAGCTAGCTTTCTGGTCCTTGCACATTTATTTAACAGCACAACATATCAGTTTGCTTCCTTTACATAAACATATTTGATACAAAAAGGCGGGAGACAAGCATCATCCAAAGACCGTACTAAGACATGCCATTTTGCTGATAGTTTATCGATGGAGGGAGCTGAAGTCATATGAATACTGCGCTGCGTACTTTTTATATCTTAATAACGATATTAGATAATGGCTTTGAAATTAATACAACTATTAAGGGTGTAATTAGTTATTCGTTACTGCTATGTACAGGCGTCGAGATGGTATTAAATCTTTTTAAAAATTGTTGTATATCATTTCTAACTTTGATTCTACTTTCTTTACCACTGCACAAAACGAAGTCGTACAACATCACTGTCCGTTGCCACTGCAGCAAAAAACAGTCCTATTTGACTAAAAAATATGCCACACAAATCCGTGAACTGTTAAAATCGTTTGCAATACGGTCAGATCATAAAATCATTAACATTCATAAAATTTGGTTGACATCTGAGCGTCATGGAATCAGATAACAAACGGCTTTAGTTGTAAGACATTTATTCATTCAATCACAACCGGTTTCGGGCGATTGTAAGTCCATCTTCAGGTGAACGAGACTGCAATAGGAAAATGGAGAAACTATAATGAGAGATCGTAAAGCACTGTCCAGCTGTAAATACGAATTCGATGGGGTCGGGTGACTAAAAATGAAACGCATGTTACGCGCCAGATAAACAACAAAATGACCTAAAGAAATGGGCGGCCAAAGGGAGAAAAAATACGAGAAAATGTAAGAGAATATCAACAAACAACGTAAGATAACTTACACGATGTGGCTCGCGGCGGACGCACAGTGGACTGAAGGCTGTGGGCTGGTAGCAGCCGCACGTGAAGCAGAGGTACGGCTTGACGTTGCGGCAGAAAGCAGCCGCCCGTGAAAACTGGCGACCGGCGTAATGCAGGGGAAAGTAAAGCCACCATGCGGCGAACGGCGTCAAAGCTGACTAGCCCTATCGTTAGCAATGGTGAATACATAATACGTAACTGATTAATTTGGTCAGATATAGTCTTAAATATTAAAAATAAATTAACAATTATGTACTCTGGCATAAATAGTGAGAATGCCCAGCTATCTGTTAAAAATGATATAAAGGTAAAATTTAAATTTAAAAAAGCCACAAACGGGCCAGTAGTGGAAAACTGGATAAAAAATAAACTCACTGTAGCGACGATTGAGTATCCACAAAGTTTTTATTTATATTCGTTACTGACGCGCCTAAACAAATAATCATTTTAGAAAGACTCTTCTAAAATGGTTTCATGTGTTCCTTTCCATAAAATAGGCGAGTATAGTCTTCGGATGATTTCTCGCAATCTTGTAACATATGTTTATGTATAGGGAAACAAAAGAACATATTGTGCCGATCCTTACAAGACGTGTTTTGTAACGTGTTGCTTGGAAGCAGGTCGTGATGTACAAGTCCATCTATACGGCGTATCCCAAAAAAAAAAACACCGACAAGCCTCAGGTACAGGTTTCTTACACCAAACCAAGAAAAAAAGTCTAGTAAACGTGACCTGTAAATGCATACCTTAAGAGCTACGATCACGTGATCGTCTTCGCTAGAGTCAAACACCTATTCTACTGAACGAGTGATCATAACTCGTGCACTTTGGAGCCCGCGTTTATTAGACTTCTTTTCTTGTTTCGGTGTAAGGAACCTCTCCCTAAAGCTTGTCGGTCCTTTCCTATGACACCCTATATATACTGTCTATTCACACACAGTCAACATGGGTTTAGAAAACATCGTTCCTGTGAATCACAACTACCTCTTTATTCACATGATGTGTTCAGTGCTATTGACAAGGGATTTCAGATCGATTCGGTATTTCTGGGTTTCCGGAAGACTTTTGACACTGTTCCACACAAGTGGCTTGTAGTGAAATCGCGTGCTTATGGAATATCGTCTCAGTTATGTGATTGGATTTGTGATTTCCTGTCAGAGATGTCACAGTTCGTCGTAACTGACGGAAAGAGATCGAGTAAAATAGAAGTGATTTCTGGTGTTCCCCAATGTAGTGTTGTAGGCCCTTTTGCTGTTCCTTATCTATATAAACGATTTGGGAGACAATCTGAGCAGCAGTCTTAGGTTGTTTGCGAATGACGGTGTCGTTTATCGACTAATAAAGTCATCAGAAGATCCAAACAAATTGCAAAACGATTTAGAAAAGATATCTGATGGTGGGGAAATTGGCAGTTGACCCTAAATAGCGAAAGTGTGAGGTCATCCACATGAGTGATAAAAGGAATCTGTTAAACTTCTACAGTCTGGAGCCGAGCGACCGCTCCGGCCGCAGGTTCGAATCCTGCCTCGGGCATGGATGTGTGTGATGTCCTTAGGTTAGTTAGGTTTAATTAGTTCTAAGTTCTAGGCGACTGATGACCTCAGAGGTTAAGTCGCATAGTGCTCAGAGCCGTTTGAACCATTTTGTTAAACTTCGGTTACACGATAAATCAGTCTAATCTAAAAGCCGTAAATTCAACTAAATACCTAGGAATTACAGTTACGAACAACTTAAATTGGAAGGAACACATAGAAAATGTTTTGGGGAAGGCTTACCAAAGACTGCGTTTTATTGGCAGGCCACTTACAAAATGTAACAGACCTACTAAGGAGACTGCCTACACTACGCTCGTCCGTCCTCTTTTAGAATACTGCTGCGCGGTGTGGGATCCTTACCAGATAGGACTGACGGAGTACACCGAAAAAGTTCAGAGAAGGGCAACACGTTTTGTATTATCGCGAAATATGGGAGAGAGGGTCACAGAAACGATACAGGATTTGGGCTGGACATCGTTAAAAGAAAGGCGTTTTTCGTTGCGACGGAATCTTCTCACGAAATTCCAATCACAACTTTCTCCACCGAATGCGAAAATATTTTGTTGACACCTACCTACAAAGGGAGAAACGATCACCACGATAAAATAAGGGAAATCAGAGCTCTTACAGAAAGATATATACGTTCGTTCTTTCCGCGCGCTATGCGAGATTGGAATAATAGAGAATTGTGAAGGTGGTTCGATGAACCCTCTGCCTGGCATTTAAATCTGATTTGCAGAGTATCCATGTAGATGTAGATGTAGATACATTCGTCGTGTGTGAGTGAGGAACAAGTGCCCGACGTGCCGACGTGCATTTGTGTGTGTGTGTGTGTGTGTGTGTGTGTGAGTGAGTGAGTGAGTGAGTGAGTGAGAGAGAGAGAGAGAGAGTGAAAGTATCTATCCCCATATAGCACGAAACAGGTTTAAATTTGACGCACTCTTCACCAACTCTAAGTAAGTAGTTGAAGTACAATCGTAATATGCAAGCATAATTATGTTCAACAATGTGCCTTACCTGTTTACTGCACTTTGTACTCGCAGCCATTTGAAAGTAACAACGACCGAAACTGGCCAGTAATGTGACACGTATGCGCGCTGCAATAAAGGCAATTTGCACAATAAAACTGACAGCCTACGGTGGTTTATAAAATGGTTTCATCATTCAGAAGGTACATCGAGACTGTAGTCACGTACATCAACAGACTAGAGGTAAAAATTTCGTACGACAACGTTTCCGTCTATCTTCGACTAACAATTCAGTTCTTCCAACATCTCTGTGTAACTCTTTCGCGGGTCAAACAAACCTGTGGCCACACCTGCTGCCATCCTTTGTAACCGTTCAGTATCTCCTGTCAGTCCTATTTTTGGTAAGGGTCCCACACACTTTAGCGGTTTTCTAGGATGGGTAGCACGAGTGTTCCGTATGCCATCTCGTTCCTAGACATAACATTTCCCTAGTATTCTACAAATGAATCACAGTCGGCCACCTACTTTACCGAGGTAGTCTACATGTGGTGGACAAAAATATGGAAACATTAGAAATACTACACATTACCACGTTTAATGCTGTTGGCATTGAAAAGCACTTCCAGTCGTCTAGTGGTTTCCAAGGGAATCTTATACCGTTCTTCTGCAAAATAGTGGTAAGGTCAGATAACGACGATGGAGGTGGATAGCGATGATGCGCCCTTCTTTCCAAACTAGACCACAAGCGCTCAATAATATTGAGATCTGGTGGCTTTCATGGCCAGGGAAGATGCGACCTTACATAAACAGACCTGGGCGATGCGAGTTGTGTGAACAGGGGTCGTGTCCTCTTGGAACACCACCAGTGGGGAACAAACATTGTATCTTGGGAAGGACCCGATCAGCGAAAATAGTCACATAATTCTTGACAGGAATGAGTCTTTGTACAGTAAGCATGGGTCTCATGGAATACCACGATGTGGCTGCCCAAACCATCACCGAAGCTCCTCCATGTTTCCCTCTTGGAATGTAAACTATGACAGCATGAAACAAGACTCGTCCGACCAAATGACATTCTTCTATTGCTCCACAGTCCAGGTTCTATGGCTTCGAGACAGCGTTTTCCTGTTAAGGGCTTTTGCATCACAGATGCCAGACTGAGATTCATTGGAAGAATCCTAAGGAAATGCAATCCGAAAATAAAGGAAGTAGGTTACAGTACACTTGTTCGCCCCCTGCTTGAATATTGCTCACCAGTGTGGGATCCGTACCAGATAGGGTTGATAGAAGAGAGAGAGAAGATCCAACGGAGAGCAGCGCGCTTCGTTACAGGATCATTTAGTAATCGCGAAAGCATTACGGAGATGATAGATAAACTCCAGTGGAAGACTCTGCAGAAGAGACGCTCAGTAGCTCGGTACAGGTTTTTGTTGAAGTTTCGAGAACATACCTTCACCGAGGAGTCAGCAGTATATTGCTCTCTCCTACGTACATCTCGCGAAGAGACCATGAGGATAAAATCAGAGAGATTAGAGCCCACACAGAGGCATATCGACAGTCTCTCTTTCCACGAACAATACGAGACTGGAGTAGAAGGGAGAACCGATAGAGGTACCCAAAGTGGATGTAGATGTAGATGTGTGGTTGTGGAATTCAAGCTTTCCCTGCAATTCCCTGCTTATGGAGTTCCCTTCATCTTGTTTTGGTGCTGATAGGGTTCGCGAGTGCGACATTCAGTTCTGCAGCGATTTTGTAGCTGTTTTACTCTCTCTCTCTTTTCCGTTACAATCCTCTTCGGTGACCGTTCGTCACGATTACGGAACACACACTTTCTTCTGCCTTGTGACTTGGCGCATGATATTTCTACACTTTCCCTGTATGCGGTATGAGCTTTCGATACAGTGCCTCTTGAAACAGCGTAGACTTCGGCTACCCTGGTTACGAAAACACTCACCAAATTAGCATATTAGCATCACCGAGCGAGGTGGCGTAGTGGTTAGCTCACTGGACTCGCATTCGGGAGGACGACGGTTCAAACCTGCGTCCGGCCATTCTAGATTTAGGTTTTCCGTGACTTTCATAAATCACTTCAGGTAAATGCCGGGATGGTTCCTGTGAAAGGGCACGGCTGACTTCCTTCCACATCCTTATCTTATTTATTATTTATTTTACGTTCGATGTGCCTGATGCCCTACAGTACTATAAACATTCAGCATGGGAAACTTAATTAACATGCAAATGTAACAAAACATTATTCATCATAAATTTAGTTATACATATTACAGTACTTATAAATCTATAGTGTATACATGTTGTAATCTGTCAAAAAATTAACAGTTAAACAGAAACACTTAAATTATAAAGCCAAGAAATGGCACAGTCTGTGAGTCTATGCAGATCCTCTAGTGAACCGTCCCGAGAACCATGAATTTCACACTCGATTATGTGCTGCACCGTCTGTATTTCGCCGCAGTCACACTGAGGATCGTTCACGTAGCCCCACTTAGCCATTAGCTCGTCGCACCGTCCATCACCAGTTCTCATTCTGTTCAGTGCCACCCAGGTTCTTCGTGGAATGTTGAAGCCAGGAACACGATCAGCCGGCTTCTAAATCTACATCTACAAAATCACATTTAAGTGCCTGGCGGAAGGTTCACAGAACGACCTTCACAATTCTCCATTATTCCAATCTCGTATAGGGCGCGGAAACAATGAACACCTGTATCTTTCCGTACGAGCTCTAATTTCCCTTATTTTATCTGGGCCGGTATCAACAAAATATTTTCGCATTCGGAGGAGACAGCTGGTAACTGAAATTTCGTGAGAAGATTCCGTCGCAACGTAAAACGCCGTTCTTTTAATGTGTCCAGCCCAAATCCTGTATCATTTCTGTGATACTCTCTCCCATATTTCGCGATAATACAAAACGTGCTGCCTTTCTTTGAACTTTTTCAATGTACTCCGTCAGTCCTATCTGGTAAGGATCCCACAACGCGCAGCAGAATTCTAAAAAGAGGACGGACAAGCGTAGTGTAGGCAGTCTCCTTAGTAGGTCTGTTACATTTTCTAAGTGTCCTGCCCATAAAACGCAGCCTCTGGTTAGCCGTCCCCAAAACATTTTCTATGTGTCCCTTCCAATTTAAGTTGTCCGTAATTGTAGTACCTAGGTATTTAGTTGAATTTATGGCTTTTAGATTAAACTGATTTATCGTGTAACCGAAGTGTAGCGAATTCCTTTTAGCACTCATGAAGATAACCTCACACTTTTCATTATTTAGGGTCAACTGTCACTAATCGCACCATTCAGATATCTTTTCTAAATCGTATTGCAGTTTGTTTTGGTCTTCTGGTGACTTTATTAGTCGATAAACAACAGCGTCATCTGTAAACAACCGAAAACGGCTGCTCAGATTGTCTACAAAATCGTTTATATAGATGAGGAACAGCAAAGGGTCTATAACACTACCTTGGGGAGCGCCAGAAATCACTTCTCTTTTACTCGATGACTTTCCGTCAATTACTACGAACTGTGACCTCTCTGACAGGAAATCACAAATCTAGTCACATAACTGAGACGATATTCCATAAGCACGCTATTTCACTACGAGCCGCTTGTGTGGTACAGTGTCAAAAGCCTTCCGGAAATCCATTAATACGGAATCGATCTGAAATCTTGTCAATAGCACTCAACACTTCATGTGAATAAAGAGATAATTGTGTTTCACAGGAACGATGTTTTCTAAACACATGTTGACTGTGTGTCAATAGAACGTTTTCTTTGAGGCAATTCATAATGTTCGAACACAATATATGTTCTAAAATCCTGCTGCATATCGACGTTAACGATATGGGCCTGTAATTTAGTGGATTAGTCCTACTACCTTTCTTGAATATTTGTGTGACCTGTGCAGCTTTCCAGTCTTGGGTACTGATCTTCTGTCGAGCGAACGGTTGTATATCATTGTTAAAAAAATGTCTCTGAGCACTATGGGACTTAAATTCTGAAATCATCAGTCCCCTAGAACTTAGATCTACTTAAACCTAACTAACCTAAGCACATCACACACATTCATGCCCGAGGCAGAATTCGAACCTGCGACCGTAGCGGTCACGCGGTTCCAAACTGTAGCGCCTAGAACCGCTCGGCCACCCCGGCCGGCTATGTTTGTTAAGTATGGAGCTACTGCATCAGCATACTCCGAAAGGAACCTAACTGGTATACAGTCTGGACCAGAAGACTTGCTTTTATTAAGTGATTTAAATTGCTTCACTACTCCGAGGATATTTACTTCTACGTTACTCATGTTGGCAGCTGTTCTCGATTCGAATTCTGGAATATTTACTTCGTCTTCTTTTGTGAAGGCATTTCGGAAGGCTGTGTTAAGTAACTCTGTTTTGGCAGCACTGTCTTCGATAGTATATCTTCGTAATGAGGTGGCCATTGTTAACATTTGCTAGTTGCCATAGGTGTTTACATTCTGCTATGGTGTCCCGATTGTTCGAGAAGTGGTTCCAGAAGGGATTTCTTGACTTTAACCGCGTAGGGCCATGCAGATAAGGGTGTAGTGGTAGTGTGGCGTCAGCAGCAATTTTTTTTTTTTTTTGCATTTCTCTTTGGATTTCGTGTTGTCTGCGGAGTGAAGGAGGTTCGATGTTTGCCAGCACAGAGAGCCATGGTGTTGGGGTAGGTCTCACTGTTCCAGTTATTGTTCGCAAGGTGTCATTTAGGCGAACATCTACTTTATTGACGTGCAAACTGTTGGCCCACACAGGCGCACAGTATTCTGCAACGCTGTAGACTAGAGCCAAGGAGGAAGTGCGAAGTGTCGAAGCATTATTTCCCCAGGTAGAGCCTGCAAGCTACTGCATGGTACTGACTCTTCCTCTGAGTTTTTGGCTGACATCCTGCAGATGTTCTTTGAATGTTGGGTTACGATCCAGTTTAAGACCCAGGTATTTTGGTGCTCTTTCATGTCTTATATTCTGGCCTGCTACAATCAAGCGCAGCTTCCTGTCCGTTTGTTTGTTATTCAGGTGCATCACTGTGTTTACTGTTTTTGATGCATTAAGGTTCAGATGCCAGGGCCTATAGTAGTTATGAAGCAGTACCAAATCATAATTTAGGCCTGATTGCAATTTTTCGATTGAATCGCCATGCAAATCAATAGCCAGATCATCGGCATATGCAAACTTCCGTGATTTGAGCTCTGGCATATCATAGATGTACAAATTAAACAGTAAAGGAGCTAGCACAGAGCCTTGCGGCAGTCCATTATTGAGGATTCGTGCTTTGCTTGTTTTTCCGTGAAGATGTACTCTGTACTTCTACATCTACATCTACATGATTACTCTGCAATTCATATTTAAGCGCTTGGCAGAGGGTTCATCGAACCATAATCATACTATCTCTCTACCATTCCACTCCCGAACAGCGCGCGGGCAAAACGAACACCTAAACCTTTCTGTTCGAGCTCTGATTTCTCTTATTTTATTTTGATGATCATTCCTACCTACGTAGGTTGGGTTCAACAAAATATTTTCGCATTCATAAGAGAAAGTTGGTGACTGAAATTTCGTAAATAAATCTCGCCGCGACGAAAAACGTCTTTGCTGTAATGACTTCCATCCCAACTCGCGTATCATATCTGCCACACTCTCTCCCCTATTACGTGATAATACAAAACGAGCTGCCCTTCTTTGCATCCTCTCGATGTCCTCCGTCAATCCCACCTGGTAAGGATCCCACACAGCGCAACAATATTCTAACAGAGGACGAACGAGTGTAGTGTAAGCTGTCTCTTTAGTGGACTTGTTGCATCTTCTAAGTGTCCTGCCAATGAAACGCAACCTTTGGCTCGTCTTCCCCACGATGTTATCTATGTGGTCTTTTCAACTGAAGTTGTTCGTAATTTTAACACCCAGGTACTTAGTTGAATTGACAGCCTTGAAGATTGTACTATTTATCGAGTAATCGAATTCCAACGGATTTCTTTTGGAACTCATGTGGATCACCTCACATTTTTCGTTATTTAGCGTCAACTGCTGGATAGCATATCATAAAAGAGCTTTAATGACTTCTTAAATGTGACTACTGTAGCAAGCTTATACAGTAATCCTTTAAGCCATACTGTGTCGTATGCAGCTGAGAGATCTATACACACTACACCAGTCTTTTTCTTGTTCTGAAAACCACGTTCAATATGCGTGGTTAGTGCCAGGACTTGATCGCAGCAGCTGCTCTTCGACCTAAAACCAGCTTGCCCCACGGGTATTGCTGCATCTATTAGGTGGGTCATTCTCTTTAGGAGAATTTTATCGAGAAGTTTGTACATCACACACAGCAGAGAGATAGGTCTGTAGCTCTTGGTATCTTTACAGGCTTCAAGATAGCTATTATCTTCGACTCCTTCCGTTTGTTTGGGATGTTTCCAGTCTCAAGTAGTCCGCCCCTGGTAGCTGACTGGTCGCGCGACGGAATGTCATACCTAACGGCCCGGGTCCAATTCCCTGCTGGGTCGGAGATTTTCTCCGCTCAGGGACTGGGTGTTGTGTTGTCCTTATCTTCGTAATTTCATCCCCATCGACAAACACGTCGCCGAAGTGGCGTCAACTCCAAAGACTTGCACCAGGCGAAAGGTCTACACGACGGGAGGCCGCAGCCACACGTAATTTCCATTTCCAGTCTCAGGTATGGCGGAGAAAAATTTGCAGATCCATGTGCGTGCTCTTGGACCTAGGTTCTTTAGAAACTCCGGTAGGACTGTATCAGGTCCGGCCGCTTTCCTTGATTTGATGTAATTTACTGCAGTTATCAGCTCTTCTTCAGAGATAGTGCTCACAATGTCTGACTGTTCTGAGCAGTTCTTCAG
Source organism: Schistocerca piceifrons (assembly GCF_021461385.2). NCBI lineage: Eukaryota > Metazoa > Arthropoda > Insecta > Orthoptera > Acrididae > Schistocerca > Schistocerca piceifrons. The sequence goes on along the minus strand of NC_060147.1, from coordinate 60,745,519 downwards.
TGCTTCTGCCACGAGTTTTCTCTCTTTTCTTCTCTAATTCGATGGGACTGACGACCTCGCTGTTTGGTCCTCTCCCCCGAACCAACCAACCATATCAGCATCAACAACGTCCCCAAGTTAGAATTCACATAGCGCCGACATATGCACTCACACGTACACTATTCTGACCACGGCGGACACTTCCAAAGTACGAGGGGCCTTCGAAAAGTCCATGCAAAAATAAAAACTACTTACGTGTTTGGGGTAAACCTTTTTTAGTTTTCGACATTGTATCCTTTTAGACTTATACACTTCGTCCAACGCTATTCTAATTTTTTGGTCCCTTCCGAATAACAGGAATTGTCCAAGTCTGTAAAATAGCTATTAGTTGCTACAATCACCTCCTCGTTTGAATAAAATCTTTGTCCCGCCAGCCATTTGTTCAAATTGGGGAACAAATAGCAGTCCGAGGGAGCCAAGTCTGGAGAATAGGGAAGATGTGAAACGAGTTGGAATCCTATTTCCATTAATTTTGCGACCACAACTTCTGAGGCGTGTGCTGGTGCAGTCGTGATGGACAAGGACATTTTTGCGGTTCAATCGCCGGCGTTTTTCTTGCAGCTCGGTTTTCAGACGGTCCAATAACGATGAATAATATGCACTTTTAATAGTTTAACCTTTTCCATATAGTCGATGAGGATTATCCCTTGCGAATCCCAAAAGACAGTCGCCATAACCTCTCTGGCCGAAGGAATGGTCTTCGCCTTTTTTGGTGCAGATTCTCCCTTGGTAACCCATTGTTTAGATTGTTCTTTGATCTCAGGAGTATAGTAATGTATCCATGTTTCATCCACAGTCACGAAACGACGCTTAAAGTCCTGCAGATTCTTCCTGAACAGCTGCAAACCATCCTTGCAACACTTCACACGATTCCGTTTTTGGTCAAGCGTGAGCAATCGCAGACCCCATCTTACTGATAGCTTTCTTATGTCCCAATGTTTACGTAAAATACACTCCTGGAAATTGAAATAAGAACACCGTGAATTCATTGTCCCAGGAAGGGGAAACTTTATTGACACATTCCTGGGGTCAGTTACATCACATGATCACACTGACGGAACCACAGGCACATAGACACAGGCAACAGAGCATGCACAATGTCGGCACTAGTACAGTGTATATCCACCTTTCGCAGCAATGCAGGCTGCTATTCTCCCATGGAGACGATCGTAGAGATGCTGGATGTAGTCCTGTGGAACGGCTTGCCATGCCATTTCCACCTGGCGCCTCAGTTGGACCAGCGTTCGTGCTGGACGTACAGACCGTGTGAGACGACGCTTCATCCAGTCCCAAACATGCTCAATGGGGGACAGATCCGGAGATCTTGCTGGCCAGGGTAGTTGACTTACACCTTCTAGAGCACGTTGGGTGGCACGGGATACATGCGGACGTGCATTGTCCTGTTGGAACAGCAAGTTCCCTTGCCGGTCTAGGAATGGTAGAACGATGGGTTCAATGACGGTTTGGATGTACCGTGCACTATTCAGTGTCCCCTCGACGATCACCAGTGGTGTACGGCCAGTGTAGGAGATCGCTCCCCACACCATGATGCCGGGTGTTGGCCCTGTGTGCCTCGGTCGTATGCAGTCCTGATTGTGGCGCTCACCTGCACGGCGCCAAACACGCATACGACCATCATTGGCACCAAGGCAGAAGCGACTCTCATCGCTGAAGACGACACGTCTCCATTCGTCCCTCCATTCACGCCTGTCGCGACACCACTGGAGGCGGGATGCACGATGTTGGGGCGTGAGCGGAAGACGGCCTAACGGTGTGCGGGACCGTAGCCCAGCTTCATGGAGACGGTTGCGAATGGTCCTCGCCGATACCCCAGGAGCAACAGTGTCCCTAATTTGCTGGGAAGTGGCGGTGCGGTCCCCTACGGCACTGCGTAGGATCCTACGGTCTTGGCGTGCATCCGTGCGTCGCTGCGGTCCGGTCCCAGGTCGACGGGCACGTGCACCTTCCGCCGACCACTGGCGACAACATCGATGTACTGTGGAGACCTCACGCCCCACGTGTTGAGCAATTCGGCGGTACGTCCACCCGGCCTCCCGCATGCCCACTATACGCCCTCGCTCAAAGTCCGTCAACTGCGCGTACGGTTCACGTCCACGCTGTCGCGGCATGCTACCAGTGTTAAAGACTGCGATGGAGCTCCGTATGCCACGGCAAACTGGCTGACACTGACGGCGGCGGTGCACAAATGCTGCGCAGCTAGCGCCATTCGACGGCCAACACCGCGGTTCCTGGTGTGTCCGCTGTGCCGTGCGTGTGATCATTGCTTGTACAGCCCTCTCGCAGTGTCCGGAGCAAGTATGGTGGGTCTGACACACCGGTGTCAATGTGTTCTTTTTTCCATTTCCAGGAGCGTATTATGTACCCGTTCATTCGGGATGCCCACAGCACTAGCAATTTCACGCACCTTAACTCTTCTGTCATCCATCACCATATCATCGATTTTATCAATGATTTCTGGAGTCGTAACCTCCACAGGGGGTCCAGAACGTTCAGCATCACTTGTGCCCATATGGACACTCTGAAGATTTTGAAAACACTTATAAACTGTTCTAGTCGAAGGTGCAGAGTCACCGCAATGTTTATCGAGGTTCTCTTTAGTCTCCTGAGGCGTTTTGCCTTTCATAAAGTCATGTTTCATCACCAGATGATATTCTTTTTCGTCCATTTTTTGACAATCACTCGACTTCCTTGATTCACACGAATGCCAAACACAAAGAAATATACCAATATGGCTGAAACTTGGTGCGCGTTCTTTCCAAAGATGCTACTAGCTAAACATGACATCGATACATGACGGTGGTGCCATCTCTCGGACTTTGCATGGACTTTTCAAACGCCCCTCGTATTGGGGACCTTGCACAGGTGCCGTTCGTGACTAAATGCAACACAGCAACCTGCAGGCTTCGCTAGCATCTGTATTTATGTTCAAGCATGCATTTCTCGCCGAGTTTCCATATGAGTCGATCTACTGTATTCAAATGAGTCGATCTACTGTACCAGTGACCTACTGATTCGACTTAAGATGAATGTTGATTCGAAATGGAGTGGCCGGCCGAGGTGGCCGAGCGGTTCTAGGCGCTACAGTCTGGAACTGCGCGACCGCTACGGTGGCAGGTTCGAATACTGCCTCGGGCATGGATGTGTGTGATGTCCTTAGGTTAGTTAGGTTTAAGTAGTTCTAAGTTCTAGTGGACTGATGACCTCAGAAGTTAAGTCCCATAGTGCTCAGAGCCATTTGAACCATTTGAAATGGAGTGTATCCTGATTTTGTGCGACTGTCCATAAGGAGCTTTTTTATGACAGAACATTCATTACTTTTCTAAAAATGTTCATGGGAGACGAGGAGGAAATATATTTCGTAATACGGAAGTTAGTCACCTTTCTGAGTCACTGGTCACCTCCGTTCTCACAAGGCCCACGGCCCCACTGCGCGACCAGCTGATGAACGGAGCTCTCGTGCGGCAGTGATCTCGACTGCGCCTTCACAGCACGCGACACACGCCTGTCGAAAGCCTTTTGTTCTCGGAAACTCAATGAAAGAACGGACGGTAGTACCGACGAGCCATTACCTGTCTTTCTTTCGCAGAACAAAGGCGCGCTGTTAACAATTCTGCTTGATTGGTCGCCCCTAGCCATTGTGTCACGTTGTGTCGCACGCGCCGTTTCCACGGCATAACTGTTCTCTTGTGCGCAGAGCTGCACACCCTATCACATATGACGCAGCGAAGTGTGTGTCTGCAATTAGCTCGCCTTGCGCGGCGCCGTACGCTGACACCAGCTCCGAATCGCATAAATCTAGAACTCTTAACAAATGACAAACGGCTATGAAGTATATCACTCCCATGGACCACGGACCTTGCCTTTGGTGAGCAGGTTTGCGTGCCTCAGCGATACAGATAGCCGTACCGTAGATGCAACCACAACGGAGGGGTATCTGTTGAGAGGCCAGACAAACGTGTGGTTCCTGAAGAGGGGCATCAGCCTTTTCAGTAGTTGCAGGGGTAACAGTTTGGATGATTGATCTGGCCTTGTAACATTAACCAAAACGGCCTTCCTGTGGTGGTACTGCGAACGGTTGAAAGCAAAGGGAAACTACAGCTGTATTTTTTCCCGAGGGCATGCAGCTTTACTGTATGGTTAAATGATGATGGCATCCTCTTGGGTAAAATATATCGGACGTAAAATAGTCCCCAATTCGGATATCCGGGCGGGGACTACTCAGGAAGACGTCGTAATTAGGAGAAAGAAAACTGGCGTCCTACGGATCGGAGATTGGAATGTCAGATCCCTTAATCGGGCAGGTAGGTTAGAAAATTTAAACAGGGAAATGGATAGCTTAAAGCTAGATATAGTGGGAATTAGTGAAGTTCGGTGGCAGGAGGAACAAGACTTCTGGTCAGGTGAATACAGTGTTATAAATACGAAATCAAATAGGGGTAATGCAGGAGTAGGTTTAATAATGAATAAAAAAAATAGGACTGCGGGTAAGCTACTACAAACAGTATAGTGAACGCATTATTGTGGCCAAAATACACGAAGCCCAAGCCTACTACAGTAGTACAAGTTTATATGCCGACTAGCTCTAAAGACGACGAAGAAATTGATGAAATGTATGATGAGATACAAGAAATTATCCAGATAGTGAAGGAAGACGAAAATTTAATAGTCATGGGTGACTGGAATTCGATAGTAGGACAAGTGGGAGAAGGAAACATAGTAGGTGAATATGGATTGGGGGTAAGGAATGAAAGAGAAAGCCGCCTGGTAGAATTTTGCACAGATCATAGCTTAATCATAGCTAACACTTGGTTTAAAAATCATGAAAGAAGGTTGTATAAAGAGGCCTGGAGACACTGGAAGGTTTCAGATAGATTACGTAATAGTAAGACAGATTTAGGAACCACGTTTTAAATTTTAAGAAATTTCCAGGGGCAGATGTAGATACTGACTACAATTTTTTGGTTATGAATTGTAGAGTAAAACTGAAGAAACTGCAGAAAGGTAGGAATTTGAGAAGATAGAACCTGGATAAATTGAAAGAACCAGAGATTGTACAGAGCTTCAGAGAGAGCATTAAGGGAACGATTGACAAGAACAGGAGAAAGAAGTACAGTAGAAGAAGAATGGGTTGCTTTGAGAGATGAAATAGTGAAGGCTGCAGAGGATCAAGTAGGTAAAAAGGCGAAGGATTGTAGAAATCCTTGGGTAACAGAAGAGATATTGAATTTAATTGATGAAAGGAGAAAATATAAAAATGCAACAAATGAAGCAGGCGAAAAGTAATACAAACGTCACAAAAATGAGATCGACAAGAAGTGCAAAATGGCCAAGCAGGGATGACTAGGGGACAATATAAAGATGTAGAGGCATATAACAGTAGGTTTAAGATACATACTGCCTACGTAAAAATTGAAGAGACCTTTGGAGAAAAGAGAACCACTTGCATGAATACCAAGACCTCAGATGGAAAACCGGTCCTAACCAAAAAGGAAAAGCGGAAAGGTGGAAAGAGTATAAAGAGGGTCTACACAAGGGCGATGTACTTGAGGACAATATTATGGAGATGGAAGAGGATGTAGATGAAGATGAAATGGGAGATACGATACTGCGTGAAGAGTTTGACAGAGCACTGAAAGACCTGAGCCGAAACAAGGTCCCGGGAGTAGACAACATTCTATTAGAACTACTGACGGCCTTGGGAGAGCCAGTCCAGACAAAACTCTACCATCTGGTGAGCAAGATGTATGAGACAAGCGAAATAGCCTCAGACTTCAAGAAGAATATAATAATTCCAATCCCAAAGAAAGGAGATGTTGACAGGTGTAAAAATTACCGAAGAATCAGTTTAGTAAGTCACAGCTACAAAATACTAACACGAATTCTTTGCAGATGAATGGAAAAAACTGGTATAAGCCGACCTTGGGGAAGATCCGCTTGGATTCCGTAGAAATGTTGGAACACGCGAGGTAATCCTGACCCTACGACTTACCTTAGAAGATAGATTAAGGAAAGGAAAACCTACGTTCCTAACATTTGTACGCTTAGAGAGAGCTTTCGACAATGTTGACTGGAATACTCCCTTTCAAATTCTAAAGTTGGCAGGGGTAAAATACAGGGAGCAAAAGGCTATTTACAATTTGTAGGAAAGCCAGATTGCAGTTATACGAGGGAAGCAGTGGCTGGGAAGGGAGTAAGAGAGGGTTGTAGCCTGTCCCCGACGTTATTCAATCTATAAATTGAGCAAGCAGTAAAAGAAACAAAAGAAAAATTTGGAGTAGGAATTAAAATCCATGGAGAAGAAGTAAAAACTTTGAGGTTCGCCGCCGACATTGTAATTCTGTCTGAGACAGCTAAGGACTTGGAAGAGCAGTTGAACGGAATGGACAGTGTCTTGAAAGGAGGATATAAGATGAACGTCACAAAAGCTAAATGAGGATACTGAAATGTATCAGTTTAAATCAGGTGCCGCTAAGGGAATTAGATTAGGAAATGAGACATGTAAAGTAGTAAATGGGTTTTGCTATTTGGGGAACAAAATGATGATGGACGCAGTAAAGAGGATATAAAATGTAGACTGGCAATGGCAAGGAAAGCGTTTCTGAAGAAGAGAAATTTGTTAACATCAAGTATAGATTTAAGTGTCAGGAAGTCCTTTCTGAATGTGTTCGTATGGAATGTAGCCATTCATGAAAGTGAAGCATTGAGGATAAATAGTGCAAACAAGAAGAAGCTTTCGAAATGTCGTGCTACAGAATAATGCTGAAGATTAGACGGGTAGATCACATACCTAATGAGGAGGTATTGAATAGAACTGAGGAGAAGAGGAATTTGTGGCACAACTTGACTAGAGGATGGGATCGGTCGGTAGGACACGTTCTGAGGCATCAAGGCACCAGTTTAGTACTGGAGGGAAGCGTGGAGTGTAAAAATCGTAGAGGGAGGACAAGAGATGAAAACACGAATCAGATTGAGAAAGATGTAGGTTGCAGTAGTTACTCGGAGATGAAGCTTTCACAGGATAGAGTTGCATGCAGAGCTGCATCAAATCAGTCTCAGGACTGAAGACAACAACAACAACATGAAGTACAAAACTTGAGGCCGAAAGTAACTTTCGGATCGTGTCTCACTGCCAAGTAACATGCCTCGATGAAAGGCAGGACCATACGTAGAAAGGAATGCTACAGTATAGTGCAGAAGAGAATTGAAATACGCAACGAGATGAACATAAATGACACTTTTACTCAAGGACAACAATTACACTGAAGACACCGCCATTCATTATGGTCCCCTGGACTTACAAAAAGGCAGGACTCGGTTTTTAACAGTGTGTGTGACCACCAAGAACGGCAATGCTTGCTTTACAACGTGCTCCCGTGGATATTTCCATTCCTCCGCCGGGGCGGTTGACTACTGTTGGGTGGTCGTGCTCCAATACGTCTCGCCAACGCATCTGCAACTACATCTTCATGGTTACTCTGCAATTCACACTTAACTGCCTGGCAGAGGGTTCATCTAACCATTTTCATACTACACTACTGGCCATTAAAATCGCTGCACCACGAAGATGACGTGCTACAGACGCGAAATTTAACCGACAGGAAGAAGATGCTGTGATATGCTTTTCAGAGCATTCACACAAGTTTGGTACAACCTACAACGTGCTGACGTGAGGAAAGTTTCCAACCGATTTCTCATACACAAACAGCAGTTGACCGGCGTTGCCTGGTGAAACGTTGTTGTGATGCCTCGTGTAAGGAGGAGAAATGCGTACCATCACGTTTCCAACATTGATAAAGGATGGATTGTAGCCTATCGAGATTGCGGTTCATCGTATCGCGACATTGCTGCTCACGTTGGTCGAGATCCAAAGAGTGTTAGCAGAATATGGAATCGGTGGGTGCAGGAGGGTAATACGGAACGCCGTGCTGGATCCCAACGGCTTCGTATCACTAGCAGTCGAGATGACAGGCATCTTATCCACATGACTGTAACGGATCGTGCAGCCACGTCTCGATACCTGAGTCAACAGATGGGGACGTTTGCAAGACAACAACCATCTGCACGAACAGTTCGACGACGTTTGCAGCAGTATGGACTATCAGCTCGGAGACCGTGGCTGCGGTTACCCTTGACGCTGTATCACAGACAGGACCGCCTGCAATGGTATACTCAACGACGAACTTGGGTGCACGAATGGCAAAACGTCATTTTTTCGGATGAATCCAGGTTCTGTTTGCAGCATCGTGATGGTCGCATCCTTGTTTGGCGACATCGCGGTGAACGCACATTGGAAGCGTGTATTCGTCATCGCCATACTGGCGTATCACCCGGCGTGATGGTATGGGGTGCCATTGGTTACACGTCTCGGTCACCTCTCGTTCGCACTGACGGCACTTTCAGATGTGTAACGACCCGTGGCTGTACCCTCCATTCGACCCCTGCGAAACCCTACATTTCAGCAGGATAATGCTCGACCGCATGTTGCAGGTCCTGTACAGGCTTTTCTTGATACAGAAAATGTTCGACTGCTGCCCTGGCCAGCACATTCTCCAGATTTCTCACCAATTGAAAACGTCTGGTGAATGGTGGCCGATCAACTGGCTCGTCACAATACTCTTGATGAACTGTGGTATCGTGTTGAAGCTGCATGGGCAGCTGTACCTGAACACGCCATCCAAGCTCTGTTTGACCCAATGCCGAGGCGTATCAAGGCCGTTATTACGGCCAGAGGTGGTTGTTCCGGGTACTGATTTCTCAGGATCTATGCACCCAAATTGCGTGAAAATGTAACCAGATGTCAGTTCTAGTATAATATATTTGTCCAATGAATACCAGTTTATCATCTGCATTCTTCTTGGTGTAGCAATTTGAATGGCCAGTAGTGTACTTCTCTATCATTCCAGTCTCGAATGGCGCGTGGGAAAAGGAACACCTAAATCATTCCGTTAGAGATCTGATTCCTCTTATTTTACTATGATGATCATTTCTCTCTACGTAGGTGGGTATCAACAAAATATTTTCGCATTCGGAAGAGAAAGTTGGTGATTGAAATTTCGTAAATAGATGTCGCCGCAAAAAAAACGGCCATTGTTTCAGTGACTGCCACCCCAACTCGGGTATCATATCAGCGACACGCTCACCCCTATTGCGCGATAACACGAAACGAGCCGCCTTTCTTTGCACTTTTTCGATGTCCTCCGTCAATCATACCTGTAAGGATATCACACCGCGCAGCAATATTCCAGCAGACGACGGGCAAGTGTAATGTAGGCTGTCTCTTTAGTGGGTATCCCGCATCTTCTACGTGTTCTGCCAACAAAGCGCACGCAGTCTTTGTTTCGCCTTCCCCACAATATTATCTATGAGGTCTATCCAATTTAAACTGTTCGTAATTGTAATTCCTAGGTATTTAGTCGAATTGACAGCCGTTAGATTTGCGCGATTTATCGTATACCCAAAGTTTATCGGATTTCTTTTAGTAGTCATGTGGATGACCTCACACATTTCTTTGCTTAGTGCCAATGGCCACTTTCCGCACCATACAGAAATTCTCTCTAGATCATTTTGTAATTGGAATTGATCGTCTGATGATTTTACTAGACGGTAAATTACAGCGTCATCTGCAAACACTCTAAGGGGGCTGCTCAGATTATCACCTAGATCATTTAGGTAAATCAGGAACAGCAGAGGGCCTATGACACTACCTTGCGGAACGCCAGATATCACTTCTGTTCTACTCGATGATTTACCGTCTATCACTACGAACTGTGACCTCTCTGAGCGGCAATCACGAATCCAGTCAACAACTGAGACGATACTCCATATGCACACAATTTGACACGTGGTCCATGGGATTTAGGTCGGAGGAACGGGCAGGCCAGTCCGGTTGCCTAATATCCTCTCGTTCCAAGAGCTTCTCCACTTGCGCAGTTTGATGCGGTCGCGCAATGTCATCCATGAAAATGAAGTGCCGAAAGCAGTCGTGAATGGCGCACACTGATATAAAGAACGAGTACAGTGTCGCAATGAAGTTGACGGGCGAGTGTGTCGTTTTCAAATGTTTAAAGGTCAGTTCGTCACTGCAACGTAATGCCTCCTCACATCTTAACACCTGGAACACCTGGGTACATTATGTACGCTCATGTGGCGAGAGGTGGAAACAAGTAATGTGACTCTACAGTAGCGCGCCAGCAGTAGTGGGGTTTGCAGAAACAAAATCGACGATTACTGTGCGAAGAAATCATCGTAGGTTATATGGATTTGATTCGCCAGCTGTGAAAACAACATTAATGGGAGAAGGACGTCAAACGGGCCGACTTGGAGCAGGAGAGGCACCATAGGACAATTTAATTTCCACTGTCTATACTTTTACATATAAATTCATAAAACTTTGTCAGCATGACCAGGAAGGATTCAGGTTAAAATGGCTCTGAGCACTATGGGACTTAACATCTGAGGTCATCAGTCCCCTAGAACTTAGAACTACTTAAACCTAACTAACCTAAGGACATCACAAACATCCATGCACGAGGCAGGCTTCGAACCTGCGACCGTAGCGGTCGCTCGGTTCCAGACTGAAGCGCCTAGAACCGCACGACCAAAAATGCCGGCTAAGGATTCAGGATTCACACTCATTGCAGAGGAAGCTCAAAAACATAACAAAATAAATTTCTTTTACATGTGAAATTTAATCATTTTTTTCACTTACTGCTGGCTGCATTTGTTGCTATAGGTACACTTTTCTTCATAACTAAGACGGATTCTTCGATGAAATTTGCACTGCATACAAACAATACTTACAGGTGTAGCAAACACTAGAATTTTCCAAATCTACTAGACTGTGGTAAAAATTGAGACAATTAAAAATAAAATTTTAGATTTTTCTTAACACGAAGTTTAAAATGTAACAGCTCATTCATTTTTTTCATAAACTAAATAAATTCTATAGCTTTATACACCTCTAAGCATGATTTGTATGCTGCGCAAAATTCTTCGAACAATCTCTCTTACTTATAAAGAAAAGTGTGCCTGTAGCAACAAATGCAGTCAATAGTAAGCGAAAAAATCATGATATTTACTTGTAAAAAAAAATTTTTTTTTGCTACACTATGAGTGTCAATCCCGAATCCTTCCTGGTCAAGCTCACAAAGTTTTCTGAATTTCTTTGCAAAAGTATAGACAGTGGAAATTAAAATGTCCTGTGGTGCCTCTTCTGATCCAAGTTGGCCCGTTTGACGACCCACCTCCCTTAAGGGACAGTATCGTAAGTGTCTGCAACTGCAAGCATTCTGAAACATTCTGGCGATACACGCCGTAAGCCGGCCGCAGTGGCCGAGCGGTTCTAGGCGCTTCAGTCTGGAACCGCGCGACCGCTGCGGTCGCAGGTTCGAATCCTGCCTCGGGCATGGATGTGTGTGATGTCCTTGGGTTAGTTAGGTTTAAGTAGTTCTAAGTATAGGGGACTGATGACCTCAGATGTTAAGTCCTCTAGTGCTCAGAGCCATTTTTGCACGTCGTAGTGTTGCGGAATAGACAGTGGAGGACATCAGACAAGCGTTTCTCAGAAGGCCACGTATGTCACTTCGGCAGGCATTTAGCCAACTTAATGTACCCTGAGCAACACCGCATCGTGTAGAAGAACAGCGTCTCCGTTTGCATGCTTACAAAGTGCAAATTATGCAACATCTGATGCCGAACGACAAACCACGCTGACAATTTGCTACGGATATGCTGCAGCATATTGACATGACTGCCAGCTTCCTGGGAAGATGTTTATTCTCAGATGAAGTAATAGTTAATCGGCAAAATGTTCGCATTTCGGGCTCGCAACATGCGCACGTTCTCATTGAAAATGCGATATTGCAGCGCCTGTGTTACGCTGATTACAAAGCAGGCACTGTGGCGACTAAAGCCGTCCTGAAATGTATTCGCAGTTGCGAATAAGAACTACCATCAGCTGCAGATTGGAATGACGACAATTAAAATTTGTAGGTCCGGCGGTCTTTACATGTACACTCAAGCTCATAAATTAAGGATAATTGCAGAATGTAGTGCCACACAACGTGGCACTACACAAAACTGGCGCTAATAGCGTAGGCACATAGGCAACACACACGACACAGATCTGTAAGTGCTCGGTATTGGTGATAAGTTGAGAAGACCGTCCCGAAACACATGTGCTACAAAACGCCACTGTTTCCTGCACATGTACCCCGACATCAGTATGGGATATGATCACCATGCACACGTACACAGGCCGCACAACGGGTTGGCATACTCTGGATCAGGTGGTCGAGCAGCTGCTGGGGTATAGCCTCCCATTCTTGCACTAGTGCCTGTTGGAGCTCGTGAAGTGTCCTAAGCGTTTGAAGACGTGCAGCGATACGTCGACCGAGGGCATCCCAGCCGTGCTCGATGGGGTTTAGGTCTGGAGAACAGGCAGGCCACTCCATTCGCCTGGTATCTTCTGTTTCAAGGTACTCCTCCAGGATGGCAGCTCGGTAGGGCCCTGCGTTGTCATCCATCATGAGGAAGGTGGGACCCACTGCACCCCTGAAAAGGCGGACATAATGGTGCAAAATGACGTCCCGATACACCTGACCTGTTACAGTTCCTCTGTCAAAGACATGCAGGGGTGTATGTGCAACAATCATAATCCCACCCCACACCATCAAACCACGACCTACATACAGGTCCCTTTCAATGACGTTAAGGGGTTGGTATCTGGTTCTTGGTTCACGCCAGATGAAAACCCGGCGAGAATCACTGTTCAGATTATACCTGGACTTGTCCGTGAACATAACCTGGGACCACTGTTCCAATGACCATGTACTGTGTTCTTGACACCACGCTTTACGGGCTCTCCTGTGACCAGGGGTCAGTGGAATGCACCTTGCATGTCTGCGGGCGAATAAACCGTGTCTGTTCAGTCGTCTGTAGACTGTGCGTTTGGGGACAACTGTTCCAGTGGCTGCGATAAGGTCCCGAGCAAGGCTACCTGCAGTACTCCGTGGCCGTCTGCGGGCACTGATGGTGAGATATCGATCTCCTTGTGGTGTTGTACACTGTGGACGTCCCGTACTGTAGCGCCTGGACACGTTTCCTGTCTGCTGGGATCGTTGCCATAATCTTAAGATCACACTTCGTGCCACACGGAGGGCCCGTGCTACGACCTGCTGTGTCTGACCAGCCTCCAGTCGCCCTAGTATTCTATCCCTCATAACGTCATCAATATGTTTTCTTTGAGCCTTTTTCAAAACACAGTCATCATTAGCACGTCTGAAAACGTCTGCACACTTACCCGCTGCACCGTACTCTGACATGCACCAACACATCTCTGCGTATGTGGACTGCTGCCAGCGCCACCGTGCGACGACCGCAGGTAAAATGCACCGCATGGTCATACCCCGAGGTGATTTAAGCCGGCAAACCGCCCACCAGAGCGTTGTTTCACCATGTATCAGCATTATCCTTAATTTATGAGCATGAGTGTACATGTAAAGACCGCGGGACCGGCAAATTTTAATTGTCGTCATCCAGTCTACAGCTGATAGTTGTCCTTATTCGCAATTGCGGATTCATTTTATGTATCTCACTGAAAATGTTTATCATAGTCCTCAGCTGGTGTGGGCTAATGCACGACAGGATTTAATGGTTCGATGGACGCTCTGCCAGGCACTTAAGTGTGCATTGTAGAGTAACCATGCAGATGTAGATGTAGATTTGGGACTATTCTGCTATGCAAAAAACGCAGTGAATGAGCCAGTTTATCTGGAAATGTTGAAGCAGATTGTACACCATCTGATACAAGACTTGCAACCCAACATCATCTTTCAGCAAGCTGGAGCTCCGCCGCTTTGGTCAACGGCTGTTTGCAAGTTCCCGGATACCAAATTTCCCAATCGCTGGATCGGACACGTTCTCCCAACATTACCCCGCTGAATTACTTCTTGTGGGGATTCGTCAAGGACTGCGTGTATGCGACTAAACTTGAATATACTCTTATGTTAATACGATGTACCACTGATGTGAATGTAACAGTGACAGAGGACAAGCTATGAAGACTATGGCAAGAAACTGAATACGGACTCGATATTCTTCGTGCTACAAATGGTTCGAGGTGTACTGATGACTGTTAAATGAATTCTTTGAGACAACGGTCGTCAAACAGCACGCAGCCGGAATCAAGTGTTTTTGCGGCCCACGGTACTCAGGCGTATTTTATAACATCATGAATTTAGAAACTAATATCCGAATCCAAAAACATCAACTGCCGTTAACAGTTTCCTGACAATGTTGTTTTCCTGCTCAGTAACAAACAAAAATACTTTCAGTCAGTATTGGCACCTATAGTCAGCCACTGTCGACATCATATTAGAAAGTCACGGAGTTTTATTGATACCATAAAGCAGATAAGGAAGCGACACACAGACGTCATGGTCAGTTTCGAAGTACTCTCCCTGTTTGACGTGGTCTCCCTGTTTACGAAGGTTCAGCGCAAGATACATTAAAACTACAATGAGATTTTCACTCTGCAGCGGAGTGTGCGTTGATGTGAAACTTTCTGGCAGATTAAAACTGTGTGCCGGACCGAGACTCGAACTCGGGACCTTTGCCTTTCGCGGGCAAGTGCTCTACCATCTGAGCTTCCCAAGCACGACTCACGCCCCGTCCGCACAGTTTTACTCCTGCCACCTGCTACCTTTCAAACTTTACAGAAGCTCTCCTGCGAACCCTTTCACATCAGCGCACACTCCGCTGTAGAGCGAAAATCTCATTCTTGAAACATCCCCCAGACTGTGGCTGAACCGTCTCCGCAATATCCTTTCTTTCAGGAGTGCTAGTTCTGCAAGGTTCGCAGAAGAGCTTCTGTAAAGTTCGGAAGGTAGGAGACGAGATACCGGCAGAAGTAAAGCTGTGAGGATGGGGCGTGAGTCGTGCTTGGGTAGCTCATATGGTAGAGCACTCGCCCGCGAAAGGCAAAGGTCTGAGTTCGAGTCTCGGTCCGACACACAGTTTTAATCTGCCAGGAAGTTTTACATTAAAACTGTTGTCCGCTCATTTCTCCCACAAAATTTTGAAATTATTGCGGCACACTTTGACTACCACTTACCTTTTGTACGGTCGAAATTATTATAAAATAACTGATGGAACAGCCACAGGTTCGCTACTACCACCAGCCTTAGCTGACTTTTTCAAGGCGATTTTGGATAACGAGCATTGAAAAGTGCTCCCTTCCGGTCATCCTGTTTCATCAGATATGTTGACGATACGTTTTTAATCTGGTCCAATGGCAGTGAGGCCCTGCAGCAGCTTTTTGGTCATTTGAATGATATACATTCCAACATAATATTTACTGTATAGGTGTACAAGGACGCGAAGTTACCTTTCTTACAGGGGGAGGTCACGACGCTGGGATCACAGATTTACTTCAAACTTTGTATGCCTTTAGCAAGCCATTAAAACAGCATAATATGAGAGTACACTGAAGCGCCAAAGGAACTGGTATGGGCTTTCGTATTCAAATACAGAGATATGTAAACAGACAGAATACGGCACTGCGGTCGGCAAAGCCTATATAAAACAATAAGTGTTGGCGCAGTTGATAGATTGGTTACTGCTGCTACAATGGCACGTTATCTAGATTTAAGTGAATTTGAACGTGGTGTCATAGTCGGCGCAAGACCGATGGGACACAGCATCTCCGAGGTAGCGATGAAGTGGGGATTTTGCCGTATGTCCATTTCAGATGGTTCAGATGGCTCTGAGCGCTATGGGACTCAACTGCTGAGGTCATTAGTCCCCTAGAACTTAGAACTACTTAAACCTAACTAACCTAAGGACATCACAAACATCCATGCCCGAGGCAGGATTCGAACCTGCGACCGTAGCGGATGTCCATTTCACGACTGTACCATGAATATCAGGAATCCGTAAAACATCAAATCTTCGACGTCGCTGGGGCAGGAAAAAGATCCTGCAAGCATGGGACCGACGACGACTGAAGAGAATCGTTCATCGTCAGAGAAGTGCAACCCCTTCGCAAACTGCCGCAGATTTCAGTGCTGGGTCATCAACAAGTGTCAGCGTGAGAACCACTCAATGAAACATCATCGATATGGGGTTTTGGAGCCGAAGGCTCACTCGTGTACCCTTGATCACTGTACGACGTGAAGCTTTACGCGTCGCCTGGGCCTCAACACCGACACTGGACTGTTCATAACTGGAAACATGTTGCCTGGTCGGACGAGTCTCATTTCAAATTGTATCGAGCGGATGGAGACAACCTCATGAATACATGGACCTCGCATGTCAGCAAGGGACTGTTCAAGCTGGTGGAGGCTCTGTGATCGTGTGCAGTTGGAGTGATATGGGACCCCTGATACGACTCTGACAGGTGACACGTACGTAAATAAGCATCCTGTCTGACCACCTGCTTCCATTCATGTCCATAGTGCATTCCGACGGACTTGGGAAATTCCAGCAGGACAACGCGACGCCCCACACATTCAGAATTGCCTCAGAGTGGCTCCTGGAACACTCTTCTGAATTTATACACTTCCGCTGGCCACCAGACTCCCCAGACATGAACATTATTGAGCATGTCTAGGATGCCTTGCAACGTGCTGTTCAGAAGAGATCTCCCATTCGTTCTCTTACGGATTTGTGGACAGCCCTGCAGGATTCATGGTGTCAGTTCCCACCAGCACTACTTCAGACATTAGTAGAGTCCATGCCACGTCGTGTTGCGGTACTTCTGCGTGTTCACGAGGACCCTATACGATATTAGGTAGTTGTATCAGTTTCTTTGGCTCTTCGGTGTACAACTTGCTTCTGTCGTTCAGGCGGGCCGGACATTTTGTGAAATTTCAGCTTGCACTTGAGAATGGCTGTTAAGTCGAAATCATGATTATGTGAAATAAAGTGAGCTGGGCTGGCCCCGGCTAATGCGTTGGTTTAAACCTTGACTGGTACTCTGCGTTTGGTTTCCCGCGGTTATTGGGGTTATGCCATAATTCTTCCTCTTTCTATGTGTGGCAGCAGCGGTGTGTATCGATATTCGCACCTTGTACTATCTTTGGTCTGGTGCTGACAGTTTCTGGTTAGCCGGTGTGCGGTAGTCCGACGGTTGGTGTGGATCAGCCGGGAAATCTCCGCGCGGCGCAGTGGGACGGGCCCGCTGGCGGTCTCTACGCAGTGTCGGAGTGTGTGGGAGCTGTTCTGATTGCTACGAGGTTCGTGGCTCACCGACCCAGGACACCAAAGTTGAGTGGTGATTTAATTACCGGAGCCAGACTGTTCACATTGTGCCGTTGGTTTTCATGGCTGGCTGTTGGGGGTATTCCCGTGAGTAGCGAGTGTTCGAGTTGGCGAAAGTTTGGCCACCATCCGGTGGAGTTTAACTGTGTTTTGGTTATCTGAAGTCCAAGTGCACCAGCGGAATTTTCTGCCTTGTGGCCGTTAGCGTTCCGGTTACCTGCCCGGGCCGCTGACGCAAAATTCAGGCATTGTCCTTTCCTCACCGTGTTGTCACTGTCCAACAACTGTGTGTAGTTTTGACAGCTTATGCATACTTGGTTGTGGGCGGCTACGCCTTTTACGTTTTGGCTTTGGAGTTCCTCGTGCACTGGTCGGATGGAAAGCAAGTCGTCTTGTCGGGGGGGTCCGTTGACTAGTTGGGTTGCCGGCGCATCGGATATAGTGGTGCCGACTACCTGTCTCCCCTAAGCGAACGTTAATATTTCAAGTGCAGACCGACGCCCGGAAACTTCTGTGCGCCGCTGGCTGTACTGCCTTTTCTTATTGGTGTTTGTTCATGTATTTTTATGGCTCAAAGGCGATGGTTTGAATTTGTATGCTTTTAGTTGGGTTTTAAATAGTGGGCCTTCAGCCGTTTTTAAATTAAAGTTCTAGTCTTTCAAGTATCAGACTGTGTGGGGCCTTGAGCCTAATTGAAGATAATGCCTTCTGCCTTGTGTTTTTTTAATTAATTTTACCTGCAGTCTTAAATCATGGACCTTCAGCAGTCTTTAGATTAAACTTGTGTGCTTTTCAACTGTTAGATTTGTTGGGCCTTCAGCCAAGTTATAGAACTTACTTACGTGAGACCTTCTGCCTTCTAAATATTCTGTTTTGAGTCTGATTTTTAAGTTAAAGGCTTTCAGCCGTTTTTAAATTTAAGTAGTTGTGCCCTTAAGGCATAAAATAGTGTGGCCTATTCAGCAGATAACTAAGTTCAAAATTTTTTGCTGTATTGTTTGGACAACTAAATAAAGTTATATGCGTTTGAGTGTAACTGACAGCCCCTTTTTGGCCCCTTTCCTGTTATGACAGGCGGGCTCACCAGTTGAGTCTGCGGCCATACGGAGACTGCGAGTTCGCGAGACCCACGAGACAGACAGGTCGTGGCCCGTACGTCACAGCACGTGACACTGCAGGTCTTGCGAATGCCAGCAGCCGTCTCCGGAGGGGAGCGAGTAACAGTTTCAGACGAGTTTAGTGATTATAGACTGCTCGTTTAATTGCTTGGAAGTTCTCGATAGCACACGACAAAATTAAGACCTTTAGTCGGTATCTTTTCAGTTAAATATTGAACTCCTGTGGGCCCTGCACGGAGCCGATCATTCACGAAGTGTGGCGGACAAGCCGACCAGTGTGACGTCACAAATTCGTTGCAGGGCTAGGAACCAACACCGACTCAAAGGAAGGCCTCGGCGCTTGTTTGTGACGTCACGTCAGCTAGGCACGGCGAACCCCAGGTCTGTTGCAGGCATACTCATAATGGTGGTGTCCCCTTCCCTGACACATGAAGATGTGAAACTATTGGCGGTAGTTGACCAACACACATTGTCCTGAGAAATTTCTGCAATCAATTAATTGTGCAATTCATTACACTTCTTAACAAATAGTGTTCTCCTGAACTTAAATTTCCACCTGTTTTAAGGATTGATATACAAAAACAACTTCATGGTCCAGCAGCAACAGAATTCGTGCTTCTTTACCTTATTTGTAAATCTGAGGAAGTTACGTTTGTATTGGGTTGCTTTTACAAGAAACTGTGAACATATTCGTGCTCTTCTTTAGGTATCTTGATTGACTATGGGGTGAGGAGCAGTGAATGTTAATGAAATATCTTGCGATTGTACACGTTGGGGGAAGGGGTGGGGGGACAGAAGAAGAGGCAAAAGAGAGATACTTGTTTTATCAAATAAATTTTTTTTATCTTATAAAGTTCCTCCTTTCAGTTGCAAGAGGTGAATATTTATCTTTTCTAATGTGCATGTTTAAAAAAGTTTAAGCTCAGCAGTATTTTCGATGTATGAAGCTATTTTGTTTCCTGTTTAGAATTCCTTTGGTTGAAAACAACTGTAGTCTAATGACTGGCGACAGTTGGACATTTACACATGTAAATTAGTTCACATTTCCAGTGACGATGTCAAACGAAAATAAATAAATAAAAGAAACGAGTTCATTGTAAGGGGGTTGGGGAAAGTTTCGATAACAAAATGGATCAAGTAAATATAGTTACTTGAATGTAAAATTTCCGAAGCTTGCAATGGGGCAAAGCATCTTCTCATATTGATCTACGTTTGTTTCGACAGGATTCAGTAATACAGAACTATGATCTTCATTTGTAGCTTTACGATAGTGAGAAAATCTTTCATCTAAATAAAACTGCAGAATCCAAAACAATACCAAACATTCTGTCCAAAAATAAGAGATTTATAGTGATAAGCACGCCCAGGCGTTTCTGCCTGCAACAGACCTGGCGTTCGCCGTGCCTAGCTGACGTGACGTCACCAACAAGCGCCGAGGCCTTCCTTTGAGTCGGTGTTGTAAGAACACCTCGTTGGCTCCGCGGGTTCGGAGATGACGTCACTAACCCGCTGGCGAGTATACGGCGCTTATTTCTGATTTCTACTGACAAGGGGAGGCCGCCAATTGTGAAATTCAGATCCGATTCATACTGCGCATAATAAAAGCTCATGGCCAGAGGTGTAATGTGGCAAAGCACCAAGATGCACTTCTCAGCCGTTGTCGAGAAAATCGACAGTTAAAAGAAACCGTTGCGGTGAAATACTCTCTACGATTAATAATTTTATACAGCGTCGTGGCGCAGCGGTAAGCGCTCGGGTTCGTAATCCGAAGGTCGCCGGATCGAATCTCGCGCCATGCAACATTTTTTTATTATTAGTTTTTTGTAATTCAAATATATATATATATATATATATATATATATATATATATATATATATAGTGTGTGTGTGTGTGTGTGTGTGTGTGTGTGTGTAAAAACTATTAATGAATTGCTTATGCATGTTGGTGAAGGCGGATCGCTCTCCAATTGTACCGCCTCCATTTTTCCGTTTGTTTAACATGGTGTACCAAAGCTCTCACGTCCGCACTGATTTTCGACGATGTTATAAGTTGCGCTAGGGACCGCATCTACCTTCTTTCGAAGTTAGCAGGCAACTACGCTGTTATGCGCCGGCTCGTTTCGGCCCATTCAACATCTGTCCTTCAAGTGTAACGAGCGAGTAACGGAGTTTATATTTCATACCTGCCACAGCAAATTTTTGTTCGTGGGGTTTCTATTCTAATTCGAACGTTTGACTTACGCTATACGTATTTGTTTCGGAATATCGTTTCTACGTCTTCCGTTAACTATACGTGGTGGTGGTGGTTAGTGTTAAACGTCCCGTCGACAACGAGGTCATTAGAGACGGGGCGCAAGCTCGGGTTAGGGAAGGATTGGGAAGGAAATCGGCCGTGCCCTTTCAAAGGAACCATCCCGGCATTTGCCTGAAACGATTTAGGGAAATCACGGAAAACCTAAATCAGGATGGCTGGAGACGGGATTGAACCGTCGTCCTCCCGAATGCGAGTCCAGTGTGCTAACCACTGCGCCACCTCGCTCGGTCGTTAACTATACCTGGTTAACATTATGAAGACAATTAATAACATTTCTGAAATACAACTTCGTTTGCGGAAAACATAATGATGTTCGAAGTCGCCAGTTTTTCCACGACAAACGACTTTCAACAACTTACTATATTCATAATTGTTGCCCGCCGGGAATATATATATATATATATATATATATATATATATATATATATATATATATATATATATTGTGTGTGTGTGTGTGTGTGTGTGTGTGTGTGTGTGTGTGTGTACACACATTTGAATTACAAAAAACAAATACTAAAAAAAAAAAGTTGCATGGTGCGAGATTCGATCCGGCGACCTTCGGATTACGAACCCGGGCGCTTACCGCTGCGCCACGACGCTGTAGATAATTATTAATCGTTGAGTGTATTTCACCGCAACGGTTTATTTTAACTGTCGATTTTCTCGACATGGGCTGAGAAGTGCATCTTGGTGCTTTGACACATTACACCTCTGGCCATGAGCTTTTATTACGCGCAGTATGAACTGAATCTGAATTTCACAATTGGCGGCCTCCCCTTGTGAGAGGACGACAGCACTGAAGCCGCATTTTGTGGAAAATTGGCACTTGGAAAGTCTTCCGTTTACGCTCTACATTTGAGATTCTGTCTGATATTCCACAACGCGTTTCAATACAAGTACAATTACTACTGTTAATCATTCGCTCACACAGTCAACCGAACGACACTTCGTCAGGTAATTACGGTGTCGCAACTTTTGCATCGCCGACGGTTGCAGCAACTGGAAACACAGAACAACTCGACGCAATGTTCCGAATGGTGTCGAAATTTAACGATCGGTACTCAGGGGCCGACGGCCAACTTACCACACCCTAATCATAGAATACAGAATGGAAATATTGAAACCGAGTAAGCAGCTGTGTCTGAGGCCAAAAGCGAAAGGGTTCGTCTTGTTTATTTTATTCAAATGGCTCAAATGGCCATGGGACTTAACATCTGAGGTCATCAGTCCCCTAGAACTTACAACTACTTAAACCTAACTAACCTAAGGACATCACACACATCCATACCCGAGGCAGGATTCGAACCTGCGACCGTAGCGGTCGCGCGGTTCCAGACTGAAGCGCCTAGAACCGCTCGGCCACACCGGCCGGCTTTATTTTATTAATTGCGGATTTTAGCTGCTAGGCTTACCTAAGGTAAACAGTTGTTTGACGCACTGTTAAAGTTAGAAATGTACAATGAGCAGTAGTAAGACAAAAAAGACCACACAGGAAAGTAACGAGCAGATCCCACAAAGCAGCTGATAGCGTTACGATATGTTAATTTTTACTTTTGGACCGTCCAGTTACAGCTAAATGAAACACTATTTTCATGTTATAAGCGTTTTGCCTCTATTTTTTTGTAAGGCACCTTCAGTGACAGCTTTCGTGGATGTTGTTCTACATGTTATGTTTATGTTCCATTTTTGGCGCTAGTGTTCTTCTTATAACTGCCATTTGAAATTTTGTTTTTCCGACTTCACACAAGTAGGAACTGAATATTTGTTTTCACATTATGTTTAAGCTACTACAGCTGATAGCAGTACACGAGAGAAAAGAGTTTTTCCGATTTTCTTGCGGCAAACAATAAAAGTTCGTTAAACTGTAAAAAATACCGTATGTAAATGAAGCAAACCTACATCAATTTCTAAAGTTATTTTTTCAGTAGAGGTTCACCTTCTCATGTAAAAAGCTAAAAACAACTTGTCCTCATTTGTGGGTTTTCTTCGCTACTGTACATAATACCTTTCATTCGATTCTTAGGAAACCAAGTGGCGCACAAAATTCATTTTTTCGTATGCTATACTTTGATATCACAATTCCATGATGAAATGTCTATTCTTTCCATACTGTCCACAGTTACTGGCATACTTAAGTTCCAAGTACTATGCAGCACAAAATTTGAAGGGTTTGCAGTGAAAAATGTGATCGCTGGCTATTTTACGTTTTCTGTGATACGTTGCTCCCTACTAAATGTAGCTAATATATAGAAATTGTTTTTAAAGTTAGAGTGAAAGCCACATCTCAGTACAGTATAGTAAAAATAGAAGTTAAAGTGGAACTTCCGGGCAGATTAAAACTGTGTGCCGGACCGAGACTCGAACTCGGGACCTTTGCCTTTCGCGGGTAAGTGGAAGCTGTGAGGACGGGGCGTGACTCGTGCTTGGGTAGCTCAGTTGGTAGAGCACTTGCCCGCGAAAGGCAAAGGTCCCGAGTTTGAGACTCGGTCCGGCACACAGTTTTAATCTTCCAGGAAGTTTCATATCAGTGCACACACCGCTGCAGAGTGAAAATCTCATTCTAGTAGTTAAAGTATTTTATTTGAGCACGTTATGTGACTGTGTCGTGAACAGTTCGTGCAAGCTGATGGACGTTTCTGACATTAGTGGTCGCGATTTATTTTTGTACTTAATGCTGGACAAAATGATGAACACAGTCCACGCCAGCAGTTACATAATGGAAAACCTGAAACATGTCTCATATTTGGGACGAAGTTTGACAAAAGTTTCTTTGCGACATTTACCAACTCTCGTTTATTAAAAGAACATGATTCATATTACGTAATATGTTAGAATGAACTGGGCCTAATTCAAGACATTTAAATTACATTTCAATGCAGCCTACTGTCTAGCGTATGGTGCAATTTTACTATTACATCTGCTGTGGGTTCTTTCCTGGACCCTGAAACGAGGTAGGTATGAAAGGGACCCCCCTGTATTTAATACAATACGGAATCGTAGTGTGCGCTCACCATTACCAGCCATATCTTTCATTCGATTCCCCCCACGTTCGCGAAGTTAGTCTCCTGACCTCCCCCCCCCCCCCCCATCCTTTTTTCTGTTGAGGTTGTTTCACTTTCTGTCTTGCCTTACTCATCTTCCCACAGAATGCGAATTCTTTGCTAATTTCGAGACTAGGTTTTCATGCCACTTTTTCTGGAAGTTATCTAAGATATTTGGAAACTGATGTACATAAAAATACGAACGCTTTCACAATAATGTTTGCGTGTGAAGTCATGAACGCCATGACAACTCTCTTGTGTCCGCACCCGCTTTGGAAGGAACTGTAGCTTTGTTAAGGTCGTTTCATTTCGTATTTCTCGTGAAAAATGCGAAACGTTACACGAGCGCATTAAATCGAAAATATTCCGTGACTCCGGTTGTGCTTCGTCTGTCCTCCATACAATTGGGCAACTAGCGATATCAGACTAGAGTTCGCGAAGTAATGGGTTCAAAGGAATGGTTCACCAAGATGAACGGAAGGAGCGAGGAACGAATTCTAAGGACAGAATTTCATAGTTCACTTCGCTCGCAGTTTTCTACTTACAGTTCCCGGGAACGGGAAACGGTCGGTTTCGTTCCCGCAACGGCACGTCGGCCGCTCTCGTTCCGGCCTCGGTCCCGTTCCCGCCTGTCTCTGTCTCGGTCTCGCTCGGCCGGACTCGTCCTTCTTCGCGTGGCCACTCGCGGCAGTTCCACTGCCAACTGCTCATAGTTCAGTACCGAGTTGTTCGTTTCGTTCGCTTCGCACGCCAATTCTAGATCTGTTTCAAAACTTTTTTTGAATTCTGAACTTCTGGTTCTTTTCGTATTCTCTTCAGCGTCCACAACCGGTAGTTAAAATGTATTTTATAATTACGTAAGTTACACAAGAATTACGTGGTATGTAATACATACATATTTTCAGGTAACGAAACGGCATATCAGCTTACTTCACTATTTCGATAAACAGCAGAAGAAATACTTGTAAAAAGGCATGATTTTTTGTTATTACACATGCAAAGGAAGTCAGCACGGCACATAAGTGTGGTGTCACCGCCAGACACCACACTTGCTAGGTGGTAGCCTTTAAATCGGCCGCGGTCCGTTAGTATACGTCGGACCCGCGTGTTGCCACTATCAGTGATTGCAGACCGAGCGCCGCCACACGGCAGGTCTAGAGAGAGTACCTAGCACTCGCCCCAGTTGTACAGCCGACTTTGCTAGCGATGGTTCACTGACTACAGACGCTCTCATTTGCAGAGACGACAGTGTAGCATAGTCTTCAGCTAAGTCATTTGCTACGACCTAGCAAGGCGCCATATTCAGCTACTATTCTGAACAGATAATATTGTGAATCATGTACCGTTGGATGGATTAAAGTTAAGTATGAAACTAATTGCGTCCGCTTTCTGAATTCTAATTCCTTGTCACGTTCCAGACCTCACGTCAGTATAATCCTTCCCTCCTCACGCCAGGCTGCGTGAGCTAAAACGCGTGCATTTTGGCCTTCTCTAGTAACTCGGTGTTGGCTCCAGCCAACACTACAATAAGAGTGGCCATTTTCCGTCTTTTTTTTTATCCAAGATAAAAGAGCATGTTCATTGTTATGGAAGGCAGACCGACTTACAACCGAATGAAGCCCGAGCTCCACAATAGTGTCTGGTGTCATATTTTGTAAAGAGAATATGATAACTTATACAATATTATTTCAGTGCTACAGGGCGGCGCACGAAAAATCGGCCCCGATTGCTCATTGTCGCCAACCAATCATCATCTATTGTTTCGAAGTTGTTGTTTGCATTATCTTATTTTTATTTCTTCAGTCCCTAATTATTACATGTTTATCTGTTCTGCTCTTAGCGGTCAACAAATCGTGCGTAATTGGCGAGCAGTCTGTACCCGGGGCCGGTTTCTCGTGCGCCACCTTATATTATTTCATTGCTGTCAGCCACATAACGCTACAGTTTGCTACACGAGATGTTTTGCAGAATCACGAAAATTACAAGTGTGCGAGAATTCTGCTATGAATAAAAACTCTGTACTCCAGGGGGGGGGGGGGGGGGGGGGGGGGGGGAGGGGCGGAGAGGCAAGTGCCCCCTCTTGGCGCCCTCCATATTCAGTCACCTATGCTACTAATTTTCAATTTTTCATAAGAACCATATACCGAGCACAAATGAACGGTGAAAGAGTAACAATGAACGGTTCCCCCCCCCCCCAAAAAAAAACGATCACCATTGAACTAGTTCCCAAGGATGAACGAGTTTGCCCACCTCTATATCACACCAACTGTGTGGTTGGATTGATGATTTATAGAAAACAGAGCACTGTAGCAAAAGATGTAAGTGCGGATATTCCTATTGGTGACTGAGCACGGTGTACTGGCCTACATTACATCAGTATTGTGTCATATACAGAAAAATAATTATAGCTATTACAGATCAGTGGCGGATACATTTGGGGGCTACCTCCGCCCCCCTCCCCCCTTGCAAGGCCACCCGCATTGCCACGCCCCCCCCCCCCCCCTGCCCCCAGCCAATCAGCCCGCACGCTATTCGTTTCTTTAGTCAGTCGACTCGCTTGAATCGAGTTATCGAGGAGTTCTACTTTCCTACGTAGCACGCGCGTCCGCGTCATCGTGTTTTATACGTGTCTGTGTCGCTCATAGATAGCAAACACACACCTACGACAAAAGTCGCGGCCATTCTAGAGATCTCGATACGTTATTCTGTCTGGCATTTGTCCGAGAAAAGTTTACAATATTCTATTGTTTCGTGATTAAAAAGAGACTAATGGGAGAGATTCCTCAATACAAGCAAACGAGCATAAACGCCCTTAATTATCGTGATTCTGTTATGCAAGCGCTGTCTGTTTGTCCTAGATCTGACTATCCTACTTTGGACACGCTGTACAAGATATTTGCTTGTCTAACTGCATCTATTGCTACAGTAGTAAGAAGTTTTTCAACATTGCGGCGTACAAAGACATGGCTGAGATCGACAATGTAGGAGGATCGGCTTAATGGCTTAGCTCTGTTGAACACTGACCCTGACACTGATTGTCCTATTGACGGTGAAATTAACCAATTTTCCAGGAAGAATAGGAGCATAGAATTCATCATTTAAGGAAGAGAACCACAATTATAACTTTTTTATATCGTAAGATGACATGGTCTTGTATATATGTATAATCAGTTTAAATAAAACTTTCTTAAACTTTGCATGTGATTTGACTATTTTTTATTGCGACAAAAGTAAAGGTAGCTCAAGGTGTCTTTAGCGCCCCCTCGAGGTTTTTCTGTATCCGCCATTGTTAATAATCGTATACGTTTAAGTTGACTGGTATCTCCAACTATAGGTGTCAAGAGTAACAAGCCATTAATGCATATTTCCCCTTGAGCAGCAGGTCAGGTCCAGAAGTGTAGAGGCGTGGCCGCAAAAGGGGCAATCTATACTAACAGGCATAGCCCACTTGGTGGTGCAGTTACACTGTGCAGAAAACATCAGGTCGGAAAGTTTGTGACATGCTTGTAGGTAGACTGTTTGGTGCAGAGAAAACACAACCAGCACACTGAGGTGTGTTCATGCTATGGTACTACACATAAAAATATCTGTGCCGCGTATATAAATGACGTTGGAGTTAATGTCGGAAGTTGCATAAGGTTTTTCGCAGATGGTGCTGTTGTACACAGAGGAGTCGCAACGCTAGAAAATTGTAGCGCAATACAGGATGACCTGCGACGATCATCGTTTGGTGCAGGAAGTGTCAATTTTCCTTCAATACAAACAAATGAAACGTATTGCGAATGCATAGAAATGCCATTTATTGCATGATTACAGGACTGCAGAACAATCAGTGGAAGCAATTACTTTCATAAAATATTTAGGAGTATCTGTACAGGGCATCTGAAATGGAACGACCACATAAAATCAATCACGAGTAAGGTAGGTGATCAATCTTCCGGGCTTTAGGTTCTTCGCACATATCTCACACTTGTCCGGTCCGGTCTCACAACGTGCCAGCCGTAGACAAGAAATAAACGTCACCAAATTGCATGTCAAATCACGAAGTAATGTACAAGCGCCATACCAGTGATGAATAGTAAGTTACGTATTACATGCTCGGGTCAAATATATCTTGATAAATTACGCTCGTGTTGTATGGGCTCATATTCTTTTATTGTATGAAACAAAGTGCCTTAATATTTAGTTCCACATTTCCTTATCAACCATATGGAAAAATATTTACTCATCACCAATGTTGTTTCGTCACGTATGGTCTTTTGTTATGTGCAGTACCATAGTGTAAGTATGTTTCTTAACATGTCAGCCATACTTTATGATATCTCTTGTACGTAGCTCATGACGACATCGACTGCATACAAAAACTTAAAGATCGATGAACAAATAAATCAAAAATAGATTTTATTGCACAAATAGCGAAATCAAACTATGTAGTAACAATTCTCTGTGAACGTTACGTAACATTTCATATTATTAAGCGTTTTAAATATATATCGCAAAAAGCTTTTGGCACATCCCATGTAGCGGTATCGGTCTGAGTTTGGGAAAGGTTTTCGAAAATTGTGCAACAAGTACTACTTTTTTAATACCGTGTACTACGGAACACGATACAATCGAGTTAATCTTGGCAGGAAAAAAATCGATTATCTGCAAGTGAATAGTTTCTCGCGATTTAGATCGATTCAGAAATTACTCCTATTACTGCTACCTCCGACTCCTGAAAAAAATCGCCTTTAACAAATGTTTACATGACAACAGGGTATGTCTATTTACAGTTTCTTTGCTCTCACGAGAACAATCGAGTTTATTAGGGTGATCCAATAAAAGCAATCGTAAACGACACGAAACAGGTTTAAAGTCCAAGACCAACTGATACTATCCTGCAGATTCGATACTACACTGAAAGATTTCTCACGATAGCCTCAGATTTTTGCAGACCTGTTACTGTATAGTAAGTACCCGATTTGATGACTCCATAGCTGTACTACTCATCAGTTATTCCTCAGTCCGTTTCGACCTTAACGAAAATATTATTCATATTCATGGCCTGCTCGAGATTTCAAGGGATTCTTGCTAAACTGATTTTTTAAAGAATTTAATGTGAAATTCTTTTGAGGACAAGTTACTATATAGCAGCACTATAATTATAGCAATGCCGTTAACACAAAAATGTGCGTGTAACTCACCGCCGATTCTCACTAACTCTTCGTGTCCATAGCCAAATGGCAGAAATGTACTTCCTTTTGCTTTGTGTCTTAAGATCACTGGGTAGTATTGACTGATGATTTACACTGAACTAGTGCACTATTCCTATTTAATCGCATCTTAAAGTTATTAGTTTCTTATAGCCAAAGTGCAATTCTGTGAATAAAGAACATAAAAAAAAGGAAATTTCAAGAGTTCAAATGATGAAAAACCATCAAGTTGTAAGGCATTCTCGCAAGGAATTCGTGTTAACAGAAAAATATGATTGTGTGTCATGCGCTCCCGGTGATCAGATTCCAGTAATTTTCAGAGGATAGCCGGTATAGTGGTTCGGAAGTTTTTCCTCGTTTCCCGCAGATTTTGAATCTAAGCCTCTGACATGCAGTCAGTTATTCAACTATACAAAGAATACAATCTGTGAAAAAAAGTGACATCTGAATGCCCAAGAACGTAAAGCACATTTATTACATCGATTCTCGCCATCATTTGATGAGCCACCTGATGAATGTTACTGAAACTAACATTTCTTAAAAAAACAAGGTAATTTTGGAGATGAAACAATGGAAACATGCTTCGACGGACAAGAGTTTCATACAGGTACTCACTTTGTTGTTGGATGCTATTTCTTGATTCTATCGCCACACGAAACCTAGTAACTTCACTAGTGGACTAGGCTCTGACAACACAGCCGAAACTGAGAATACGATCACGTTCACGTATGTCCGCCTTAAGCGAAGTGCGCGCCACGAATGTGGGGGCGTGGAAGCTTGAATTGCCGCAACCGGTAACAGTATTTGCTACAGTAGGCAAAGATGTTATTAGGTACGCTTTAAACTCTTTGGCAAAGTCAACGTTTGATCAAATGCCGTTTTATTACATTTTTCCTACAAACAGCTGAAATGTAATAAATATGACATTAAATTATAGAATCAGTTTTCTGGTTAGAAGTTTCAACTTTCTGTAACCATTTTGTTTCTCCCTATGAAGTTCTCTCTCTGTATTTACTTCTCTTAGCTGTGATTTCCACACGCTTTTTCCTTATTTAAAATAATTTTTCGTAGCCGGGTGGTTCTTTGCTATTTTTCGGCAGCTGAAATACTGAATTACTTATTTGCTTCAACGTTCAACGTACTTCTAACATAGACGTTGTCATTTGTTAGTGCATTTTTATCTTTGCCTATCGGTTTGCAGAAAGTAATATTTTTATTTGTTTACGCCTTATGGCGAGGTATAGGAGGTGAAGGAAAATTATTTGCGACGTTCATTATCACGTTACAATGGTGTGGGGCTTAATAAAGTAAGTGGGAAGTGTAAGTGTATACCCCAAAGGTTTCGCTTCAGTTCTTCCAATAAGTGATAATAGAGTTCATTTTCATAATTTTAATATAACAGGGTGAATGGAAAGCGCGAAATGTCATTTTTAGAATTTCTCTGTAGGATTAGTGATATACGTTAATTCCAAATAAGTAATGGATAATTACTGTAAAGAAGATTGTTAAAGTTTCGTTCAAAAGCGTTGCATACCGACTATTGGTTGATATTTCCATGTTTTGCCATACTCATTTTAAGGTTCGGCTTAAAAGCTGGTGTTGCTGGCGGTGCTGTTTATTACACGGTAGAACAAGGCGTATGGAATGACAGCAACCGCACGACCGAACTTCATCGTAGAATACAAGAAAATATGAGACCATTAATACAACAGATTCCAATAGATATGAAGGTAAGGGTTACAGGCTACCTTTATTGCGATTCTGTGTTACGTAAATGTCATTTGTAATAGCATAATAATAAAGATAGGCCTTCAGATCCCGTTTTTCCAGTGTAGTATGAGAGTTTGCCTTTAAGGCACACACAAACACATATTGATTAAATAGAACATTAAATTATGGAAAGAAGATACGTAGCAACAAGCCAATAAACCTAATATTCCGTTGATCAGTGGAACTGGAACCCATTGCTACCCAGTATGATCACAGATGGGTCACTGTATTTTCAGAAGCTCTCTCTTAAAACCACGTAGAAATAAACTTTGTTTACATGTTACAACACACTGTGGAAATTGTTACAGACAGTTGTTGCCCTGCAAAGTAATCCACGACTTTTGTATTATAGAATGTATTTACGTTATAATGAAATGAAATTCCTGTGAACTAGGAGACCCTTCTCCCCTGTACTACTGTGAAGTTGTTTCTGTGTTTTTTCACTTACACATCCGAGTAAATTTCTTTATTTCTGAATTAAAAATGCAGAATTTCAAGTCGGAATAACATTTAGTGATTTCAAAGTAGCTCAGCTGTAATCTACCCTTTCCAGGAAAAGTGACACAGTCAACAAGTTAACGTCTTTTTGTTGAAATTCTACTTAACAAATGAGCTACGGTTACATGAAACAACTCCAGGTTCTTCAGTTTGATTACAATTTGGCATGTAAATTGGAATATTTATTTTCAATAACATGTTGATATTTTATATGATCAAGCTGTAACTGAAATTTATTAAATTCATAAAATTTTCACTAGAAGCTTCAATACATCATATATACATCCATTCTTTTAACCTAAGTCATTGTACAGAAAGCTATAGTACTCTGACAGGTATGACAGTCAAGTTATGTAACTTCGGATGCTACATGCTCACTCTGAATTCCCTATTGCTACAGAATGTTTTGAGGATTGTTTTGTTTCAGTTATCGTGTGGATATAGTTATACCATTTCTGATGGACAACACAAGTATTTAACACATCTTAATGACCATGTGGATTTTGTAACATACAGTCATTAATTTTCATTACAGATCCCAGAATTGCCTAA
The DNA here is from genome assembly GCF_021461385.2 of Schistocerca piceifrons. NCBI lineage: Eukaryota > Metazoa > Arthropoda > Insecta > Orthoptera > Acrididae > Schistocerca > Schistocerca piceifrons. Next base: position 60,713,709 of record NC_060147.1, on the reverse strand, counting down.
AAGTGGAGAGCTGTCTCATGATGCGCAATATCTGTGGAATTCCGGAGTGAAGGCAACATTTAGTTTCCTGGGTGACCTGCCCTCACTGTTGACAGGCTGGAGCATACAAGGATACCATGTGCTCAGAGAACAGTTGTCCAGCAGCCAGCAGACCAATCAGCAGGCACATAGCACTGACAAGAAAGAGTGATATTTCTAATTTTCGTCTTGTAAATAGTCAAAGTGTAAAATAAACTGTTGTCACATTCAGATGGAAGCCTCCTAAATTAAAAAATCCTTTATTACAAATTAAATAGAAAGTTTATGGAAATTTGTCTTTGAATATGTGAATAGTGGTCCAAACTTTCATATGAAGCAGGAGTGAAAAAAAGCAAGGGAATGAAAAACATTGTGTCATAGTGTTACGAATGATTGAGGAGAGAATGCTGTGCTTAGTAATTCACAAATTATGTAGGAAGAGTTGGCATATATAAATTATCTGCCATAAAGTTATCTGTAGCCTGGGGTGAAAGCAGAGAGAAAATAATAAACCACTATCTTTGGACAGCCTGATGTTCCTTAACTTTCTGCACAAATTGTCGTCATGGATTTAACCAAACCTGATAATGAAGGCTATTATTGTTATTGGAATCTGATGTTTCAAATTAAGCGAGATTGTTTTACCCAACGACTACTGTATGTTGCAAAAGACTTCAGAACCTTGTTCATGTTGAGTTTGATAAATGGAAAAAATATGTGATAAGATTTTATACTCACATCATTTCTTGGCAGACCTAATTGTAAAGTATATGTAAGAGGTCATGGCATTTCAGATCATTACTGTGAGATGATAAAGCTGAAGACAAGTTCAGTAAAACCGCAAGATTTTCGTACTCTTTTAGAGCATCGGCAAATCAGACGGGGGTGAAGTGTATATGAAAAGCCTTGTAGACACGAAGTTCTGTAAATTTTGTACATCACTTAAATTAATTTTTGTGGCGACATTTCCATACCTACTGCAGCAGCTAAGGAAGATAGATTGACAACTGTGGGTATTAGAAAGCCTTCACAGACCCTTAAATTTTTCAGTTCTATGCAGCAGAAGTGTTGCACTAATCCACAGTTATGTGAGTACTATCACAGATATAAAGAAAATTATAAGAATCAGTAACTGGAAAAACAACACAAGCCCACTTTTTGGCAAAACTGAGTTATATGCAGGGGAGTCTTCGTGAAACATAGATGCAGCTTCAGTACAAAAAATCACACGTGCTCTATACATATTAATGCTTTTACAAGCATACCGTTTTTTTGTGTTCTTTGCAATAACAACGTGGGTCCCGGACTAGTGTTATTATTGGAAAGAATGGTAGAAATGACAACAGTCTGGAGTTTGTGGGATGACCGCAATTTCTGTCAGAAGGCATATATATTTGTGTATTAATATTTCAGCTGTACGATACTGTGTTCCAAAAGGATTTCTTAACATATGCTGATAGACATTTTCAGAAAATTTCATGAGTTTGAAAGTAAGAACACACAACATAGATGTCTTGCAGGGCATGATGCGCGAAAGACCCGGGAAAAGCAATCGCCAGCCTAAGCCAAGAGCATGTAATTCGCAATTTCACATATTGACTAGACGTGCTGGGTGGGAGGTGTGCAAATAGGTATTTTCCAACCTGCAGACAGACATAATTTTGCAGCCTTTTTGACGTTACAAATGAAACTGTAATGAATTTGTAACTGTGAAAAAGTAATGTTCAACCATATAACAGGAGATGATATGCTACTTAAAGTAATCCAACACACCAGGTGGGCCTATCGATAATTGAGAAGCATATTAAAACATTCTCATAGAGGATCTTGCATTATCCTAGTGAATAAGCATATTTTTTAGATGCAGAGTTGTCTGTAAAAACTGTATATGAACTGTTCCCTAAGTTACATCTGCATATGAAAGAGTCATGTGGAGTGGATTTAAGGGTTTTCAATGAACATTTTAATTTATGCATTTGGTGGCTGTAAACGGATATTTCAATGGTAGGCAATGAAAACTTTATTGCTCAATTTTGTTAAATTTTATGGGAGAAGCAAAAATGGGTTCAGAGTAACCATGTACATAAAATGAGTAAAAAATTGTATTTAAAGATGGATGCAGCAAAGTGTGCAGAAAATGAGCATGCGGAGAGATTGTTTTGATTACATGCAAAATCTTAAAGATTCTTAAGCTCCATTACAGAAAGCATTTTATTTCCTGCAGTTTGATGCCAGCACATTCTGTATTACAGACCTAAGAAGCGCCCGCATCTCGTGGTCGTGCGGTAGCGTTCTCGCTTCCCACGCCCGGGTTCCCGGGTTTGATTCCCGGCGGGGTCAGGGATTTTCTCTGCCTCGTGATGGCTGGGTGTTGTGTGCTGTCCTTAGGTTAGTTAGGTTTAATTAGTTCTAAGTTCTAGGCGACTGATGACCTCAGCAGTTGAGTCGCATAGTGCTCAGAGCCACCCAGACCTAAGAAGCAACAGATCCAAGCTATATCTGTGCCACAAACATACTGCCCACAAAGGGTGTTTGCATGAATGAGAGAGAGAGAGAGAGAGAGAGAGAGAGAGAGAGAGAGAGAGAGTGTGTGTGTGTGTGTGTGTGTGTGTGTGTGTGTTTTGTCTACTTTATAAGAAGGCCTTTTGGCCAAACACTCAATTGTTTAACAGTCAGTGACTCAATATCTTCCGTTTATGCTGAGTAGCAATCAATCCTATTCATAATAATGTCATTATTCCATCCTGGATTTTCCATTGTTTGATCTGATAAATAAAAATGAAATATGCTATTCTGAAATGAGTGTGTGAGCCACATGTCACAAATGCACCATTCCTGGAATAACATTAGATACCACCCTTCCCACTAACATTAAAACCAGGTGGTGAGCTAGTAACTTAGTTTGTATTTGTTGAGAACATGTTTGTCAATCTTAATCTCAGCCCATGACAGATTAGCATAACTTGCTTTTTAATATGATAAATATTACTAACACTTCCCTAACCAATGTCTGTTGTACCCTGGTGCAGGAATGCAATTAATAATGCTGGAGAACATTAGGCGATAAATGTAGTGGACAAGGATGTAGAGAATGTAACATGGACATTTGGATAGTTCCGTGGAGAGTGCATGGATGGTCAGAGCGACTACTTGCAATAAACAGGAAACCACAGTTCGAGTCTCAATCTGGCACAAAATTACACATCATTAATAGATAGTTCATCTATACCTAAGATAGTAGGTCTGTAACAACTACAGCTTGTGTCAAAGAATTCACAGTCAGCAAATATATTTCCAATTATTTTGTGCAGTAGTTGGTCATCAAACAAAGTCTGTTCTTTCTTGGCAGACCTAATTGTAAAGTATATGTAAGAGGTCATGGCATTTCAGATCATTACTGTGAGATGATAAAGCTGAAGACAAGTTCAGTAAAACCGCAAGATTTTCGTACTCTTTTAGAGCATCGGCAAATCAGACGGGGGTGAAGTGTATATGAAAAGCCTTGTAGCCACGAAGTTCTGTAAATTTTGTACATCACTTAAATTAATTTTTGTGGTGACATTTCCATACCTACTGCAGCAGCTAAGGAAGATAGATTGACAACTGTGGGTATTAGAAAGCCTTCACAGACCCTTAAATTTTTCAGTTCTATGCAGCAGAAGTGTTGCACTAATCCACAGTTATGTGGATCGACCACTTGCAATAAACAGGAAACCACAGTTCGAGTCTCAATCTGGCACAAAATTACACATCATTAATAGATAGTTCATCTATACCTAAGATAGTAGGTCTGTAACAACTACAGCTTGTGTCAAAGAATTCACAGTCAGCAAATATATTTCCAATTATTTTGTGCAGTAGTTGGTCATCAAACAAAGTCTGTTCTTTCAGACATGCAAGTGAAGTTTGGTATAACATTGGAACTCCTCTAATATCTTATGGTGAGTATGTATATAATTATAGTTAAAGCAGCATAAGACGACTCCGACAGCTCGCAGTGATGTTGCCAACTTCCAACTGCAAAGTGCTATTGGCTTCAGGCAAAACAGTAGTTGGCAACATAGCTGGACAACACTGAGGCATTGCCACAGACACGTTTCCAAAATCATGCTACATTATTGGTAGAGGTAGGCCTGAGAAGCTCCTGCACTCAGCCTGCTGGGACTGTCAGGGATCAACTTATGCCAACAAATATAGGTAAGGTAAATAAAATAAGTCGTTGCAGACAGAGTAAATGTCACCATATCTTGTGTGTGTTCCACAGGACATGAAGTATATATACCACACAGTACATCTATCACATAATAGTAAGCACGCACTCCAGCCATCTCCTTGTTAACATTTAACAACATTGTTGTGGTCTTCCGTCCAAACTAGTTTGATGCTCCACTCCAGTCTGTTCCGCCCAAGCCTCTTCTTCCCTGCATAACTTCTCTCTCTCTCTCACCCCCCCCCCCCCCCGGTTGCCCTCCCATTACCAAATCCCTAATGCCTCAAAATCTATCCTATCAACCAATCACCCCCTCTCCGCCTAATTCCAATTCAGTACCTCTTCATTAGTTATTCGAGTACCCATCTAAATTTTCAGTATTCTTCTGTAGCACATCTTGCCTCAACTGTGTTGTCCCCTCTTCTCTTCATTTTAAGGCTACCCTCTGTATGATTACTTTTAGAGAATACTTCCTAACACTTAAGTTTATATTAAATGTTAAGATCTGTCAGAAATGCTTTTCTTGCTAATATCAGTGTACAATCTATATTCTCTCTACTCCAGCCATCATGTTATTTTTGCTGCTCAAACCAGAAGATTCATAGACTACTTTAATTGTGCCATTACCCTGTCATAGCATGATTTAATTCAGCTACATGCATTACCCACCTTTATTTTTAGTGACATTCATCTTATGACCCCTTTCCATGACAACCCATTCTGTTCAGCTGCTCTTGCAATTCCTTTGCCATCTCTGACACAATTATGATGTTATCAGCCAACAATGTTTTTATTTCTTGCTCATTGAACTTTTGATTCCCTTTCAAAATTTCCCCTTTGTTTCCTTTACTGCCCGCTCAATGTAAAGTTTAAATAAGATCGGGGATGTGCTACAATTCTGTCATACTCCCTTCTCAACTACTGCTTTCGTTTTGTATTCTTCAGCTCTTTGCACCTGCAGCCTGGTTTCTGTAAAGGTTGTAGGTAACTCCTCACTCTTGTTTATCCGTACTGTCTTCAGAATTTCAGAGATACCCCCCCAAGATAATGAGTATTGCCTCACATTTCTTTGGAACCCAAATTGCTTTGCTAAGAGGTTGATTTCTACAAGTTATTCTGTTCTTTTGTAAATAATTTATGTCAGTACTTTGCAACCACGATTTACAAACACATCGACTGCTGTGTGGCCCCCACAGCAGAACCACACACATGCCATATGGCCACCACCAGCCACAGCAGTGTGTCTCGCATAACACTGTACGTTGCCCGACTATAAACCATCCATCACCAAGTGTGCAGCAGTCAACGTGTTGATCTGGTGGTTCACGAATATTCACATCTTTCAGCACTACTTTAAGACCTAAGTGCACGTAATTTGCATACGATTTAGAGTAGTTTCATCATGGCCAATTCTCCCAAGGACTTCAAGTATTTTGAGCAAATGTCATCTACTCCAAGGAACTGTTTCGACTTTCTCCTTCAGTGCTCTGTAAAATTCTTGCAGTGTATCTCCCATCTCATCTTCATTTACTTCCCTTTTTCTGTAAGATTATCGTCAACTTTGTTTTCTTCATATTAACTCTCTAGGTATTCATGTTCATTGAAGACACCAATTTTGAACTAAGTGAGGGTGTGCACATGTGAGAAAGTATCTCAACAGGTGTCAAAACTATCGTAAAATTCATATTTGAGAGTTCTAACATAACACATTTACTGCCACAAGGCTGCCGGCCACAGCAGAGCCTAATGGCGAAACGTACTTCACTCAGTCAGTCAGTCGGTCGCCGAAGTGGCGTCAACTCCAAAGACCTGCACCAGGCGAACGGTCTACCTGACGGGAGGCCCTAGCCACAATACATTAATATAACTTGTTAATAGGGTTTTCTCAGGACATGCATGTATTCATTTTTCTAGTCAGCCTTGTAATATGTCTTGACTTTACATGACCTCTCCTCTACTTTGTTTCAAATGGCCAATGAAGCTTCAGGGTCTTATTTCCTGGCAAGGTGGTCTGATTTCCACAGCAGACTAAGTAAGTGTACAGAATTTTACATATTGATGTCCCTAAGTCAGAGCACTCAGCTTAATACCAAATGCTTGTACACAAGAATTTTGTATTTGCAAACAAATTATGCCCATTGACAAAGTGGACTGATGTAAAACTTTTCCAAAATCAAACTCCCTACCCCTGCCCAGAAAACCATTTGTCACCTGGCACAAACTATTCATGCTGAACCACGTATAAAAACTGTCTTATAAAGACTTATTTACAATTCACTAAAGTGGGCACAAAACTTCACCAAACATCAAACTCATTTGTGACCTGCCTGTGTGGGGCAGTATTCAATGGCTCTAAGCATGGGGACTAATTCAGTTCATTCACTCCATTCTGACAATTTAAGCTACTTACCCCACAGACAATTATGTGCAAGGGGACAATGGAGTTCTTGATAATTGGTTTAAAGGGGGTGTACAGATTTTCAAAGGACCAGATTCATGATTTTTATTACCTCTTTAATCACATTCATGTCTTGAAAATGTGGGGTACAGGGACAAAAACAGTTCATGAACCTGAAAAGTGGTTGAAATGGAACTATGTATGACTTTATTATTTTTCATCACATCAGTTAAAATACAAACTGTTTTAACATAGTAATGCAGTGAAAACTTAGTTGTCCTTGAGACAATATATCAATTTTGAACATACAAAATTTATGTCAAGTTAAACTTCACAGTAAAAGATTCAGTGTAAAGTTTCTTAGCTAAAACTCGAAATTTCAACATCTAAAACTACTATCTTTTGCCTTTTCAATATTCACTTATTTTTGAGCTCTTATTTCTTGAACTGTTCTTTTGAGACTGACCACTTCATTTCCATGAAATTTCTTTAAGGCATCTAATCCTTTTGATTAAGCATTCTTCACAGATATTATTACTGATTGTGTAATGTTCGCATTTGGTTGTTTCTCACTATTAAGTAAACCCCCTAACAATTATATTGCATTGTACACACTTCTTTCTGCAACAGTTGTATCTTTTCCCAAGTTTTCAACTAAAACTTTAACTGAAAAGCCTTTTTCAACTGCAGCGTTTCCATGAGACATGCATAACAGCTTCTGCATGAACCTTGAAGTCATGGTTTGCACTTTCAGTTAATCACCATAAAGAAATTAAGTTTGTCCTTTTCAAGATTGAATTGTTTTTCAGAATATCCAAAAAACTTCTTTCACTACATCAGCTGTCAAAGGAGCAGATAATTAGTATCCCCCCCTCACGAATTCTTCCAACACAATTGCCACTTGAGAATTTCTCGAAATGGATCTCTCCGTAACTTTGAATGATAAACATGGGCCACCTCTGACTATCTTTCATTTCAAACAACTCTTCACAGAAAATTTTAGGTACACATTTTAAGGTTGATAAGAAATTGAAGTCTTCCATAAATGAATCTTCTAAGTGATGTTTAATTTTTTTCAATGTTTCTACTTTCAGCAGCATACCTTCAAATGCTCTCTTCATGACTTCAATATTTCTAACTTACATTATAAAATAAAAGTTGAGAAGAAACATGGAAAACTCTAGTGATATTTGAGAATGTTCCGCTCCTTGAAGGAAAATCCTTCATAAAGTAACATTCCCAACAATTATTATGAGCAGTTTTCAAAGCTGCATTCACTAAATTAAGTGAGGAAATGCTGCAATGAAACATTCGTGGTTATTTCTCTGTTGATTTGAAATGCATGCAAATCATGCAACATCTGTTGAAATTTGAGAATCGCTGAGCATAATTCCCCAGCAGTTGACAAAAAGTTAATTGGTTGATACTGATGCACTACATTTAGTCCTTTAATGCTGGGCACAAAGAGGAGTGTAAATTATTTTATTTGCTCTTTTTTATTGTAATGATTTGTAATTACAGACCATTCAGCTGTTTTCCAAAGTACACTTCACTGAATATAAACACACCTTTCTAACTAAATTTTTAGTGAAGATGACAGATTCGCCACTCAATATGTGACAGCGTAAGTCAGATGAAAGGAAGGGGGGGGGGGAGAGATATAAAACAAAAGCAAGAAGGGGAAAAAGGCTTCCATACAGAGACAGTCTACATACAAATACAGACCGACAGATGAAGCAGGAGAGCTGATACCACTTTATATATACATCATCACTCTTTCTAAAGATAAAATATTTCATAGACTCCAATATAATGCACGCAGGAGGGATTGGGTACGAGATTACATCCCTAAAGGAAGACTTAAAAAAAGAAAAATTATTTGAGCTTACAGCAAAATTTCACCTCCCTGTATGATGAGTGTGTTGTGTAGACAACCCCCCTGCAATGACACCCAAATCAGATTCCAAACAAGATCACATGGCCTCATGGAGAGGATGCCCAAAACATCAAGAAGTCCTTAGAAATTTACCAATGAAGAGCAAGGATGCAAAGCACAGTACAACAAAGGAACAACAGTCATAAGACCAGTTCAGAGAGAGGCCTCAACCAACTGAAACAAAAGCCCAGCAGCTGACATCAGATGCAAAAACAGGCTATTCCTCTGACCGAACCGTGGCACAGAACCGAACTAGGAACCAAAGGAAAACATCACAACATTATATAACCAATTATACAAGCATACTCAGCACCCTTCAAACAAAATTTGAAGTACACTACCTTCATAAAAAATAACATGAAAGTCTTTGTAGCATTGTAACAATGGAATACGGACTACAAACATTACAGCTCTTAACCAGTATTGAAAATAATAAACTTTAAGCCAAAATACAATAAATGATTAAAAACTTGACTGGGAGTGAAGAAGACCAACTTTCCAATTGCCAGAGGAGAAAGATCCAGTAATTGGGTCTAACTATTACGAACCCATTGCTGTCAAAGTGTTAATAAGATTAAAATTATTGTTAACCTCACACCCGGAAATAAAAGACATTAAGCCTTCATGTCAGGGAGAAATGAGAAGAAACAGCCAAGTCTTGTCTCATCTCTCATGAGATCAAAGAACCAAGTGGGGAATGCCAATATTGCAGTCAGTATTCACTATATTGAAATGTTGAGAGAATGGCACAACAAAAAAATTGCTATACATTTAAGTTTTCGGCAGAAAGGCCAGCTCAAGGAGAAAAAAACCACACACACACACACACACACACACACACACACACACACACACGAAAACAGAGAACAGACTGCGAGCAACTACGTCTGATGGGGAAAGCAATCTATGAATGATGAGGTTAAGGAGGAGGCTGGGTAGGCAGGGGGAAGGTCTAGTGCTGCTTATGGGAGCACAAAAGGATGGGGTGGGGACAAGGTAGGGCTGCTAAGTGCAGTCAGGAGGCTTTGGGGGATGGGGAGGGAAGGTAAAGAAGTAAAGGACCGGATAAAGACTGTCGGGTGCACCGGTTGAATAGAAGATTGTGTAATGCTGGAGTGAGAAAGGGGAAGGGGATAGGTATTGGCAAGGGCCGAGGTCAGGTCTGTTATGGGAACGTAAGGTACCACAAGGAGAGCTCCCACGTGTGGAGTTCAGAGAAGCTGGTGGTGATGCGCAGGATCCAGATGGCACCAGCTGTAAAGCAGTCATTGAAGTGTAGCATGTTGTGTTGGGAAGCATGTTCAGCAACTTGGTTTTCCAGAAGACAAAGCTTGTCAGTTAGCCCATGTAGAAAGCAGCACAGTGGCTGCAGCTTAGTTTGCAGATCACATGACTGCTTTCACATGTGGCCCAGCCTTTGATGGGATAGATTATAGCCGTGCCCGGAGTGGAGTAGGTGGTAGTGGGAGATGTACGAGACAAGTCTTGAATGTAAGTCTATTGCAGTGACAGGAGCCATGCGCAAGAGGGTTGGGACCAGGGTGGATTAGGAATGGACAAGGATATTGCGAAGGTTCAGTGGGTGGCGGAATAGCACTGTGCGAAGGAAAATGGGTATGATATTACTCATCTCAGGGCACGACAAGAGGTTGTCGAAACCTTGGCAGAGAATGTGATTCAGAGATATTAGGTGACTCTAGAGATAAGGCAAGGGAGATCTTTTTCTGTCTATGGTTGGAAGGTTATTTTCAGTCTGTGAAGGCCACAATTAGAGAGGGACTGCTCATCTCTACAGGTGCTTTGGCCATGAGTGGCTAGGCTGTATGGATGGGACTTTTCGGTATGGAATGGGTGCCAGCTGTTGAAGTGGTGGTTGTTAAGCTTGATATGGACAGAGGTAGCCATCTTTGAGTCAGAGGTCAAGATTGAGGAATATGGTTTGTTGCATTGAGCAGGACCAGGTGAAGTGAATGGGGGAGAAGGTATTTAAATTCTGCAGTAATGTGGTAGGGTGCCTTCAGTTCCGATCACAAAGATGTCATCAATTAACGATTTTAGTTTGTTTTTGCCTTTTTATGATTTTTCCCACATATTTTTTACTCGTTCCTAGACAGAACCCAAGCCTCCATACTGTTCCTGCATTGTTGCTAAGCTCATAGAATCTCCCCAAATGGTCCTTTCTTCAAATTACCCACTCCGGCTGCAACACCTCCTTCCACAGGGACCCATATCTGTTCAAATTCTACCAGTCCACGGCCCTCACCAACCTGTTCCTGCAAAACCCTTGTGAATAGTCCCAAACTTTTTTGCAATGCCTCCTCTCTACATGTAAAATCCTCTGGTTCTGCAAAGTTACAACACCACCATCTCAAAAATCTCTCCTATCCCTACCTTGGACTACCACTATCCACCATCTCTACAGCAGCTTCCCTATCTCCTCCACATTCCCTTATAGCTGGCAAACCCTGACTTACAGACCTACTTGCCACATCCTCATATACTCCATCATATACAGGGTGTTTCAAAAGTGGTGGTCAATATTCAGGACTGATCATTCAAAACAAAAAAAAAAGTCGAGTAAACATTGGCTCTAAAACGCGTACCTTAAGAGCTATGAGATGTTGTTGATCTTCAATATTGTGAAACAAATCTCTTCTACTGCAAGCCCTTTGCTTCCATATTTTAGGGTGTGGTAGTATGGACCAAAACAAAGAAAAAATGTCCAGTTAACACATGCTCAAAAAACTGCTAAGGTATGCATTTTAGAGCATGTTTACTGGACTTTTTCTTGTTTTGGTCCATACTACCACTTCTCAAAACATGGAAAGGCTCATCCCAGAAGAGATTTGCTTCACAGTATTGAAGCTCAGGCGCTGCCCATATCTCTTAAGATATGCATTTTAGAGACCATTTTACTTGACTGTTTGGAATTATCATCCCTGAATACTGACCATCACTTCTGAAACACCCTGTAGAATCCACAACCTAAACAGACCCAAAACATGGCCATGAACCTACCCTGTAAAAGCTTTTATCCCACAGAAGTATCAGTCCTTTCCTAAGGCCTTACTTTTGTCCAACTCCCAAATTCAGTCCTAGTGTACAGGTTAAAGACCACTTTTCCTTCTCCCAGTCTCTACAGGGACACATTTTTTTCACCAACCAACCCTACCAGACTCATCCCAAAGACATCGTTGAAACCTGCCTGACTGCATTCACTCCTCCATCCCAAATCACCCCATTTAACATTCCAGAATTTCTTAACTTAGCAAACCTTGCCTCACCAACATTCTCGACCCAAAACACCCGCAGAAAGAACCGCAACCCACCACCTAAAAGACAAATTCTAACCTTGTAACTCTACCTGCCGACAAAGGCTCCAAGGCTCCACTGTGGTTTTGAACCACAGGGATTACCTAGTGGAAAGACTTCCAGTTGTCACGTTTGTCCACCTGCAAACAGTGCTATAGTCATCCCATTCCAGAAATCCAAGATGATCCCCAGTCTCCTCAAACCCTTAGCCTCATCCCAGAACCTCTTCACATAGTCTATCCCTCTCCTTGCACCTGCCATTCCCCACACTCTTACCTTCTACAAGCTTCCGAAAGTGCATAAACCTAACCACCTAGGTTGCCCCACTGTGACTCGTGACTGTTCTCCCACTGAGAGAACCCCTGCTGTCATGGACCAACCTTCAGCTTGTTACCTGTAATCTTCTCTGCTATATAATAGATAATATCCTCTACCAACTCTCCATAGTTCCTCTTCCTTTACCACCCAGCACCCTCGTCACCACTGATGCTCCATGCCTTAACACTAATATCTGCAATGCTCATGGCCTTTCTGCTATCTAACGCTTTACTAACACCCGACTGGCTCCAAACATTAAACCACCTTCCTTGTCACCATGACCAATGAGGGCAGTAGATTTCCACAAAAGAATGGACTATCTGCCTTCATGGTTCACAGATCATATAAGGAATTTCAATTATGTATAGCATTCAGTTCATTGTTGACAGCCATCTGAACTGGTCAGTGTGTCAATTGTTTGAAAATGGAGACAACAAGTGTCTTGTGTTATCATAAACACTCATCTGAAGGGGTCGGCTGCCGCACAAATCAAAACAGAATTAGATGTTCATGCGGGGTCTGCACTGTCACTGAGGACCATGTACTTTTGGGTTAATTAAATTAAACATCACTGGACAAGCACTAGAAGACAAAGCACGCTCCGGCCAACCCATTGAGGTTACCACAAAGGAAATCACTGACAAAATCTGTAATTTAAGACTGCCAAATAAAAATTCGTGAGACTGCTGAGACAGTAGTAATCTCACCTGAGCGAGTGCATAATGACTATGAAGAAACTATATGCAAGGTGGGTTCCACAACTGCTCACAGTCAACCATAAGTGCATCCAGCACAACATTTGAACACAATGTCAAGTAATGTCCACAATCCACAAGACTGTTTTGTGGCTACTAATGAAACCTAGATCCACCACTACACACCAGAGTCGAAACAGCAGTCACAACAATGTACAAAAACTGGTGAAACTGTGCAGGAGACGCCAAAGACCATTCTTTCAGCTGGTAAGGTGATGGCTACTGTTTTTGTGACCCTATTGTGCTTCACTGTTGGATCGTTTTAAACTTGCATTGGCTGAAAAAAAGATCAAGGTTGGCACACAAAAAAGTGTTCTTTTGCCAGAATAATGCACCACCCCACGAATCAGCGATAACAACGGCGAAAGTTCCCCATAGGTTCATCCACTACCACTTACTTCAGTCCAGTCACAGGCATCAAAGGAAGGGCTACCTGTGAAAGAAGGCGTTTGAGCCACCAACTAATACGCAACTACTGTGTTGCATTCTATGTGGGCCCGACAAGCAACAAACTTCTTATCATAATGAATTGCCACCAACGAATTGTGCCCTAGAGAGAGCTTGAACACCCAGTTGCTGGACATACTGCCCAAGACAATGTTCCTCAATTCAGTGATTGCTGTACAACCAGCACCATCTGGTTTCTTCCTTCTGCTTTTTGAACTGTGCAGGTGGGAACTCAACCTGCAAAATATCCCATGTTACTGTTGTCCACCTATATCCTTCCCTGCACCCACACTAAACAGCCTTCTATTCCACCAACACACCAACTAGTCTTATTCCCCTTATCCACTTCACTCACCGCCGCCTCCCCCCCCCCCCCCCCCCCAAATCTCCTGACTGCACCCAGCATCCTCCCTATCCTGTTCCCACATCTCTTCGAACACTTACAACTGCACTACGCTCTCCTTTAATCCTGACCTGATATTTCTCCCCTTTTGCTTGCATTTTTCTACTTGTGAAGATGGCCTTCAGCCAAAAGGTAAAATGTGTAACAGTGGTTCTGCCTGTCTGCATTTGACATCTATCCTTTTCATAAAATAGTCGTCATTCCATCCCGGGTTTTCTACTGTAATATTTCGGCAGCATAGGTTGCAGGATAGAGTAGCTTGGAGAGCTGCACCAAACCAGTTTTCAGACTGAAGACCACACCAATGTTAGTCTGTTGCATCATCTGAAGTAACTTTACTTTCAATATTTGTTTATTTTCATTTTTCCTGTGTTAAATTATGGCAGTTTCAAATTTAACCTTTCACACACTTGCCCATGTCAACCAGATCACCCATTCGCTATCTCCATTGTATAAATTAGGTGGATCACTGCTGTTCTGAGTTAATTTGAAACCTTCAAATGGGAAGCACTGAGCCACTTTCAACTGGCCTTTCAATGCTTATCACAGTTCATGCAGTTTCACCATACAGTCAATTAGTAATGATCATCTGTACATATCTAAATATAATGCAAATTGCAATTTTTTTCATGTAAAGCATTTCATTGCACAAATACAGATTTGGTCATTTTGTGCTGTTCCAAACCTCACAGACAAATTAAAAAAATCGCAAGTTTGGTATTATGTAGAACATACACTAAGGATTTTGACTTGGGAAACAAACCAACATGCAGTCCACCCTTGTGTCCATTCGAGCCATTACCAATGTATCAATTTTACAGAATTGGAAAATAAATTGTTGAACTTCAAAGACTTTTCTACTTGTATTCTTTTTTACTGACATCCTATTTCTAACTTGACATAGTATAATACTATGTTTTTACACACTATATTTTGCTTACCTCAGTATCAGCCACCTTGAGTCTCACATTTGTGTAATATCTGCTCAAAGTGTATTTTGAAGCCAATGGAAAACTAACTTAAAAAGAACCAATTTCTTAGTGGCGCCAATTCTTCCTATTTTATATTTGGTGTTTCTTCTAAACAACTGTGGTAACAAACTGTCACCTCAATGGGAAATGTTTTAAAAGTAATTCTACAGAAGTGACTTAACTGAGCAGAACTTCAGCTCTCTGATCCACAGCCTGCTTCCTGATGTACCCATCATGTGTGAGAGGCCTTGGAGAATTGAGCAAGGTATGTCCTAATTATACTTTAAATAAATGACAGTTTTCATAGATAAATGTACTACCATATTGTTGCCAGCTATATACGAGGTACAACTGTCTACAATATTAATGGAAGGAGCCTCTGGGTAGTCTAGCATATTCCAGTGAGCTACAGAGCCCACATTGGGAAGCAATGCTTTAACAATAATAGAAATTCCTGGATGTAGCAATGCTTAAAACAAGGAAAAGGCAATCACTCATCTACAGTGAACAAATGCATGGAGCAAAATATAAATGAGTGGCTGCCATTCCTTATTTTACATATTTTTTATGTGCAAGTAGGCAACTATTGAAATTTGTTACAAAATAGTCAGTGTCATGCTTATTAATAATAGCATATCTATAAATGTGAAGAGTGCAACTGGTGACAAGTAACCAGTGCATTTGTCTTACTTGGGCATATTATGTTAACTCTACATGACACCATTATCATAGGAAACTGCAAAGGGACTGACTAAACTTTTAATCATCCAGTAGTACACCACCAGCTGACTCTTTAATGTAAGGAATAACACATTGGTATAAATGAGAAATTTATGCAATATGTGAAACCATAAGCTGATTCTTTCCTTAAAGGAATTGCCACCAAAAATGATCTTTTATACCATTTCACCAACCATAAGGAAGATAGCAACTGATAGTGAAGATGATCTGCAGTAGAACAGCACCACTACTTCAATTGCTGTGATATATGACAGGGGAGGGGTAGAGAAAGAGAGAGAGAGAGAGAGAGAGAGAGAGAGAGAGAGAGAGAGAGAGAGAGAGGTTCAGCACTGGATTGGATGTTGTTTCTGCTCACTTACTGGTTGCTCCAGTTTTCACTTCAATATACAACAGACAAAAAATCTGATTTTTATCAAACCACACCAACTACTGACAAGGATCAATACACACTTTTCCTGTGAGGTAACTATAGGACCTGTCCTGGCATTTGCCTTTTCCTATTGATGGAGTCATGTTCAGTCACAATTGTGTGTCCCAGAAACACAAGATTCTGTATTAAAAGTTGTCACCCAACTAACAGCTGAAATGACATACCAAAAATTTACATCTTTCCTCTTGCTTCTCATTATCATCTGCATAGGTCATCATTACAATAATGTGCGAAATCCCATGCTGAACTCTGAAAATGAAACAAAGTTTGTATTTCTGTCAACTAGCAGTCATGTTTCTTTATTATAATTTTAAGATGATGTATTTGATTGTCAGTGTGTTTGTTATTTCACATTTATGCTATTTATGCTCATACAAACAAAAATACTGACAAAGCTGTGAGGCACTGTATGTTACTTTCCCCACACACATACATACAATAACCAAAATATAAAACCAAATTATTCCTGCTCACATTGACACAAAAAAACACTTTTTGCTGCACAAGACTGTAAAGTGAGTAATGAAAATTGTCGTGAATCGTGACACTGGTTGACCGGAAAAATATTTCAGCACTAGCTCTACTCTCAAGATAATTATCAGTATTTTGTTCCCTCCACAAAGAATATAGTTTTACAGAACAGTGATTAATTGCATGACTTATGACTTCCCTGTTTGTACATTTGTATGTCACCTTTTCAAAACACATTTTACATAATGCCACAGATTAAGAGGAAAATTATGTGATGTTATGATTGTGTGAGTATTAGGAACAGTTCAAGCATGAAATTATGGATCTTTTAGAGAACTCAGAATGCACAGAGAGAGAGAGAGAGAGAGAGAGAGAGAGAGAGAGAGAGAGAGGGGGGGGGGGGGAGCTAGGGTAGGGAGGACTGGGTAGAGGATTCTTTACAAGAAAATATAGCAGTTCACATGTGATAAAAAATTAAACACAGACAACATTTAATCAAATCTCTCTTCCTCAAAAGAAATTTAGTTTTCTGGTATTAAAAAATACAACTATTTGGATTCCAACACAAGCACTTTTTTATGACTCACTCAAACTATCACATATTACTAAGAGATCGCACAAATCTCAAACCAAAACCTAACCAAGAAATAACAAATAATTAGTCAATATCACTTATTGTGCATGAGGCTCCTATTATATGTTGCAAAATCTGACTGGGCTGGAGGTACCATTAGCTCGTTTACTTGCACACATCTTCAAATTCAATAGGCTATCTCCTCCTGAGAGCATTTTTCTCAGTTGAAAAATAGTAATACTTTAATTACATTAGTGTCCACAAACTTATCTAATGGTTGTACAGAGCAATATTCTTAAAAAGAAAATACATTCCACATAGACACACTCTCAGTTAACCCGAAATTCTGTAAGTACACACAACAGGAAAAAAGTACATCAAGCATACTACAGTGTAAATGAAGCATAATGAAAAATAAAAAAAAATCCTTGTATCATTATTATTTACAGGCAGTAACCAAACTTCACATTCCATGCTACGCTTCCCTGGAAAGACAAGTGCCTAATGTGAATTCATGTCATCGAGTACCTATATCGATATCACATCGTTATTTTATCTTGTCTAAAAGAAAAACAAGAAGACTCCTGTCCACCGAAGTTTCTGGGACAAAGTAATTTTTTCACTGTTTCAACAGTTTGTAAAAAGTGACAGATTTATTACGCACACAACTGCCTGAAAACAAAATATGCACACAACTACGAGAACTCTCGCTGTCGTTTCAGAATAAAATAAAACTTTATTAGCTTTCGCAGGAAAGCCACTGCACATAACCATTACAGTTTCTGATGTAATGGATTTTTCTTTTCGTCACACTCACACATACAAAAACAGAAGGCTGAAGGAGTTTAGAGGTTAGATTTTAACGCCACAACACGTTAACAATTTCTCTCTTTTCTTTAAAGGAAGGGCAAAAAGCAAGTACATATCTCCTCCAACTAACAGATGTCCAGGAAGATTGACACTAAAAGTGCTCAGTGGTAATCTCGTTCCACGATTCGAAGTCCAGAACAAATTTCTTTGAAGTTCACGGAACCAATTATCCAAGCCACATTTTTTAAAAAAGCACAAATGTTATGCTTCTCCCTCAACCTCTACAGGCGCGTCATTTAAAATTGCCTTTTCTGCCTTCTTTTTCTTCTTCTTTGCTGTCTTGGGATTAGCAGAGGTATTCAGCAGGGCCTGAAACAAATTTCATAGTAACAGTCAAAATGAATGTGACAAAAAATGTCCAAACTACGACAAAGTGTCACATGAAATGAAGGGTACAATATGTTAGATGCATGAACTGAATGTTTACTTCTGTCAATATAATCAGATGTGTAGCATATGTAACTAATAAATCCGCAGTATTGTTTAATAATTTCACTGTCTAGTTATTATTGCAGACTCTCCCACTGTCACACGGTTGATACAAGCGAAACTGACGACACAGTTGGGAACAAAGTGAAAGAAAAATGTTCGTTGTTGGAAGAGTAAAGTTGGTAAAAATATCAAGATTTTCCTTCTTTTTTCATAACCACCAGGCTTATTTGTTTCCTGAAACTACAAACAAATCCTGTCATCCACAAATGAAAACAGCAAAACAAAGCGTATAAAATTTGGCATTTTGGAAGTTTTAACTGGAGCAAAAGTAGTATTGTGTTACTTATAATTACAGGACACCATATGGTACTGTGATTACAAGTATGTGTTAGTTTACATTTTTCAAGTGACACTGCGACACATGTTAGGCATTCCCTGGCTAAGATTAACAGCAGGAAGTCGGCTGGCAATGTGTGTTTTGCCCACTGCACTTTGTGAAAATTGTCCCATAGCAAATAATGAGGAACAGGAACATTTCGTATAAACAAAGTGGAAAATAACATGAAATACACAGTTTTCAGCGGCACAATGCAAAATCAGAGAGTTTCAAAAAATGTTCATGTAATAAATCTGGGGGCAGCAGTGTACTAGTATTGGTTAACCGCTAGTTACTGAAGCCTGATCTAATTTGACTTTCCATATAAAGAATATTGTTCTAGATGTGCTGTCAAACAGAAACAACCTACTTCCAATGAATTCCATTCTAGTAACAGCTGTAGCCGCTGACATGATATCGGTCCATGCACGACAGTGCACAGCAGCGATATGTTCCAAATAGCTGTGCACAAAAATGGAATTGTTCAGGGCATCACATCTTGGGTTCTATTGACTGCAGAGATAAAGGCGGCCAGAGTTCTGGATAGCTCTTGCCCTAGCAACCACTTGTGTAACTATCAGAAGGGTGGGCATACTGTAGCTATCCAGTATAGGATCAATATTTAAACATTATATACTTACTCCAGTGGGCAAATTCAACAAATAGGTTGGTTCTCTTGCATTATGTCTGGTTTAGGTCGGACCTTAGGTGGCTTACAAAAGTACCACTTGTTAATGAGCAGTTCCTGAGTAAATTCCGAAAAACCATGACTTTTTGGGTATAGAAAGTAGAATTGTGATAATAGGCATTCCTATACTTTCTATTCATGGCATATCATCGAAATATTTACTGTAAGTTATGAAGATGATATTGCCAGGAATGTTCGAAACTACTTGAATATCTGTTACCATGCTCCAGAGGTTCAAGGTCATCCCAAGCATTCTGAGACCACCAAAAATACTTCATGATGCATGTCTCTGTATAATGTGATTTTCACACCTACACAAATACATTCAAAGTGGTACTGCAGGGGGCAGGGCGAGAAAATAGTCTTAATATGTCTAAAGAGAACTTACAGTGACATCCAAAAATTATGTTAAACTGATAGGACTGCATATTCCATAAAATAACATTTCTACTCTTAAGATACAAATCAAAAGCCAGGCATTATTGATGAATTGCGATCTGTATGCGAAGTATCCAGAAACAATATAAAGCACATGATTGTGTGTTAACCTTACGTTATGCATACTTATTTGCAGTTTACAAGTGTCGAAGTATATAAAGAGTCTAAACTTTACCAACCTATAGAATTCACTTTATATAAGCAGCACACCAGAGGAAAAATATTCCTGTTAGAGTACAAAAAAGGCAAATATGTTCCTCTTTAAAACACTGACAGAAAAATGGGGAACCAGCTGCCTCCATCTCTATTCCACTATCCTCACCAAAAATTTTGGGATGCAATAGCAGGGACAGTGACAGTGGAAGAGAGAAAGGACAGTGATGGTAGGACAGACAGTGAGAGTGAGAGTGTGAGTGTGTGTGAGAGTGAGAGTGAGAGAGAGAGTGAGAGTGAGAGTGAGAGTGAGAGTGAGAGTGAGAGTGAGAGAGAGAGAGAGGGGGGGGGGGGAGGGGGGGGGGAGTGATGAGACATTAACAATGGGAGCCAAATAAAGAGGAGATAATGATGGCCAGCAAGAGGAGTGGCAGTAAGAGAGAGAGAAGAGGTGGATAGATACAGAATTAGAAGAGAGATGAGGCAGTGGAAATGAAAAGTACAGTTGAGTGGAGACCATTCATAGGTTGGTTGGTTGGCTGGTTTAACGATTGAAAGGACCAAACTATGAGATCATCGGTCCCTCTTACCTGGGATTCCAAGTCACCAAAACCATGGCCTAGTGCACTAAACTGAAGGAAAGAAAACCCCAAAGGTAGAAAGTGTGATGGGGAACATACCCTCCCGCCACTTACAGTGGCACCCCACAGAAAACACTGATGAAATAGACAAGAAGAGATTAGAGAAGCACGGGAAAACACAGAAGAACATCAAGTAAAACAGAACACTTAAGAAAGGGGAAGAAAAGCAAGAGACCGGGTAGGGTGACGGCTGGGGCAGACCACCAAGCCCACCTGTCACTGCTTGGTCAGTAGATAGGTGGTAAGGCATCCTGCGAACCCCTCAGTGAGCTGACAAGGCTGAGGCATCCTCCCTTAGAGTGATAAAAACCTCTTTCACGAATAAACCATAAAACCAGATGAGCCACTGAGGCATCATCCTCTACCACCAGGGGTAGCGAGTCAGGAAAATTAAGTATCTGCCGCAGAGCAGCTAGGTTATGACAGTCCATCAAAACGAAGCCCACCATTAAATGGGCACAACAACATTTGAGTGGATCCTCATGACTGATATGATCATGAGTCAGCCAAATATGGCCGATGTCAGCCAGCAAAGGATGATGGAGACCTACAAGAGGCCCATACGGAGGACCTCCATGAATTTGTAGTGTCCTTTACCACCCATAAGGGTGCACTCAGACTCATGATGCCAAATGAGGAGCTACTCGACTGAATAGTAGCGGCTCTGGTCAAAGAAAACTATCATAATGACCGGGAGAGCGGTGTGCTGACTGCACACCCCTCCTATCCACATCCTTAACTGAGGATGACGCGGCAGTCGGATGGTCCCGATGGGCCACTTGAGGCCTGAAGACAGAGTGCTTTTTTTTTACCACTCATAGGTTGTTCAGTGAAGTTACAGTATGTCATTCCACATTCTAAATCCTTAGAACTTGACTAATACCGTTCAAAGGCCTAACACCAGATCTCATGAGACGGCTTGCCATAGCCAATTTGGCCAGCCTGTCATCAAGTTCATTCCCAACATGACACAGGGTCCAGACAAAGACCACCGAGGGCACACACTGTTTGAGCGCAGAAAGAATTAGGGATAGTTAAAACCAAGGGTTGACGGAGGTAGCATCTGTAATGTCAAAGGTGATACTCAAACCATATGTGAGACTCCTGTAATATAGATGGCACTGGACCAATGCTTTGTAGAGCCCGAGCAGAGTAGAGGGATCCACAAACCAGTTGGTATTGCTGAGGCATTAAAACTTTGAGATGCAACCAACATGCCTGCTGGTATTCGAGCATCCAACACAGCCTCCAACTTATTATACATTCAAGTAACTTGCAGGGGGCAATGGTTAAACTGATTGCACAATGGCTGTCCACCTGAGGAGGCAGTTAACTCAATGTCAACATTGGTATGACTACACTTTCTCACCACTGGGAAGGTAATTCCCCTAGCTTCAGAGACGGTTAAAAAGGTCAAGTATGTGATTTTGGCTAGCCACAGATAAATGCTGAAGCATTTGAATGTGCACCCGGTTTGATCCTGGAGCCATGGCAGGATGGAGAGCAAGGACAGTGGCGAATTCCTGCTTGCTAAACGGGGCATTATAGGGCTCCGGGCGACAGCAGGGAAAACGGAGTCATTACAGACAGCGTTTGAGATGATGGAATTTGGATGGATAGTGGACCAATGCTGAGGCCTGGGCGAAACACTGAGCAAAATCCTCAGTGACAGTATCTGAGCTGGTGAGGATAACACTGCTCAGGGAATACCCAGACACCTGTAGTAGGACGGTGGCCAAAAATTTGCTTGATCTTTGCCCATATCTGCAAAGCGGGAGTATGTAGCTCTATGGCAGCAACATACCATTCCCAACAAATCCATATCTAAAATTTAATTAGGTAAAGGGCCCAGACACAAAGCCATTTAAAGGTAAGGAGGTGCTCGAGAGATGGATAAACACAGACAGTTTTGTAACATGGAGATCAAGATGGCAGTCTTTAATAGCTGCAGCAATTTCGAGGGTCAACCAAGGCACAGTCTTCCATCAGGGAGACCCGAGGAAGGAGGCATTGTTGAAGCAGCTGCTGAAAGGATGGTGTCAGTCAAATTCTGTACAGATTCGTCAATGCTTTCGTGTGGAGGAGCAGTTGGGTGCTTTTACCTTGGCTGCCATCCCCAGTCCGTGTTAGTAAAGACCCACCTGGGAAGGCGCACAGGCAAATGACGCCGAAGAAAATATAAGAAAATCCGGTCACACAAATCATCATGAACGCCCTGTTGAATGGAGGGAATGTGTATCCAGGGCTCCATATGGAATGATCAACAGCCAAAAAAGTGTCGTGTGACACTTATTGTGGGGGCTCCAGTATTGAGAAGAAAGGTCAAGCCTTGCCAGCATGTTTCTACAGTCCTCCCTCTGTCAGTCATTGTAGTACCATGCCATAGAGGTTTATGGATGTTCTAATCCCCACAGAAAATGAAGGGTTGAGGAGGGAGCTGTTGGAGGCAGGCATAAACTGAAGGAAGTGTAGGAGGCCAGTCAGGGGGCAGATAAGGTCTGTATACTGTTACTGCAGAGTACAAATACATTCTAATGGCCACCACTTCCAGTGCAGTTTGAAGAGGAACCTAGGAACTAATAATGTCCATACACACCTACGTACAGACACCACTCTAGGCTTGCAAAGGGCTGACCCAGTTCCAGCAGAAGCCTTGGAAACCACAAAGATTCAGTGACTGAGCATCTATGATATGAGATTCCTGCAATACAACACAAGCTACAGAGTAGAGCAAAGAGACAGAAAAGGCTGCAATTCCAGAAGGTGGTGATAATAACCATTACAGCTCCTTTGGAGGAGAGCAGTACAGAAGTCCAGATGGACATCCAACAGGTCAGAATCAATCACTGTGCCGATTCAGTGTGTCATCAGTAAGGATGGGTGACATCCATGCACAAATGTCAGATCTGACCCTGGCTGGAGAGGAGAATTTCTTCTCTGGGCAAGGAGTAGGGGAAGTTCCATGTAGAGAGGGAATGGGAACCATCAGGGAGGAGGAAAGGGAAGGTGGCAGGATGGAAGAGAGAGGAGGAGAAAAGAACTCCACAGTAGCAACGGTAGACATTAGAGATGCTTGATGGACACGGTCGAATTTCTATAGTGCCTCAGGATAAATGGTTGGGAGTCTTTAATTCCTGAGTCTTCCCTGCCTTTATATAGATTGAGTAATCTGGGGAGCGATGAGACATGGGCTGGAACAGTTCACTCACTCGGGTGGTGGTGTGCAAGGCCTCCCCACATGGACAGGGTGGCCACAGTTGCCACAAACAGGAGTCGTCTACATCAAGCAGTAATGATAAACTGTAACTGACTTTTTTCACAAGGGTATACTCAAAAGCCAGGATAAAAGTGCCAGTATCAACATGATTGTTCTTAGGACCTCTTTGGACTCCCTGGATGAAATGAATGCCACACCATACTAGATTAGTCCTGAGTCCTCATTAGATTGAAGAAGAGGCCCTGTAGAAAATGTCCTGTGTCATATTCAAGGACTGGTGAGGAGTAATGCTCACTAGGATATCTCCTAAGCACTCACAAGCACAAAAGGAAGCTGATCAGAAGGGAACCAAATCACATCTTATTAAAGGAGTCAACTTCACCAAACTTATCTCCTATGTATCCTTAAAAAAAGACAGGTTCGGTACTGGCAAAGGGCTTTGTCTGTCCTGGACCAAACCAATTAAGGGGGAAAGAGTTTCGCTTCAAATTGCCAAGACTGGCTCTCATCCCAGGGAGCAACCAGAGACAGGAATGTCGAGGAAGCAAAAGTAGGAGCACAGAATCGTTCCTATCTGAAGAGACGGCCATGGAAGTGCAGCCAGATGCATGCAGCTTTGTACGTTTCATATGCAGAGCATCCACCCTGGTACCACCTACTCCAATCAAGGGCTTACTCTGTGGGCACCACACAGCAAACGCAAGGGCCACCTGGCACAGCTGTTGTTGCTTGGGGTTCCGAAGCCCCAAAAAGTTGAGCAACGAATGTAGTGGGGTAGCAGGGGTTGTGGAGGAGTGGTGGAAATTTAAATGGCTGAGAGGCTATGGCAACAAACAAGGAGAGGAAGCAAGAGTAACCCACACTGAAGATGCTAAGGAAGGAGTTCTTCCCGAAATGGATCTCATTACATAAACCATTTTGTTGGGAAGTCAAATCTCAAGGGGGACCAGAAATGCCGAAAGAAGGAAGAGTGGAAAAGCAAAGCTGCAGTCGGGTGGGTGGGGTGAGTGGGTGTTTTTTTTCCAATGTACACTAGATGGCTTAATCTTTAAGTAATGCCAAATTTTAAATGCTGTTAATTTAACTATAGTTAAAGAGACCTTTGGAGAAGAGAGAGCCACTTGTAAGAATATCAAGAGCTCCGATGGAAAACCAGTTCTAAGCAAAGAAGGGAAAGCAGAATGGATGACTGGAATTCGAGAGTAGGAAAAGGGAGAGAAGGAAACATAGTAAGTGAATATGGATTGGGGGTAAGAAATGACAGAGGAATCTGTCTGGTAGAATTTTGCACAGAGCGTAACTTAATCATAGCTAACACTTGGTTCAAGAATCATGAAAGAAGGTTGTATACATGGAAGAATCCTGGAGATACTAGAAGGTATCAGATAGATTATATAATGGTAAGACAGAGATATAGGAAACAGGTTTTAAATTGTAAGACATTTACAGGGGCAGATGTGGGCACTGACTACAATCTATTGGTTATGAACTGTAGATTAAAACTGAAGAAACTGCAAAAAGGTGGGAATTTAAGGAGATGGGACCTGGATAAACTGAAAGAACCAGAGGTTGTACAGAGATTCAGGGAGAGCATAAGGGAGCAATTGACAGGAATGGGGGAAATAAATACAGTAGAAGAAGAATGGGTAGCTTTGAGGGATGAAGTAGTGAAGGCAGCAGAGGATCAAGTAGGTAAAAAGACGAGGGCTAGTAGAAATCCTTGGGTAACAGAAGAAATATTGAATTTAATTGATGAAAGGAGAAAATATAAAAATGCAGTAAGTGAAGCAGGCAAAAAGGAATACAAACGTCTCAAAAATGAGATCGACAGGAAGTGCAAAATGGCTAAGCAGGGATGGCTAGAGGACAAATGTAAGGATGTAGAGGCCTATCTCACTAGGGGTAAGATAGATACTGCCTACAGGAAAATTAGAGAGACCTTTGTATGAACATCAAGAGCTCAGATGGAAACCCAGTTATAAGCAAAGAAGGGAAAGCAGAAAGGAGGAAGGAGTATATAGAGGGTCTATACAAGGGCGATGTTCTTGAGGACAATATTATGGAAATGGAAGAGGATGTAGATGAAGATGAAATGGGAGATATGATACTGCGTGAAGAGTTTGACAGAGCAGTGAAAGACCTGAGTCGAAACAAGGCCCCCGGAGTAGACAACATTCCATTAGAACTACTGACAGCCTTGGGAGAGCCAGTCCTAACAAAACTCTACCATCTGGTGAGCAAGATGTATGAGACAAGCGAAATACCCTCAGACTTCAAGAAGAATATAACAATTCCAATCCCAAAGAAAGCAGGTGTTGACAGATGTGAAAGTTACCGAACTATCAGTTTAATAAGTCACAGCTGCAAAATACTAACGCGAATTCTTTACAGATGAATGGAAAAACTGGTAGAAGCCGAGCTCAGGGAAGATCAGTTTGGATTCCGTAGAAATATTGGAACACATGAGGCGATACTGACCTTTCGACTCACCTTAGAAGAAAGATTAAGGAAAAGCAAACCTACGTTTCTAGCATTTGTAGACTTAGGGAAAGCTTTTCACAATGTTGACTGGAATACTCTCTTTCTCACTTCTGAAGGTGGTAGGGGTAAAATACAGGGAGCGAAAGGCTATTTACAATTTGTACAGAAACCAGATGGCAGTTATAAGAGTCAAGGGAAATGAAAGGGAAGCAGTGGTTGGGAAGGGAGTGAGACAGGGTTGTAGTCTCTCCCCGATGTTATTCAATCTGTATATTGAGCAAGCAGTAAAGGAAACAAAAGAAAAATTCGGAGTAGGTATTAAAACCCATGGAGAACAAAAAAATAAAATCTTTTGATGTTTGCCGATGACATTGTAATTCTGTCAGAGACAGCAAAGGACCTGGAAGAGCAGTTGAACGGAATTGACAGTGTCTTGAAAGGAGGATATAAGATGACCACCAACAAAAGCAAAACGAGGATAATGGAATGTAGTCGAATTAAGTCGGGTGATGCTGAGGGAATTAGATTAGGAAATGAGACACTTAAAGTAGTAAAGAAGTTTTGCTATTTGGGGAGCAAAGTAACTGATGATGGTCGAAGTAGAGAGGATATAAAATGTAGACTTGCAATGGCAAGGAAAGCGTTTCTGAAGAAGAAAAATTTGTTAACATCGAGTATTGATTTAAGTGTCAGGAAGTGGTTTCTGAAAGTATTTGTATGGAGTGTAGCCACGTATGGAAGTGAAACATGGACGATAAATAGTTTGGACAAGAAGAGAATAGAAGCTTTCGAAATGTGGTGCTACAGAAGAATGCTGAAGATTATATGGGTAGATCACATAACTAATGAGGAGGTATTGAATAGAATTGGGGAGAAGAGGAGTTTGTAGCAGAACTTGACAAGAAGAAGGGACTGGTTGGTAGGACATGTTCTGAGGCATCAGGGGATCACAAATTTAGCTTTGGAGGGCAGCGTGGAGGGTAAAAATTGTAGAGGGAGACCAAGAGATGAATACACTAAGCAGATTCAGAAGGATGTAGGTTGCAGTAAGTACTGGGAGATGAAGCAGCTTTCACAGGATAGAGTAGCATGGAGAGCTGCATCAAACCAGTCTCAGGACTGAACACCACAACAACAACAACAACAACAACAACAACGAGTACTTTCACACACCTACACTATTAAGACTAAAATAATTAGCAGTATCATTAACAACCAGTATGAAACTCAATCAACTCTGGATAAGGATAGAGATTTGGCACACATCAAAATGTCGTAAGAACCTATCACACTAGCAGAGAACTCGCCAAATGAATGCACTTTACTACGTACCAGCAATGGCTAAATGCCTTACAGCACAAAAAGGACCACTTGGTATGCACTGGTCTCAAAACAGGGCTGGTTCTGCTAATGGGAGCATAAAAGAATTGATCTATATCCAAAAAAGTTCGGCAGATTAGTATGCGCTGCTATCATCATCATGTTATTTGTGAAAAGTGTGAGAGGGAAAAAAATGAATACTGACCTGTGGAACATTCAACTGTATTAAATATATACAAAGGTAAGCTGCTTATCGAAAACAACTTATTTACAAATTTTGGTTTTCCAAAACAATGATTGCTGTTTTGTCACATTCCTGTAGACTGGGACCACCACCACACGCACCAGATTTTTCCATCAATTCACCATGTTCTTGATGTACGCATCAACCCTCAGCAGATAGAACTTTTACCTTGTAATATCAATAAAGAATCACTTTTGTTATTTCTGAAATTTCTCCTAATGTAGTAGTTGATCCGGAAGACCATGAATATGCTAGTGCTTCACTGTCCAGCATGTGCAATATTTCAGTGATCTACTGACTGTAGAAACACTGTGCTAGGTTGACAGAGTGCACTGGCAGTACACCAATGGACTGTTCAATCAATAAATATTTTGTTTAACTTAGGTTTCTATTTTATGTGCAATGTTCTCTTCAAATTTACGAACAGAAGCAGAGCACAGTTTGAAATCCTCAAGCTCTTTCAGCTTCTTACAATTAGATGTCTAATACTAGTATTAGAGCAACAGAAAGTGCTAATATGAATTTGGCAACAACTGATAGTACTGTTGGTATTCTTCGTTAATATGCTGGGGATCTCACCATGGCCTTCACAGACAGAGAGAGAGAAAGAGTGTGTGTGTGTGTGTGTGTGTGTGTGTGTGTGTGTGTGTGTGTGTGTGTGTACTGATTAAGGCTGTGGACAAAAGCTATATGTAAATGTCTTAATTGTGCCCATGTGCAACTTTGTGTGTCTTCCTTTACGGTAAGTAACAATCTGTCTTTTAATACATTGTTGATACTCCTACCTGGAGTTTCCATTGTTTGGCAGCAGTGAGTGTTTTCATTTGAGTAATGGACACACACAAAATGACAATCTTATTTCTTCAGCTTTTAGTCTTCCTAATACAAACATTTCTCATTTACCTTTAAATCTGGGTCATCCACATTAAGTTCCGACTGATACAGCTCCTGTTCGAATGGCAATCCCGTTATGCGATGAGGACCATTAGGCATCAGTAACACAGTGAACTTGAAGTGCGCAACAAATTCACCTGGGGGAGACAGAAAAGACAAGTTTAGATTGCAATGTGTCAAAAAACATTTTCTATCACAAAAGAATGGCAGTAAAATAAGAAATTCCAAAAATCCTTACACAAGATCACAGCAAATACTACTACTGTTAATCTGACCTAACCGATTCAGACAGTCAAACTGTGTGTGTGTGTGTGTGTGTGTGTGTGTGTGTGTGTGTGTGTGTGTGAGCTGGCAAAGTTCTTGTTCTTTTTTGTGTCTTGACAACTTCACACTTCTACTGCTCAGTAAGTTATTACCTTCGTGCCTAAATTTATAATCTCACATACATGGAGAGAGACTGTTCGTTGAATGTAAAAAAACACTCGACAACGAGAACTAAAAGAGCCTCTCTAAATAATAGGATGATGTATATGCAGTCCGAGAAAACAATGCATAAAAGAAGAATTCCAAACACTGAGTTTTCTGTACTTGTGTACTATTGGTGGCAATCAAAATAGTAGCAGAAACTACCAGTGATGTAGCAGAAATGGAAACACCTTGGTGAGAAAAGAGTAATTGATACATAAAGATGACCATATTCATGGCTAGAGGGGAAAAAAAAAAAAAAAAAAAAAAAAAAAAAAAAAAAAAAAAAAAAAAAACACGGCAAATTTGAATGTGCCGAAGTGCAGCATTGTTCAAATTAATATAACATGTGGGTCCTCCCACAACTGACTGGGCAAGTCTGCTCCCGTGACTGAGAAAGGAAAGGTATATTGTCTCCTGGAGGATCGAGCATAATAAGGTACAGATTTTGAAACCATCCTTCAAGGTGGATGAAATCTTTACCTTTTCAGAACTTCAGATTTAAATTCATTAGAATCACAATTCAACCCAGTATGATACTTCCACTCTTTAGTTGTGTTTGACCACATGTGGAAAAATTGTGTACCTAAGTTGGAACTATGAAGTACGATTTCAACCAATATGGTTGGGAGTATCAGTGATCATTCTAGGCAGAATTACTTATGAAGAAACAGTCACGATCGCAAATTATCAGTTATTTAAAATGACTGGTTTCGGCCATCTTCATATTAATTACCCTGTAAAGATTATACAAAGTGCATGGTGATTAGGTCAGTCAGTCTTACACAAAATATAAAAAGAATAAGCTAAAACGACATGACAATTTAACCATTTGCTGGAGCTGACAATGTGCTAAGTAGATCCATGCTGCCAAAACAATAACTGCCACTTGTGGCTGCACTGTCAAGCGTTAAATAGTGCTCGATTGGGTGCCAGTTTACTTCACTGCATCAGCTGCAGGCAAAGGGATCTTTTTCTACATAAAAATATTTATGACATGCAGAGGTATAAAAACTAATAGTGATTAAAATTCTTCTGGGTATTATGTCGTATCATTGCTAAAAAAACTAACAACAATAATAAACTAAAACCAACGTTTCGGCCAAATTGCAACGGCCTTCCTCAGGGCACGACTGGTTATGCATGGGGATAGGTGCTTCTATTTATTACAGACTATCGATGTCTGACATCACTGTTTTATAACTTTTAATTGGCCCTCTAATATGATTGGCTAGTCATGACGTAAGGGGAGATGGAAAGAAAGAGGCTATTCGTGGATGTCCATGTCGTCAACAATTGGTAGCTGTACGCCAATCAGTGTTCGGCTTCTGGTTGGCAAGTTTTTCTCCTGGTGTGTGCGGAAGTGGACGGACAGTTGCTCTACAGCTGTTTGTGCAGATACGTCCGTGTCCCGTATAGCTTCTGCTCCGCAACCGCTCGCAGCCTGTTGGACTGGGATGGCCGGCAGCCAAGACACCGGGAGTTTGTAGCCATCTTCTCTGTTGATGTTGTCAAGCTGCTTAATAATTTCGATCGCCTCCCATATTTTGTGTTCTTGCATCCACGATTCTTTCGCCAGCACTCTGGCTTCCTGGAACCTGATAGGTTGTCCGCTGTCACGGTGGTGTTCCACTATCGCCGATTTATTATTATGTTGTAAACGTACATAGAGTTCATGTTCTGCTACTCGTAAGCTGACAGGTCTCCCTGTTTCTCCTATGTAGGCAGTTCCACACACACTGTAGTTCGTAAATACCTGCAGTGTTAAGATTGTTGACTACATCCTTGGCGGATAGCCACCACCACCCAGCTCAAAAGTATTCTGTTCTGCATACGTTAACTGCCCGAGCCTACCGGATAAGAGATGAAAATAACATCAAAGAAGAATTAAAGGAGCTACAAAACACGTTTCATGCCAACACCTATGATAACATCATAAGAAAGGCAGCTAAAACCAAAGGGAGCAGAACACGAGAAGAAGGCACAGAAGAGAAGCTTCCACTGGTACACTTACCATATGTAAAAGGTGTCAGTGAACAGCTAGGCAACATCCTCCGCCGACGAGGTTTCAAACCGATTTTTCAGAGCAGTCACAGGACCCATGAAATGATAGGTTCCACCAAGGATGTAGTCAACAATCTTAACACTGCAGGTATTTACGAGCTACGGTGTGAGTGCGAAGCAGCCTACATAGGAGAAACAGGGAGACCTGTCAGGTTACGAGTAGTAGAACATGAAAACTATGTACGATTACGACAATATAATAAATCGGCGGTAGCGGAAAACCATCTTGACTGTGGACAACCTATCAGGTTCCACAAAGCCCGAGTGCTGGCGAAAGAATCGTGGATGCGAGGAAGCAAAAATACGGGAGGCGATCGAAATTATTAAGCAGCCTGACAACATCAACAGAGAAGATGGCTACAAACTCCCGGTGTCCTGGCTGCCGGCCATCCCAGTCCAACGGGCTGTGAGCGGTCGCGGGACAGAAGCTACACGGGACACAGACGTTATCTGCACAAACAGCTGTAGAGCATCTGTCAGTCCACTTCCGCACACACCAGGAGAAAAACTTGCCAACCAGAAGCCGATCGCTGATTGGTGTACAGCTACCAATTTTTGACGACATGGACATCCACGAATAGCCTCTTTCTTTCCATCTCCCCTTACGTCATGACTAGCCAATCATATTAGAGGGCCAATTAAAAGATTTACAACAGTGACATCAGACATCGATAGTGTGTAATAAATAGAAGCACTTATCCCCATGCGTAATCAGTCGTGCCCTGAGGAAGGCCGTTGCAATTTGGCCGAAATGTTGGTTTTAGTTTATTATTGTTGTTAGTTTTTAGCAATGCTGCGACATAATACCCAGAAGAATTTTAATCACTATGACCCCGGCCGCGGATGCCTACGTTCTTATATAAAACTAACAGTACAGTATATGCATATCATTATAAAAGTTCAAGTGTTTCAATAGCACAGGTAATTAGTAAACTTATTTAACTTTAAATAAACTTTAAATTCAAGTGCACCAATACAAAAGGTTGTGCGAACATCGAATGTCAGCTGGTGGTGCTGGACAGTACCCCAAGCCAATGCCATTTCCATGGAAATGGCGATGTGTTGGGCGCTGCTTGTCAGAGACCATGCTGCAACATGCTGTTGCCTGTGTGACATTGTATATTGTCTATTGGCACTGAAAAATGTTTGTAGATTATGCTGTTTGCATGGAGATGGTGTCCAGATTTCCATTACTTTGATTGAATTGGCATTTTGCTAGGAATTTTCAACGTTGTGTGTAGAGAATACCACTATTTGTAAAAGACTGGGAGAATCAGATGACATTTGCAATGTGTGAGAAAATCAGATAAAAAAAGTTAAATTTATAAGAGCAATTTGGCTATGTCAGTTGTAAAAGAAATACAATGGCATTTTTAAAAGTTGTTTGTTTTGTTACATGTAGTGTCAGCATTTGTAAAAGATTTAGGAAATAAAATATAAAGAAGTGTTGGAGTCAACAGGTAGAAAATGAAATGTGGAATCTAACAGGTTCAGTGAAATATTTTTAAAAATTTGTTATATAAGTTAACTACATGAGGAAACAAAGAAACAACTATCCTCCTCACATTATTAAAAAAAAAAGATTTTGTGAATATTAACTTTTTTTTATTTATAATGGTTTTAGGGCACAAAACTGCTATGGTCGTAAGCACCCATTATGTGGCTTAGTGAAATGTAAAAAACCAGAATTTGAATCAGCAGCAATGGGAGCAAAACTCAATAAGGAAGGAAACTAAAAATGGAAGAATCTTAGAAAACAACTATTGAAGGGGGGTTGTTTTCTCCGAAAAGAGCTTCAAATGACTGATGTCATGTCTCTGGCACAAACTCAAGGACGCCATCGGCTGAGCGCATGTCACCTGCCAAAAGGGAAGACGTAAACAGGTATGTAGCGGATTAAAATAAGGCACTGAAGTAAAAAGTGTCTCAACGTCCACGGTTGAGAGCAGTGGTGACAAAGCGGGGGAGGATCACAACTTAAAACATATCAATGGCTAAAAAGACAGCGCCCAATCTGGAGTCTTGTTAAAATTACCTCCTCCCGACAAGCAGGCCGCGACAAAGAGGTCCAAGCAAAGGGATGAGATTTTACGTCCCATAATTTATTATTGGGAAGTGCAGACCAATGTGTGTGCTATAAAAGAGCTACGCAACGGCATAAAATGCTCTGTAGATAGGCAAAGGGAACCATGAAAACAGCGGGCTGAGGTGGTGAGACTGCAGCCATTGTCGCTATATCGGTTGCCTCATTTCCGTGGATACCAACATGCCCTGGCATCCACAGAAATGCCCTCAAATGGAGCATGTGGAGGCAGTCCGAATCCGGTGGTGCCAGAAGGTGGACAGGATAAAGAGTTTTGAGGTTTAGAAGAGAGCTTAACGACTCTGAGCATATAATATACTGTACTCACATATGGTGACAGATGTATTGAACAGCCCAGACAGCAGCATAAAGCTCCGCAGTAAAAACCAAACACTGGTCAGGAAGCCAAAATGTAATAGGTGTGTCGCCAACAATACAGGCACTCCCAACACAAAAGGTGGTCTTTGAGCCGTCAGTGCAAATAAATGTGGCATCCTCCATTTAGGCACATAGAGCAGCAAATGCCTGACAAACTCTGAGAGGTGGGGGGGGGGGGGGGGGGGGGGGGCGCTTGGGGGGGGGGGGGGGGGGGCTATCCTTGGAAACCTGGTGAACATCACGGAGAAGACAGGTCCAGGTCCGGGGGTGAAGCCACGGTGGCTCCGTCCTCCCATTTGGCAAGAAAGTTTTAAGAAATTGGAAGGAAAGGGAATGTAACAGTTGACGGAAGTGGACTCCCGGTGGTAGTCGAGAGGAAAGGCAGCCTGCATACCCTAAATCCAAGGTGGTGTTGAAAAAAAGGGCATGGGTCAGATGAGCAGGCATGGAAGACCAATGACCAGCGTTAACGACTCAGGAGGACAGCTCACCAATTGGACAGCGGAGGTTCAGCAGTCTCAGCCTAACGGCTCTCCACAGGGCTGGTGTAAAAAGCTCCAGATCCAAAATGCAATCAATGGTGGTGGACAGAGTCTAGGCACCAAAGAATACACGGCTGTGCAGAGGAGTAAACTACACTTCCATAGTCCAATTTCGAGTGTACTAAGGGAGCCGAAAAAATATGGAACATGGGAAGACCGCACGGTTTTCTGTACAACACAAGTTCTAAGAATTTTGCGATGTCCGCGAACGGAAAGTCGACAGGGCCTAGATGTAAGGAAAGCAAACTAAATTCCATACGACGCCAAAAATTTACAGACGGTCTTACTGGGAGAAAATCAGAAGCCGGTTTCGATCCTCCAGGAGTGGAGGCGATCGAGGCATCCTTGAAGACGTCGTTCATGAAGGCTGGTCTGTTGAGAGCTGTAGTAGATTGTAAAATCGTCGACAAAGAGGGAGCCCTAGACATCGGGAAGGAGACAATCTGTAATTGTATTTATAGTGATGGCAAATAGTACAACACTTAGCGCGAAGCTCTGAGGCACCCCATTTTCTTGGGAGAAAGTGCGGGAGAGAGTAGTGTTCATACGCACCTTAAATGTCCAGTCAGTCATAAATTCATGGATGAAAAGAGGTAGCCGACCTCGAAAGTCCCAAGAGAACAGTGTGCAGAGGACGCCTGATCTCCAACAGGTATCGTATGTACTCTCCAGATAAAAAAATTAGCTACCATTTGTCGTCTCCTGAGAAAATTGTTCATGATGTAAGTGGAGAGAGCAACAAGAGGGTCATCTGTGGAACCATTCTTTCGGAAACTACATTGGGCAGGCGTTAAAAGGTTTCAGGACTCCAGTCACCAGCCTAAATGGAAATTTACCATAGTCTCCAAAACCTTACATACACTACTCGTGAGAGATATGGGGCAATAGCTAGAGGAGAGATGTTTGTCCTTTCCATGTTTGGGAACAAGAATGATGATACCTTCTCACTATCTTCTGCAAAGGTACTGTCAGTTCAAATTTGATTATAAAGGCGAATGAGGTAATGCAAACTACAGTATGATAAATGTATGAACATTTGGATGTGGATGCCATTTGGTCCCGTGGCAGAAGAGTGAGAGGAAGAGTGTGAGTGTTGGAGTTACTGCATAGAAAAAACAGTATTATAGCTTTCGCGGTTTTTGAGAGGAGAAAGCAAGAGGTTGCACTTCCGCTGCTCGTTTCTTTGGGAGAAAGGCTGGTGGGTAATTTGAAGAGCTCAAAATCTCAGCAAAGTGTTGACCCAATGAGTTAGAAATTGCAACTAGGTCCACTAAGGTATCTTGGCGGCAGTTAGCCCAAAGATCGGGGAGAAACGAGATGTGCCAGATAACCATCAAATTCGACTCCAAACTACAGATAAGGGAGAAGGTGTTACAGGAGCTGGTAAAGAAGTCCCAGCTTGCCTTCTTGCTATCACAGACGATGCAACGGCATAGTGCACTTAACTGCTTACAGCGGATACAGGGATACAGTTGGCCAACTTAGGATAATGGCAGAAAACACAAAGAGCACATCTCTCATTCACATATCGCGTCACGGGACGCCTCATTCCACCAAGGAACTGGGGGGCGCTGGGGCAAAGGGGAGGTACACTGTATTGAACGTTCCACAGCTGTACGAACAACTTCCGTAACATGAGTGACCTGATTGTCAATGCCAGGCAACTGACAGGCATCATTTGTTGTTAGAGAAGAGAAAAGTGTCCATCTGCTGCCAGCGTTGTGGGCACATAGATGGCAGTTATGGCTGTAATCAAAGGAGACATTGAAAATGGTCAATTGAGTGTATCAGCAAAAGCAAACCATTCTAAGTGCCGAGGTTCCCCATTGTTGAGGCAAACAAGCTCTGTTGGTAGAAGAGGTCAATCAATGGGAGCCTCTCAGACAAGGACATTGAGATCCCCAAAGCGGGTGGTGGGCATTGGAAATCCCCAACCGGCAAATAGGAGGGTGGAAGCTAACCAAGGAGATGAAAGAGATTGGCTCTTGCCATTGATGTGGATGACGGAATATATATGGTATAAAGAGATAAGGTGTATCCAGAAAGGGAAAGACGTACAGCGACAGCTTGGAAGGAACTGTTTGAGGGGATTGGGTGATAATGGATAGTATGATGGAGAAGAGTCGTCCCCGTGTGCCAGAGCGCCATCAACAGAGGGGAGACCAAACCAAACTGACTGGAAATGAGGTAAGACAAAGCAATCATGGGGACATAGCTTTGTTTCCTGATGACAGAAGACTGGGGAGTAGGATTGTACTAGGATCGACAATTCATCCTAATTGGAGTGAATTCCACAGATATTCCAATGGATAATTCACATAAGGTTGCAGTCAACTCAACGACCACCGAGAGCTGACAGCAGATGGTGTGGAACAGCGTTCAGCCAAAGGCAGAAGATCCTGATTCATAGATTGTTCGGGGGCAGCTCCTGCCACCAGTGATCGGCCACCCGCAGTGTGTCTCGGCAACAATGGAAGACAGCTGAGGATGGCTACCACAGGGTAGTGCTGTAGGAGAGATATGCCGTGACGGAGGAGGAGAGAAACTTCGTTTCTTATGAGTCTTCTTGGAAGCAGGACATCAAGATGGAGGAGTCGATGGTTGTGAGGTCCAGGTCCGTAAAAAAATCTTCAAAAGTAGGCTCTTTTTTGGAAGTCCGGGCTTCCAATTTTGGGGTCCGTGATTTAGCAGGAGCCAATGAAGGTTGAGAATAGAGTGAGTGAGTGATAGTGGGGAGGTTGAACGGGCGACCTTTGGGATGTCCGCTCTGCCGACAGTAGTGCTGAAGGTGAGATCGCAAATCTGCGTGGCTACCTCCTTAGTAGGTCGAGGAGAGCTGGGACAGTGCTATATTTACCCGCTGGGAGCACAGTGGGCTTTCTACTGGCGAATAACTTACGAGCAGCAAATAGACACCTTTTCCTTCACTCGGATTTCCTGAATAATTTGTTTATCTTTAAAAATAGGGCAATCCCTAGAGGAAGCAGCGTGGCCGTCCATACAGCTGATACAACAAGGGGATGGAGGTGGACAATCACCCTCATGGGCATCCCTGTAAATCATATGGCCGTATTGAAACACAACTAGCTGGTATGACCAAACTGCTGACACCGATAGCAATGCATAGGATTGAGGATGTAAGGGTGAACTGAAATTCTCATATCCCACCCTAATGTTCAATGGAAGGTGAACTCTATCAAACATCAAGAAGAGAGTGTGGGTCGGTACCAATTCCTTTTCATAACTTTATGTATGGTCGTTACGCTCTGATCAGGCAGGTAATGTTGAATGTCCTCATTGGCTAATCCGTCAACTTATCTTGTATAAACCACCCCGCACAATGAATTTAAAGTGCGGTGCACTTTCACCTGGACAGGGAAAGTGTGTAGCTGTTTACTTCAAAGCAATTTATGTGCCTGCAGGGCACTGTATTTCTAACAACAAGGTGCCATTTCGTACCTGGGAACAAGACTTTACATAACCTGCAATTGTGTCGACGCCTTTCTGAATAATGAAAGGGTTGACTGGGGAGAAGTCTACCTTCGTCAGACCGAGAAACAACTAGGAACTTTGGCACTGATGGAAGAATTGTCCGAGGCTGAGACTCATCTAGATTTCTCCTGTGGGCAGAAGTTTTAGAATTAAAAGAAAGCATTGCGAATGTATCCACCATGATTACCGACTTCTCTGATGGAGCGCTCCTTCCTATTGGGGCCCTCACTGAGGGCACTCCCGCCTTAGGTGATTGTCCACACCTCCCAAAAAACGGACGGAGGGACCAATTGGTACATTGAGAAGGTAGCAGCTTGGGTAATCACACCTCCCTGGGCCCAGCCTTTACCAGGGGTATGTACGTGTCCTACTTGTCTAACCGGGGCTGGGAATTACGCGTTACCCTGTCACTGGCTACGCATGGGTTGGCCTTCAGATGAAAGAGAAAAGGAGGCACAAAGAAAAGGAAAGGAAAGAAGAGAAAAATTCTCAAACACCGCAGTGGAGAAGAAGGTAAAGAGAAGAACCAAGGAAAAGAGAAGGATAAAGTAAGGACAGAGACTTTCCAGTAGATGAAAGAAGAGAAACTATGTCTTACAGTCACAAGCGTCTGTCTCCGGACATAGGCACAAAACACTACCGAAGAGAAGAGGAAGGGGAGGGGAGGGAAAGGGGGGAAGGATATGGAAAGGGAAGGGTCCTGTGCTGGCCATGCACATATACACATGAAAGTTGTGGACCCTCTGGGGATGGAAAGTAACTGTTTGTTTAAAATAATTTAAGAGTTATTCTTCTTGTGAATAAAAGTTTCAAGCTCCTCAAGTATGTTCAAAAGTAACTCATTTAAGCTTGTGTGTAATATTTTAAGGCAGTCAGAGATGTCACCTACTGTGTGTTCCTTATAAAAAAGGTGTTGTCAGAACATTGCTTTATTTTGTGAAATACTGGAGATATGTTCCTTAAAATGTGTTTTAAAATTACAACCAGCCCATCCAATGAATATTTTTTTCACAGTTACCACCCATCAGTTTACATACACCTGAGTGAGGAAGGTGTTCATTGGCATTTCCAATACAGTGTCTTAATTTATTTAAAAGGGTATTTGCAGGTATAAAGTTGGTATTCTTGAAAAGTTAATTCTACTGGAAACTTCAGAGCTATAGCGATTTAGACTGTCTTTATGGGAATCTCTGGTTTTTTTGTTTTACTTTCTGAAATAGGGAATGTATGATTTTGGATCACAGTTATTAGCATAAACAACTTGCTTCAAAAATTCATCTCATTTATGTTATTGATCAAGTGTAAGTGGTAATTTTAGCATTCTGTTAAGCACAGATAGAAAAAAGCTTTTTCGTATTTCGGCTGCTGGCAATATTTTGCATTAATGATTGCGTCTGTCATAGTTTGGCTTCTAAAGGTGACAAAAAATGTGTACCATTATTGGAGATAGTTAAGAAAATCTATGGATTCTTGATTTTCAAGCTCAATAGTGCAAATTAGATACTGACACTGTATATTACAGAAAAAAAAACCTTTTTGAAACATCACTGTATTTTGCGACTGACAACTACACAGCTCTTACTACAAATTTTAATTAACTATCCAAAAAAAAATTTCCCCTCATGCTACACTGATACTCGCACATGATTGTTGTAAATGTCATCCAATTCTCCCAATCTTTCATGAATCATTATATTCTCTATGCACAATGCCGAAAATTTCAAGCAAAACGGCAATTCTACCAAGGTAATGGAAACCTGGACAATGTCTCCATGTAAACAGCACAATATACCATCGTCTCTGGATGCCAATAGGCAGCATACAACAACACACAGGCAACAGCATGCTGCACCAAGCTCTCTGACAAGCAGCCGCCAATATATCGCTATCGGCAAGAACCACCAGCTGGCATTCAACATTCGCATGACATTTCATATTGGTGCTCTTGTATATGAAGTTTATTAAAAGTTAACCAATTTTATTAATGACCAGAACTATTTATTTGAACAGTATAAGTTTTATAAAGATATACTTATATTTCTACAGTTAGTTTTCCAATGTACTTCATTTGCACATCATAAATATTTTTACATATAGTAAGATTCCACTGGCTGCAGCTGGTGTGATGCAGCAAATTGGCACACTATCAAACATGTACAGCCACTAGCAGCAGTTACTTTGACAACACGCAGCTACTCTGCACATCACCAGCTCCAGCAAAAGGGTAAAACAACATGCCTTTTTAGTTTAATCTTTGTATATTTTATGTAAGATTGACTGATCTAATGACTACGTGCTTTTTTATAATCTTTACAGTGCAATCAGTCTGAAGATGCCTACTGTATGCTGCAAACAGTTATTTTAAATAATGACATTTTATGATTGAGACTTTTTTGCATAAGTAACTGTGGGGGTATGTTCTGAGGACACAAAAAAGAAGTAACACATTGTCTCCTGAACCCAGGTATCCAAGTTAAGATCCTCGTC
Source organism: Schistocerca piceifrons (assembly GCF_021461385.2). Lineage (NCBI taxonomy): Eukaryota > Metazoa > Arthropoda > Insecta > Orthoptera > Acrididae > Schistocerca > Schistocerca piceifrons. Next base: position 60,673,460 of record NC_060147.1, on the reverse strand, counting down.
CAGCAGTTTTAGCTTTTCACTAATGCTCGGAATACCACCAGTTCAGCAGAACACACACAACCTACTGTCAAAGAATCTGTTATGCTTGTTGGAAGGAAGGAGAATTTCAGGTTTCAACTGTTGATGACAAGGTCACTACAGACAGCACAAGCAGAAAATGGGTATTTGTCATTCAAAGGAACAAGCATATGCAGAAAATTGGTGATGGTCTTTCAAAAGGAACCATCCAAATATACATAGCAGGTAATTAAGGGAAACAACACAGAAAGCCTAAAAGCGGATGGCCAGATGGGAGTTTGAAGTGCACAGCTCTCAAATATGAGTCACCTGTCAAATTACTGAACCAACTTGTTCAGATATTTTCTTTCCCCACAAATCGTCTCCAGGCCCATGATTTTCCCTTTTTGTTTCTTCTCTAAAATATACTATCTATTATAACACTTTAAAATTGCCATTTCCTTTTATGTAATTTTCTTCCAGAATTTATTTCCACCAGTAGAGTTTCATTTAATGCACACACTTCTCTTGGGGTTAACATTTAATACCACACTGTCTTCCCCTCACTACATGGAAAAATCAGGTCTGTAATATAATTACGTGAATTATGTGCTTCAATTTTCCTGCCCCTTTTATAACTTACCCGACTTTTCATAAAGCACCTGGAAAGGTTCAATGAGTTTGTGATTCACACATTCCATTACACCTAATTTTGCTTTTTTGTCATCTTCAAAGCCACGGAGATTGAATGGCATCGTTCCATACTTGTGACTAACTTCGCTAAAGAATGTTCTTGAAGTCTTCAGCTTCAACTGGTATGTCTCGTCTGTCTTCTTGTATATGGTAACTCTAGTAGCTGTCTCCTTGCCCTACACAAAAATAAGAATACAATCAATGTATCAAACACAAACACACATTTCGATATTTTATCATATCGTCACTGCAGCCATATTTTTGTACAAATTCCACCCATTAAAATTTAAGAAACAGTGTCAAAATACCAGAAAATTTGTCATATAACCGTTCTCACTATTGATTTTGTAAGACATACTAAGCACAGCAATGAAAGGCAATCTATCTCTAAAAGTAGTGTTTTCTGAAAAAACTACTACTACTGATAACAGACTCTGTTTTCCATTAAAGAGGATGTTATCACTGCCACACTTAATAGTCAGAATTCTAGTTACTCACCTGCAACCCACTTCCATTAACAATCTTTCTCAACCCACTCCCCCACCACCTAACTCTAGGGAGACCCGGCTTGTCAATCAAAACCAGTAATGGCATTGTTAAGTGCTCATGTCTGGGATACACAAATCTGAAAGGTGAGTCTAATAACTGGACTGCAAACGTTACAGAAAGTTGGCAACAGCTGAACAACTACAATTGTATCTGGTACCTGTGACAGTGGTGACATTTAATGAGAAACCAAGAATGTATTATTAAAAATAGGGGCCGATTTCAGCAACACAAGAAGTGTAATTGTCCAGTTTGGAAATGAAACAGTTTTGCCATAACTGACTGATTCTCTTGCTATTTATTCGAACAATACATACGGAGAAAAAAGTTTTTGAAGTGGAGGACAGGTTATCAATATCACCTAATTTTTCTGTGGTACAATCGATACACAGTTTAATTTCAGATCAGCACCATTACCTTCCTGTACTACTTGTAGCTTACCTTCCTGTACTACTTGTTGTAGGTATAATTCCATTATCAACCAAATATGAAGAGAGCAGCAAAATTAACACAAACACGACAAACCTATCATTTCAATACAGTTGTTTTTGTATGATACTTCATTCAAAACCTAGTCACAAAATTAAGAAAGGAAAGACAGAAAGAACTGAAACAGACTGCATTACACCATATAACTCTATATTTGTAATACAGAATTACTTGAAAGATTAATTTCTTTTCTTAGTATGGACAGATGGTTATATTCGTGCAGCATATAACGAGCCTCACATGTCCCCCCTACATTCTCAGTCCACCATATGATGCATCTCACACTGAATTTGTTACATACTTTACAGAGAAAGTTTCTCATGTCGACAACACTACTTACTACAATTGAGTTCTTGTACAAAACGAACTTTCAATCAATAAAGTGTTAATTTCAATTCTCTTAAACATGAAATACAGTGAAACTGGAACTTTATTATCTACTGAATTAAGAACTGAAAATCGCGCGCACACACACACACACACACACACACACACACACACACACACACACACACACACACACACACTTTCAAATTTTTTAAAGCTAATACGAACATGTTTAACAGGAGTAGCAATGAAGTAGCTTTAATAATGAATAATAAAATAGAAATAAGGGTGAGCAACTATGAACGAACAGCATAGTGAATGCGTCCTTCAAGTCTTTCACAGCTGAATGACTGAATAAAATCTTTCTTTCAAGCAGCATCAATCCCAATAAAATTTATGAGCTTTCAGTGGCTAGCTCCACTACTACTGACTGCCGAGGCTGGTACTATTACCTGCTTATATACCTACGATTACGATCACAGACACCAGAGAGGACTAAAAAGAGACATGCACGGAAGGAGAGTTGGGCACCTCATAGCTGCTCCGGCCCACCACGGGACCATGTGATGTCAGGTGGTGTGAGAGGCCAGAGCAACATCCAGTATGTTGACGCACAAGCCAAGACTCTTGTGTTTTCAAAAAGTATTTTGTATTTTTTGCAAGGCAATTCTCAGCTATGGCCGACTTGTGGAGTTCCCTTTGCTTAATGTCTCTTGTGCTCAGTACATTGCTCTGCAATTGTGCAAACTGTCTGGCCTACACAGATGCTGCCACACTCGCAAGAGACACGAAGAGCTATGTTGTCTTCAACAGGGCACAACGTATCTCTTATCTTGGGGGTGGGCAGGAATACCGGTCTCCATCCATGTCTCTGCAGTACACGTTGTAATTTGCTGCTCGTTGTCCAACCCCATGGCAGGAAAGCCGCTGGCTTGGCTGCTTCTACCGATTCACAAGGTGTCCTCCTTCGGTGACCCCTGAAAGAGTTTGCAATGTCTCTTTTGCTCTAGCGATTCTTCTTGAACGTGGCAGAACAACCTGACAATTCCAGGTTAGGTCATTGTGAACATCATGTTGTAAACTTGTAGACATTTGTTGAAATGCTCAAGATAATGGAAATAGGTCGAAATGATGTAATGGTTAGTCTGAACGTGGTGTCACTTTTTACGATAGTGCCAGCGCAAGGCACACTGGATCTTCTGGCCCCACCAGTATTTACATGGAATCATCAAGTCGTTCCATCATGTTGTAACGACAACTTACTATTTGTACCACAAAAAATATGAAATGACAGATGGCACAGCAATGAGCTCACCACTGCCTCCTGCAGTCGCAAATTTCATCATGGAGCACTTTCAGGAGCACTCTGTGGTGTTGCATCTGTTTTGCTTCCTTCGGTATGTCAATGACACCTTCCTGATACAGCCTCACGATGAAAATACACTGCAGCAGTTTGTGGATCACGTGAATGGTGTCCACTCCAAAACTAAATTTACCATTTAAATGGAGAAGGATGGCAAGCTACCGTTCTCAGATGTTTTAGTTGAGCGGAAGGCAGGAGGCCGGCTTGGTCATTCAGTGTACATTGATCAATATTTGAACACTGGTAGTTTTCACAACCTTGTACACAAGAAAGCAGTCCTTAACATGTTAATACACAGAGCCAAAGTTATTTCTGACAACGACCACCTAAGCCGTTTAGCACTTGAGGCACATGTTCAGGGAGAATGGCTACAGCAAAAGTGACATTGCAAATGCTTTCAGGTGTCCAGAGGACGACACCTTGTGAACCGGTAGAAAAAGCCAAGCCAGTGGCTTTCCTGCCATAGAGTCGGGCAATGAGCAGGAAGTTAGGACTTGTACTGCAGGGGAATGCATTTAGACCAGTGTTCCAGCCCCACTCCTGAGATACAAGATATGTTGCGCCCTGTTAAAGACGATATTGCTCCTCATATGCCTGGTGTGTACGGTGGCCCTTGTCAGTGCAGTGTCATCTATAAAGGCCAGACAATCCGCACAACTGCAGAGCACTGAACCGAGCACAAGAGAGATATTAAGCAAAGGGAGCTCAACAAGCCAGCCATAGCTGAGCATTGCCTCAAATACGGACACAAAATACAAATTGAGAACACAAGAGCCTTGGTTCAAGGGCCAACATACTGGTACTCCATTCTAATCTCAGCCGCCCTTCTGTAACGAACAGCAACAATTTTAACAGAGACCAGTGCTACACACTGAGTAGGGTGTAGGGGCGGGTTTTGTACATCGAAACGAAGCAACGGTGGATGCTTAACACTTGTAGGGAGGAGGGAGTGGCAGTTTCAAATGTGGCACTGGCCCCTCGTGCCACCTGACATCACTCAGTCCCGCAGCGGGCCAGAGCTGCTGTGAGCTGCCCCCAACTCATCATCCGCACAAACATCGTTTCTGTCCTCTGATTGGTACCAGCGGATATAATCGTAGGCATTTTAGCAGCGAATAGTGTCAGTCCCATCAATAAGTAGTTTTGCTCCTGGGAGCAAGGCCACAGCAAGCCATCGAATGCTCGAGAATTTTATTGGAATTCACTAGGCTTGAAAACCGAGAAGGTTTTCTTCAGCGTAGTGAATGTATTCTTGCAGGAGAGAGAGAGAGAGAGAGAGAGAGAGAGAGAGAGAGAGAGAGAGAGAGAGAGAGACGAGAGAGCCAACTCTTCCTCACATTAGTACAAACTTATATACTTATTTGCTTTATAGTTGTAGGAGCCAGAAGACTGTGAGACAAGACAGAGGAACAACAGATAAATTAGAACATATACCTGAATCAGTCGCTTACTTTTTTTTCTCCTCGAAAACTCGTTTCTAGAGCTTACACCCTCTACTTCAGGTGGATCAGTGGATTATATTACATTTTAGTTTGCTGGGTGTAGTCAGTTACTATTTCATTTTGATATAAGTAAGATGTAATGTACATTTGTTAACATAATATGGCACTGGAATTCTGAGTTTTAAACAATAGTAAAGCTACTTACATGTTCCAGCAGAAAGAATCCTGATGGTCATCATAAATATACATTTTCATCTTTAGGTGTTCCACAAACACGAGTCGACATAACCAGACCAGGTACTGTACACATGCAGAAATTCAGTGCCCAGTAAATCAAAGTGCATTTATTACTAACTTATACTGCGCAAATGTCAGTACATTGATTTGTAAATGTTTAAGTTTGGTAATTTGTGATTTGTTTTCATGATTTAGGTCAATCAAAAATAGGTGGTAGTAGGAGTTACTGTATAATCTGGCTTCTAGAAAAGTTCATTGCCACACATACATTTTTGTCATTGAGTTTCATGTCATGTTTTCTGTTGCGAAGAAAAATTTCAAGTAGTTTGTAGATTGACTGACTGATTAATTGAAAGGGCTTTTGGGATAAACAGCGAGGTCATCAGTCCTGCGACTCCGAATTGAGTCACAGAAGAAAGAGGGTCTGCTAAAAGTAGACGGATCCAGTCAAGGGACTCAAATTATAAAATAATGATCATTAAACACACACAGTAAAGGCACAAAAGGTGAGACCAAATAAAATTAAAAAATAAAATAATAAAAAAAAAACTGGTAAAAAGGGAGGCAGTCATGGAGCCACAGACCGAGAAGATTAAAATAAGTCCCAACCACAACCACCCTGCCCCTGCTCCAAGACTAAAATAGAACCTTACATCTGGAAATAATAACCACTTTCATGGAGGGAACTCAGGACCAGTTCAACCATCCATGAATCGTCTGCTAATATTAAATTTAAGGAATCGGGAAGGCTATACTTAACATGAGGAACCGAAAGAAGGGGACATTCTACCAATATGTGAAATATCGTCAGTCTGGCTCCACAACCACATTGTAGGGGTGGGTCGTTACGTAGGAGGAAACAATGGGTGAGCTGGGTATGATCAATACTTAAAACAGTGGACTCCTTCTGAGACGAGTGGAAGGAAGAGCACTAAACTGCAGTAGACTCCTTGACTGTGCGGAGTTTATAACTATGAGCAGTGGCGCTCCACATAGTATTCCACTTTTGGGCAAACTGAGATCTGACATAGATCCACATATCTGCAGCTGGAATCATGAAAGGAAATGGGGGTTAATTATCTGCTTCTCTAGCAAACAGTTAGCCAGTTCATTCCCTGGGATGCCCACATGACTTGAGACCCAGAGAAAGATGTCTGAACAGGCGGCACACACTCAAGGGCAGAGAGGTGGTCATGGATAGCAGAGACCAAAGGGCGACGAGATTACCATCGGTCAACAGCCTGCATGCTGCTCATTTTGTCTGAACAAATCAAAATGCTGTGGATGGAGGTCCAAGAAACAGAAACAAGGCCCCTGTGAATGACCAGAAGCTTTGCTGTGAACACACTACATGATCCCGGCAGTAAACAGTGTTCGAAGCCAGTAGGAAAGTGAAAGTGTATCCCACATTATCAACTGTCTTAGAACCAGCAGAGTAAAAGACGGTGGCACCCTGGAACTCTGCAAGGATGGTACAAGACGCCAGTAAACCACAGGAGTGTCAGAGACCTTAGGACCCTGGAATAGATCAGTTCTATAATCTCTAGCCTAAGCACCATCCTGGTGGGGTATGAGGAAAGACACGGAGAGAAGTCCAGTGACTGGAGATGGAGATCCCGACATAGGTAAGTGAGACGCATGCCCGCCGGCAATCCCACCTTTGGGCAGGTGTTAGGAGTAAGACATCCCTCATTGGCGAAGAACACAGGGTACACAGGATGGTCAGGGAATGGGCGAATGGCAACTGCATAAGAAACAAGGAGCTGGCTCCGTTGGATGTGTAGAGAGGGAATACCTGCTTCTGTGAGGAGACTATCAATAGGACTAGTGCAAAAGGCACCAATAACCAGATGCACCCCACAATGATCGACAGCATCAAGGAGTTTCAAAGTGGAAGGAGCTGCTGAGCCATAAACATGACTACCATAATCTAGTCTGGACAAGACCAGAGCACGGTAAGGATGGAGAAGAGTGGAATGGTCTGCACTCCAAGATGTGTGGGCCAGGAGGCAGAGAGCATTAAGCTTCCGCATACATATAGTCTTCCGATGGCGAATATAGGGCAGTCTTGTGAGCTTGTTATCAAAAATAAGGCCCAAGAAACAGGAAAACTTGAAGCCATGGGCAGTGGCCCACCCACATAGAGGCCTGTCAGATGGTGCCTTGGAGCTTGCGCTCAGCAGATGCTACCAAGTGGGAGCTGCACCAGATGCAAAAATCATGTATGTACAATGCTGTGGTAACCAGAGGACCAACAGAGGTCACAAGCCCATTGATGACAATGAGGAAGAGTGTGACACTTAGCATGTGGGATACCATTCTCCTGAATCTGAGGATCACTGAGTGAAGTGATAACTCGGACCCGGAAGAGCCCACGAGATAAAAACTCGTGGATAAAAATCTGAAGGGGACTATGGAAGTCCCAGTCATGGATGGTATCCAAAATGTGATGGCTACAAGCCATGCCATACACCTTATGTAGGTCAAAGATGACTGCAAGAAGGTGCCGGCAATGAAAAAAAGCCTGTTGGATGGCTCATTCCATTCAGAGTAAATGGTAAATTGGAAATCACCCTGTGTGGAAGCCACACTGATATGGGGACAAAAGACCCAGAGATTCGAGTACCCAGCATAATCTGAAGCTGACCATCCTTTCGAGCAGTTTACAAAGTATGTTTGTCAGGCTAATTGGGCGGGTTTTCCTGGGCTAAAGGACGGGGATAATTATACTGTCTCGCCATTGTGACGGAAAAGCACCCGTGAGCCAAATGTGCTTGAAGAACCTGAGGAGCTGTTGCCTCTGGAGAACATCCAACTGTTGGATCATCTGGTTGTGGATGGAATTAAGGCCTGGGGCTGTGTCTCGTAAAGAGCTAAGATCCTGCACCAATTCCCATTCAGTGAAGGATGCATTATAGGGCTAAACGTGGTGCGGGATCAAACAGATGGGGGTCTGTTCAACTCTGTTTCTGCCGGAGAAAGGTAGTAGGATAGGAAGAGGACGACTGTGCCGTCGCAAAGTGTGTCGTGAGGTGTTCTGCGAGGACCAATGGATCGGTGCACAGAGCACCTTGGAAGGTTCAGACCTAGGACAGTTGACTGTCGCTGGTGGCTCAAAAGGTTACAGAGCTTGGACCAAACCTGCTATGAAGAGGCATATGTCCCTAGACAGGAAAAATAGCACTCTCACCATTCCTTTTTACTCCGCTTAATAAGGTAAAGGGCCATAGCACGGACACACTTAAAAGTGAGGAGATTGGCCTGTGAAGGATGTTGCTTAAATCGTTGCAGCGCCTGTTGGCGGTCCTGGACAGTGACTGCGACACCCTCGGTCCACCACGGTACCGGTCGATGACGAGTGGGACCTGTGGACAGGGGGACAGCAGTGCCAGCAGCATGAAGAATAGTGGCAGAGATGCCTTGCACAGCTACATCAGTATAATTTGAGAGGGAGGTGTCAAAGTTCACAGCAGATGTATGTAAAGGCCAACTGGCCCTGCAGAATGCACAATGTGGAGGCCTGTCTGCCTGGCGGCAACAGGGGAATGATAGAATCACCAGAAAATGGTCACTGTCACAAAGATCATCACGGGGTGACCAATATAGGGAAGCCACGAGGGCAGGGGAGAAGATCGTGAGACTGATAGCAGAGAAGGCGCCATGAGCAGTAGCACTGAAGTGGGGAGGAGAACCATCATTGAGGAGACAGATCGAGTTCTGTGACAAGTTGGTCAATTAGGATACCCCTTCCCATTGAAGTGACATTCTCCCCCCCCCCCCCCCCTCGGATTCCGGGCACTGAAGTCCCCAAGGAGGAGAAATGGGGATGTGACTTGCTGGATTAAGATAGACAGTGCAACGTAAGAAAGTGGCCTACTTGGAGGGAGGTATATATTGCAGATCGTGATTGCCGGAGTCGTTTGCACTCTAACCACTATCGCTTCCAAGTTGGTACATAGGGGGATCCAGTCACTAATGACATTGGAGCGAACCGAAGTGCAGACTCCACCAGATACTACTCCAGGGCCAGCACAGTTACGACAGAACGCCCTATATCCACAAAATGTTGGACAATGGTTATCAGGGAGATGCATTTCTTGAAAACCAAGACAACACAGAACAGGAGACAAGACGCATTTCCGGTATGTGATGGTAGTATCCGTTGCAATTCCACTGAATGATCGTGTGACAAGAGTCCAAGGTAGTCATGAAGAATCCGAGGAGTAGGTCAGATCACTCTGTAGTCATCATGAAGAATCCGAGGAGTAGGTTAGATCACTCTGTAGTCATCACCAGCAAGGAAAGGGGTGACATCCGTAAATGTAAGGCTCAGGTTGCGAGGGGGGAGATGGCACTTCCAGGGGCACCAGGGGTGCCTTTTCTTGGGATTTATGTTTCTTCTTCTTCTTCTAATGTAGATGAGGGCAGGGCACAGGAGGAATACAGGCTTCTGCAGTCTTTCTGATGGGAGGTCGTGCACAGGAGGGGGCGGGAGAGTGGAACAGGATGAGGGGGAGGAGGAAATGAAGTAACAGAGGCAAAAGTTGAAGACAGTAACACTGGATGGAGTATCTCATACTTTTGGCGAGCCTCAGCACCCAGGGACTTGTATTCTTCCATCTACTTTTCTCTCTTGTAAGTCAGGCAATCCAGCGAGCGAGGGGAGTGGTGGTCAGCACAATTGACACACACAGGTGGCGGAACATGGGGGCTTCCCTCATGGAGTGGGTGCCCACAGTCACCACACAAAGGGTCCGCCGCACAGTGGGAAGACATATGCCTAAAAACGCATGCACCGAAAGCACCGCATAGGTGGAGGGACGTAGGGCTTCACGTCACATCTGTAGCACATAATGTTGACCTTCTCTGGGAGGGTATCCCCCTCGAAAGCCAGAATGAAGGAGACAGTATCAGTGCGGTTGTCTTTGCGACCCTACTGCTACATCTAACAAAATTAGCACCATGCTGCTCCAGAATAGACCGGACTTCCTAATCAATTTGCAGGATGAGGTCCCCTGGACCATATTCAGAGATTGGTGAGAAGTGATAGACTCTGGGACATTGCCAAGATAATCACAGGCACGAAGAGCTGCGGATTGGGTGGCAGAAGCAGCTTTGATCAACAGGGAGCCCGACCACATCTTACTAGAAGACTCCACTTCACCAAACTTTTCTTCGATATTTTCCACGAAAAACAATGGCTTTGTGGCAGTGAATGTGACCCCCTCTGTCCTAGTACAGACGAGGCAACAGGAAAAGGGTTTCATCCCAAGATGGTGAACCTGGCCCTCCTCCCATGGTGTAGCCAGGAAAGGGAAGGCTGCTGGGTCATACGAAGCAGCATTCAATTATCCTTCACCATTCGAAGAGATAGCCACTGGAAAACGGCCAGATTTTTGAAGCTCGGTATGCTTCATACACTAAGCATCCACCCCAATACCACCCACTCCGACCAGGGGCTCTCCCCTGGGAGGCACCCAGCCACAGCAAGGGCCATCTGGCATGGTGGCTGTTGCTGGGAGTTTGAGGCTCCAAGGAAACGAGCAACCACTCCTTCGCATACATGGGGAGGGAACAGCTCAGGTATCAGTAATGTGATCCCTGTGTTGTCAGGGGGCTCAGCCATATGGGTACATAACAGCCCCACCACACGGACTGGCTACACGTGCTGGTGACCTAGCAGGGTGGAAGGAGGCTACAGTGGGGAAGGGAGAGGAGAAGGAAGGGGGAGAGGAATCCACACTGTAGATGCTATGGAGGGAGTTCTTCACCATATGGCTTCCACTAAAAACAGGAGATTTTGGAGTTGAGGTCAAACCTCAAGTGGCGACCTAATTGCCAAAAAGAATTGAACAGGCAAAAGGAACAAAATTGCAACCATTACAGGAAGCCAGGTAGATAGCCAGGTCGACATAAATCAGAACACCGAGAAAAGGGAAGGAGGGGGCAACAGGGAAGGAGCGAGGAGAGGGAAGGACAGCAGGGTGAATGAAATGCAGCCAGGGAAAGAAGAATTGGCAGCAATAGCTCCAGGCCCCATGTGTGACACGCACGAACTTACAAAAGAAATGTGGGGAAGGGGTGGAGGGGGGGAGGAAGTAATTTATAGAGATTCAATTTGTGGCTTTTGTTTAGTTTACAATGTATTATTAGATTATTATCAACGTTGTTGAAAGCGTATCCCATGTCGATAAATGTGAATAGCTATGGCAGATTTACTGGGAGTGTTATACATGAATGCATTTGTGTGTTCCTTAAAATCTATTTTCGGGGGTTCATCTGGTCTGGATTTTACGTTCACTGGCAGTATATTGGTAATTTATCGCTAGTGTAAAGGGAACTCTTACATTGTCGTCTCAACATATTACCAATTTCCTCTTAAAATTGTCCTTGTGGCTGTTTGTTCCTTTTCTAACTATTGGACATTTTGCCTGTGCACACAGGTTTAAAACAATTTACAATTTCTATCTGTATAATTATTCTAAGGTCAGTTTGAAACATTTCACTGCTTAATGGCATTCTGCAAGATGTGTAACATGAATTTACATGTTGCTAATTTTTGTGTGTGTGTGTGTGTGTGTGTGTGTGTGTGTGTTGGTGGCATGAAGAAGAATAGATATTTATGTCCACAACTGCAGGTTTACTGTAAATGTTAAGTGCACATTCACAGTTTTTTCTGGGGATGGTGAGGTAAAGGAAGTCTGCTGAATTCTGGTATTCACATTCACATGTGAACTGAATGTTCTTGTGCATGCTGTTGAAAACACAAATTAGTATGCCTACATATTGCTTTTGGGTAAAATAACTTTGGGTATTGGGCTGGGCCATTGCAAATTGCTAAAACAGCTGAACTGTCAATGTTTCCACCTATTTTCTGCAGTCCTCTTAAGGGCGGTTCACTACAGTGAACAACTGATTGCAAAATTTCTCCTAATGCTTCCTGACTGGGATTGTCTGTCTCATTGATGTATTTTTTCTATGTTTTTCTCGTATTAACATTAGTAAATAATTATTCCCCACTGTGGACATATCAGAACACTGCAAGTGTTGAAACTAAAGGTAAGCTATATTGAAATGGCTCCAACCATTCGCTTTTTAGGCATTTATTTTTCCATGACTACATTTCAAGATGCTTGGCACCTAACATTCAGATTTTTATATTTATTTATACCATGAACACTGTTCCTCTGCTAATGGTGTTGTAGAATTTTGTTATTGAAGTTTTTAAGACACTACTGCAAATCGTCGCAAGTAAAGTAACAGCCTTCATAACACACAGATGAACGTAAACATCTGAAGATGGGGTGAACTTACTCTCAAAAACTTGAGTTTTGAGGCAAAATTTGTTGTCATGGCATGTTGAGAAACGAATGCCATCACATGGGTGTGTTTTCCTATCAACATTGACGTCACAGGCGCCATAATTTTGACTTTGTGCACTCCGAGCACATCCATCGCATCATGTGATGAGCCAACCCGCAAACCTAATAAAGTATGTGAAACAGGCCACTGGGTCTTGGTGACCCGGTTTATGGTTATTCAGTGCTTTGCTGTCTTTACAGAGCAATGAAATGCTTCAACCTGACATTGGAATAATTAAACAAGTAACAGCTACAAATGGTTTACGAACTACAATCGTACAGACACCAGGACAATATGCATTTCTTATTGTGGTGCCAGTTCACAGAACACTGGGAATGTACTGAGACCACATAATGTAAGAGTTACTTTTTCCACCAGCAATAAATTATGTAATAGACTGCAAAAGTCAATTTTCCTTGAGTGTCCAGGACAGTACGGATGATAGACTGGATAAAGCTTCCAAGTTAGATCCACACACACACACACACACACACACACACACACACACACACACACACACACAGAGAGAGAGAGAGAGAGAGAGAGAGAGAGAGAGAGAGAGAGAGAGAGAGAGAACATTTATGTACAACAAACACTCCCAATAATCTGCCAAAGCTCCTCACAATGATATAGGATATGTTTATGCCAACGTAGATGATAATCTAATAATACTTCATA